>NC_074711.1:34930264-35530264 GCF_947242115.1 Biomphalaria glabrata | reverse complement strand
GGTATTGAATTCAGGGAAGGGATTCTGAGAGTAGTACTCATCTGTCTCAGTGTGGCGTCCAGCGGTACCAACTCTCTGCTTATGTAGTTGTGTATTGAATTCAGGGGAAGGGATTCTGAGAGTAGTACTCATCTATGCCTCAGTGTGGCGTCCAGCGGTACCAACTCTCTGCTTATGTAGTTGTGTATTGAATTCAGGGGAAGGGATTCTGAGAGTAGTACTCATCTGTCTCAGTGTGGCGTCCAGCGGTACCAACTCTCTGCTTATGTAGTTGGGTATTGAATTCAGGGGAAGGGATTCTGAGAGTAGTACTCATCTGTCTCAGTGTGGCGTCCAGCGGTACCAACTCTCTGCTTATGTAGTTGGGTATTGAATTCAGGGGAAGGGATTCTGAGAGTAGTACTCATCTGTCTCAGTGTGGCGTCCAGCGGTACCAACTCTCTGCTTATGTAGTTGGGTATTGAATTCAGGGAAGGGATTCTGAGAGTAGTACTCATCTGTCTCAGTGTGGCGTCCAGCGGTACCAACTCTCTGCTTATGTAGTTGGGTATTGAATTCAGGGGAAGGGATTCTGAGAGTAGTACTCATCTGTCTCAGTGTGGCGTCCAGCGGTACCAACTCTCTGCTTATGTAGTTGGGTATTGAATTCAGGGGAAGGGATTCTGAGAGTAGTACTCATCTGTCTCAGTGTGGCGTCCAGCGGTACCAACTCTCTGCTTATGTAGTTGGGTATTGAATTCAGGGGAAGGGATTCTGAGAGTAGTACTCATCTGTCTCAGTGTGGCGTCCAGCGGTACCAACTCTCTGCTTATGTAGTTGGGTATTGAATTCAGGGAAGGGATTCTGAGAGTAGTACTCATCTGTCTCAGTGTGGCGTCCAGCGGTACCAACTCTCTGCTTATGTAGTTGGGTATTGAATTCAGGGAAGGGATTCTGAGAGTAGTACTCATCTGTCTCAGTGTGGCGTCCAGCGGTACCAACTCTCTGCTTATGTAGTTGGGTATTGAATTCAGGGAAGGGATTCTGAGAGTAGTACTCATCTGTCTCAGTGTGGCGTCCAGCGGTACCAACTCTCTGCTTATGTAGTTGGGTATTGAATTCAGGGAAGGGATTCTGAGAGTAGTACTCATCTGTCTCAGTGTGGCGTCCAGCGGTACCAACTCTCTGCTTATGTAGTTGGGTATTGAATTCAGGGAAGGGATTCTGAGAGTAGTACTCATCTGTCTCAGTGTGGCGTCCAGCGGTACCAACTCTCTGCTTATGTAGTTGGGTATTGAATTCAGGGGAAGGGATTCTGAGAGTAGTACTCATCTGTCTCAGTGTGGCGTCCAGCGGTACCAACTCTCTGCTTATGTAGTTGGGTATTGAATTCAGGGGAAGGGATTCTGAGAGTAGTACTCATCTGTCTCAGTGTGGCGTCCAGCGGTACCAACTCTCTGCTTATGTAGTTGGGTATTGAATTCAGGGGAAGGGATTCTGAGAGTAGTACTCATCTGTCTCAGTGTGGCGTCCAGCGGTACCAACTCTCTGCTTATGTAGTTGGGTATTGAATTCAGGGAAGGGATTCTGAGAGTAGTACTCATCTGTCTCAGTGTGGCGTCCAGCGGTACCAACTCTCTGCTTATGTAGTTGGGTATTGAATTCAGGGAAGGGATTCTGAGAGTAGTACTCATCTGTCTCAGTGTGGCGTCCAGCGGTACCAACTCTCTGCTTATGTAGTTGGGTATTGAATTCAGGGAAGGGATTCTGAGAGTAGTACTCATCTGTCTCAGTGTGGCGTCCAGCGGTACCAACTCTCTGCTTATGTAGTTGGGTATTGAATTCAGGGAAGGGATTCTGAGAGTAGTACTCATCTGTCTCAGTGTGGCGTCCAGCGGTACCAACTCTCTGCTTATGTAGTTGTGTATTGAATTCAGGGGAAGGGATTCTGAGAGTAGTACTCATCTATGCCTCAGTGTGGCGTCCAGCGGTACCAACTCTCTGCTTATGTAGTTGTGTATTGAATTCAGGGGAAGGGATTCTGAGAGTAGTACTCATCTGTCTCAGTGTGGCGTCCAGCGGTACCAACTCTCTGCTTATGTAGTTGGGTATTGAATTCAGGGAAGGGATTCTGAGAGTAGTACTCATCTGTCTCAGTGTGGCGTCCAGCGGTACCAACTCTCTGCTTATGTAGTTGGGTATTGAATTCAGGGAAGGGATTCTGAGAGTAGTACTCATCTGTCTCAGTGTGGCGTCCAGCGGTACCAACTCTCTGCTTATGTAGTTGGGTATTGAATTCAGGGAAGGGATTCTGAGAGTAGTACTCATCTGTCTCAGTGTGGCGTCCAGCGGTACCAACTCTCTGCTTATGTAGTTGGGTATTGAATTCAGGGAAGGGATTCTGAGAGTAGTACTCATCTGTCTCAGTGTGGCGTCCAGCGGTACCAACTCTCTGCTTATGTAGTTGTGTATTGAATTCAGGGGAAGGGATTCTGAGAGTAGTACTCATCTATGCCTCAGTGTGGCGTCCAGCGGTACCAACTCTCTGCTTATGTAGTTGTGTATTGAATTCAGGGGAAGGGATTCTGAGAGTAGTACTCATCTGTCTCAGTGTGGCGTCCAGCGGTACCAACTCTCTGCTTATGTAGTTGGGTATTGAATTCAGGGAAGGGATTCTGAGAGTAGTACTCATCTGTCTCAGTGTGGCGTCCAGCGGTACCAACTCTCTGCTTATGTAGTTGTGTATTGAATTCAGGGGAAGGGATTCTGAGAGTAGTACTCATCTATGCCTCAGTGTGGCGTCCAGCGGTACCAACTCTCTGCTTATGTAGTTGTGTATTGAATTCAGGGGAAGGGATTCTGAGAGTAGTACTCATCTGTCTCAGTGTGGCGTCCAGCGGTACCAACTCTCTGCTTATGTAGTTGTGTATTGAATTCAGGGAAGGGATTCTGAGAGTAGTACTCATCTATGCCTCAGTGTGGCGTCCAGCGGTACCAACTCTCTGCTTATGTAGTTGTGTATTGAATTCAGGGAAGGGATTCTGAGAGTAGTACTCATCTATGCCTCAGTGTGGCGTCCAGCGGTACCAACTCTCTGCTTATGTAGTTGTGTATTGAATTCAGGGGAAGGGATTCTGAGAGTAGTACTCATCTGTCTCAGTGTGGCGTCCAGCGGTACCAACTCTCTGCTTATGTAGTTGGGTATTGAATTCAGGGAAGGGATTCTGAGAGTAGTACTCATCTGTCTCAGTGTGGCGTCCAGCGGTACCAACTCTCTGCTTATGTAGTTGGGTATTGAATTCAGGGAAGGGATTCTGAGAGTAGTACTCATCTGTCTCAGTGTGGCGTCCAGCGGTACCAACTCTCTGCTTATGTAGTTGGGTATTGAATTCAGGGAAGGGATTCTGAGAGTAGTACTCATCTGTCTCAGTGTGGCGTCCAGCGGTACCAACTCTCTGCTTATGTAGTTGGGTATTGAATTCAGGGAAGGGATTCTGAGAGTAGTACTCATCTGTCTCAGTGTGGCGTCCAGCGGTACCAACTCTCTGCTTATGTAGTTGGGTATTGAATTCAGGGAAGGGATTCTGAGAGTAGTACTCATCTGTCTCAGTGTGGCGTCCAGCGGTACCAACTCTCTGCTTATGTAGTTGGGTATTGAATTCAGGGAAGGGATTCTGAGAGTAGTACTCATCTGTCTCAGTGTGGCGTCCAGCGGTACCAACTCTCTGCTTATGTAGTTGGGTATTGAATTCAGGGAAGGGATTCTGAGAGTAGTACTCATCTGTCTCAGTGTGGCGTCCAGCGGTACCAACTCTCTGCTTATGTAGTTGGGTATTGAATTCAGGGAAGGGATTCTGAGAGTAGTACTCATCTATGCCTCAGTGTGGCGTCCAGCGGTACCAACTCTCTGCTTATGTAGTTGGGTATTGAATTCAGGGAAGGGATTCTGAGAGTAGTACTCATCTATGCCTCAGTGTGGCGTCCAGCGGTACCAACTCTCTGCTTATGTAGTTGGGTATTGAATTCAGGGAAGGGATTCTGAGAGTAGTACTCATCTATGCCTCAGTGTGGCGTCCAGCGGTACCAACTCTCTGCTTATGTAGTTGGGTATTGAATTCAGGGAAGGGATTCTGAGAGTAGTACTCATCTGTCTCAGTGTGGCGTCCAGCGGTACCAAGTCTCTGCTTATGTAGTTGGGTATTGAATTCAGGGAAGGGATTCTGAGAGTAGTACTCATCTGTCTCAGTGTGGCGTCCAGCGGTACCAACTCTCTGCTTATGTAGTTGGGTATTGAATTCAGGGAAGGGATTCTGAGAGTAGTACTCATCTGTCTCAGTGTGGCGTCCAGCGGTACCAACTCTCTGCTTATGTAGTTGGGTATTGAATTCAGGGAAGGGATTCTGAGAGTAGTACTCATCTGTCTCAGTGTGGCGTCCAGCGGTACCAACTCTCTGCTTATGTAGTTGGGTATTGAATTCAGGGAAGGGATTCTGAGAGTAGTACTCATCTATGCCTCAGTGTGGCGTCCAGCGGTACCAACTCTCTGCTTATGTAGTTGGGTATTGAATTCAGGGAAGGGATTCTGAGAGTAGTACTCATCTATGCCTCAGTGTGGCGTCCAGCGGTACCAACTCTCTGCTTATGTAGTTGGGTATTGAATTCAGGGAAGGGATTCTGAGAGTAGTACTCATCTATGCCTCAGTGTGGCGTCCAGCGGTACCAACTCTCTGCTTATGTAGTTGGGTATTGAATTCAGGGAAGGGATTCTGAGAGTAGTACTCATCTGTCTCAGTGTGGCGTCCAGCGGTACCAACTCTCTGCTTATGTAGTTGGGTATTGAATTCAGGGAAGGGATTCTGAGAGTAGTACTCATCTGTCTCAGTGTGGCGTCCAGCGGTACCAACTCTCTGCTTATGTAGTTGGGTATTGAATTCAGGGAAGGGATTCTGAGAGTAGTACTCATCTGTCTCAGTGTGGCGTCCAGCGGTACCAACTCTCTGCTTATGTAATTGGGTATTGAATTCAGGGAAGGGATTCTGAGAGTAGTACTCATCTGTCTCAGTGTGGCGTCCAGCGGTACCAACTCTCTGCTTATGTAGTTGGGTATTGAATTCAGGGAAGGGATTCTGAGAGTAGTACTCATCTGTCTCAGTGTGGCGTCCAGCGGTACCAACTCTCTGCTTATGTAGTTGGGTATTGAATTCAGGGAAGGGATTCTGAGAGTAGTACTCATCTGTCTCAGTGTGGCGTCCAGCGGTACCAACTCTCTGCTTATGTAGTTGGGTATTGAATTCAGGGGAAGGGATTCTGAAAACTGTACTCGTCTATGCTTCAGTGTGGCGTCCAGCGGTACCAACTCTCTGCTTATGTAAATGGGTATTGAATTCAGGGAAGGGATTCTGAAAACTGTACTCGTCTATGCTTCAGTATGGCGTCCAGCGGTACCAACTCTCTGCTTATGTAGTTGGGTATTGAATTCAGGGAAGGGATTCTGAAAACTGTACTCGTCTATGCTTCAGTGTGGCATCCAGCGGTACCAACTCTCTGCTTATGTAGTTGGGTATTGAATTCAGGGAAGGGATTCTGAGAGTAGTACTCATCTGTCTCAGTGTGGCGTCCAGCGAAAAAAAAAAGAAAAGAAAGGCACCCAGTTCTACCCCAGGCAAGTGCTCATCTCGCTGGCTGAAAATGTTCGCTGTGACTCGGTCATTTGAGTTGGTATGAGTGGCTGTAGCAAAGGGTCAGACTATTGAAATGAACCGTTGGTTACAATACATGGCCGCACACTAAAGGTTTTCAGCGGTGACTCTCGCTGCCGGCCATGTGTCCTTGTGTCAACAAGTTCTTTCCTTTTCGCCTCAAGTTCTGTCAGCGTTTAGGGTCAGTGCCAGTCATTATGGTCACTTAGGAATGAGGCCAAGGAAGTGGAGGAGAGTTGCAGCGCTCTTTAGGCTTGGCTGTTTAGACTTGGGTTCGCTTCATTCAAGGCATGTAGATAATAAATGTAGCTAATGAATTAGAATTGTCACCTCCATTGTTGTGTCACCCCCAACCTGTTTGATGCAGTCTGTAATGATAGACTTGTTAGATAACTATTACAGGTATTAGTAGCATTGATTGGGCATAGCATTCAGAGAAGCTCATGCACTAATGATGTTCCCGTAGCAAACAGTGCAATACCAGAAAGTCCTGAACTCTATTAGACACTCGGCTGTTCCATTGTCTGAACCTTTTGATGAGTAAGTTGTTGCTACACGACTTAGATGATGGGTTTTTGTTTTATTTTGTAACTCGAACTGATGCGATATCATGCAGTTTTTGGAAACTTAGATCTAAATGTGATTTGAACTTTTCAGAAACAAACGTATACGCTTTTGACTTGGACATACAATCCTAGAGGCGCTAGTTCAGTTACTATCTTGAACGTGTGTGTTCTGGTACCATGTTGAAAGTGCTGATTCTGTTACCATAGTGAAGGCGCTAGTTGTGTTATAAAGATACCTCTGTGGTCCAAGTGCTACTACTAGATCTAGTTGGCTAGTCCATGATGGGGACACGGGCCTTGCTTGCAAAGTGAGCCAGATGTTACCGCTGATGGGGGGGGGGGGGGGGTGGAGGCGTTCTCACGCCTGACCTCAGTTTACTCTCCCTCACTAGAGTCGGCCAGGGTTGAAAGGTCAGTTGCTAGCTGGCAGGTAGGACTAGCTTGAGGGTGTGTGTGTGAATGCTGTGACCTGTTGCTAGAGACGCCTAGGCGCTGTTGGAGATAATATGTCTATTAGCCCAAGCTGGTTATTTAATACAAAGACAACGTTAGGAATTTTTGTTTTCTTGTTTATTTGTATAAGTAGTGAGTCTACTTTTTAAAAGACACACTGTCGCTATATTCGTTTATTTAGCCAATTTTTGGCTTAATACCACGTTCCCTCTGATTAGCTAAGTTGGATATATTATATATTTAAAAATAGATGAATGGTTAAATCCATTTAGTCCTAATGTTGATGCCCCCAAAAAACCTGGTCAATATTGTCACCACTAGAAAACCTTTGCCTGCGGTGTTCATCTCCTTTAATTCAACGCCAATTTCGTAAGGAAACTAATCGACAAATTCTGGTCTATTTACATGGTGTGTACAAATTCGCTTAAGTTCATTACAATATTACGACATAATAAGCAGTGCCTACTTAATGTGTGTAAAAGGGGTGGGGGGGCATATGACTAAGAAACACACACTTTGTCCACAAAGATACTTTTTAAATTCTCTCTCTCTATCTCTCTCTTTTGTTCACTCTTTCTTAACAGACACTTTAAAAGAAAAAATAAAACTTAATGTTAATAGCCAGAAGCGTCCTGTTTTTATATTTTGACTTTATCATTCTTAAAAGACTCATTGCTTTGTTCTGTATTCCATTAAATTGTAATCATTCTGTTCATTCTTACAAACGTTCTGTTCATTCTTACAAATGATCTGTTCATTCTTACAAACGTTCTGTTCATTCAGTTACACACGATCTGTTCATTCTTACAAATATTCTGTTCATTCAGTTACAAACAATCTGTTCATTCTTACAAACATTCTGTTCATTCTTACAAACATTCTGTTCATTCTTACAAACGATCTGTTCATTCAGTTACACACGATCTGTTCATTCTTACAAACGATCTGTTCATTCTTACAAACGTTCTGTTCATTCTTACAAACGTTCTGTTCATTCTTACAAACGTTCTGTTCATTCTTACAAACGTTCTGTTCATTCAGTTACACACGAATTGTTCATTCTTACAAACATTCTGTTCATTCTTACAAACATTCTGTTCATTCTTATAAATGTTCTGTTCATTCTTACAAATGTTCTGTTCATTCTTACAAACATTCTGTTCATTCAGTTACAAATATTCTGTTCATTCAGTTACAAACATTTGGTTCATTCAGTTACAAACATTCTGTTCATTCAGTTACATACAATCTCTTTATTCTTACAAACATTCTGTTCATTCTTACAAACGTTCTGTTCATTCTTTCAAACATTCTGTTCATTCAGTTACACACGATCTGTTCATTCTTACAAACATTCTGTTCATTCAGTTACACACGATCTGTTCATTCTTACAAACATTCTGTTCATTCTTACAAACATTCTGTTCATTCAGTTACACATGATCTGTTCATTCTTACAAACATTCTGTTCATTCAGTTACACACGATCTGTTCATTTTTACAAACGTTCTGTTCATTCTTACAAACGTTCTGTTCATTCAGTTACACACGATCTGTTCGTTCAGTTACTCACGTTCTGTTCATTCTTACAAACGTTCTGTTCATTCTTACAAACGTTCTGTTCATTCTTACAAACGTTCTGTTCATTCAGTTACACACGAATTGTTCATTCTTACAAACATTCTGTTCATTCTTACAAACATTCTGTTCATTCTTATAAATGTTCTGTTCATTCTTACAAATGTTCTGTTCATTCTTACAAACATTCTGTTCATTCAGTTACAAATATTCTGTTCATTCAGTTACAAACATTTGGTTCATTCAGTTACAAACATTCTGTTCATTCAGTTACATACAATCTCTTTATTCTTACAAACATTCTGTTCATTCTTACAAACGTTCTGTTCATTCTTTCAAACATTCTGTTCATTCAGTTACACACGATCTGTTCATTCTTACAAACATTCTGTTCATTCAGTTACACACGATCTGTTCATTCTTACAAACATTCTGTTCATTCTTACAAACATTCTGTTCATTCAGTTACACATGATCTGTTCATTCTTACAAACATTCTGTTCATTCAGTTACACACGATCTGTTCATTTTTACAAACGTTCTGTTCATTCTTACAAACGTTCTGTTCATTCAGTTACACACGATCTGTTCGTTCAGTTACTCACGTTCTGTTCATTCTTACAAACGTTCTGTTCATTCTTACAAACGTGTAGATATTCAGCGACAAGTTGATGCACGACTTTCTTTCAAATTCCACCGTGAAATAATTGACTTTTTATATGAAGCCCTGCCACACACCCTCCCACCTCATCCTTTATACATCCCAGCTCCTGGCTTAGTTCTTTCCTAGCTACCCCGACTCCTTTTCATGTCTTGTTGGGGGCGGGGGGCGCCTCAACGTCGACACAGTGTTCCCACGATCAGGGTCAGAGCCTAGCTGTGTGTCTAAGAGGGTATGGGGTTAATTGGTGTCATAGGGTAACATGTACTGTCCAGCTTCACTTATTAAACAGATGTCCCTGATCCATGTTCCCATACAGATATTGCCAAGAGGTATAGAAATATATATTCATTTTCTTTGGTCTCAGACCTATAAAATACACATTTATCTAAACTCCCTCATGTAGACACGTTTACGTTGGATATATATTCCCCTTTGATAGCGAATGCATGCATACTAAACAGTTTCCCTACAGACATTAAGTAACATTTCAGAAATGCGCATTGACTTAGTCAAGGTTTGAATGTCAGTGAAAACATTTCTAGAAGAATTTGTGACGATACGTTGCGACTCATAAATGTACCAACTAGTTCTATTGTATCAAAACAGTTGCTATCTTTTGGTCATACCTAGATCTTAAGACTTGTAGTTATATGTCCACAGGTGATATCAGTCACACATTGTCTGTTGCTAGTCATGTGTATCAGGTTCCGGTTCCTTATTAAGTTAATGTGTTTTTATAGTGTGCTCCGTGTGTGTGTGTGTCAAGTCATGTTTAGTGTGCTTTGTGTGTGTGTGTGTCAAGTTATGTTAGGTGTGCACTGCGATGTGTGTTAAGTAAAGCTCTTGTGTTTAATATGTGTGCGTGTGACAGACTCAATAGTCAGGCCATATTTCCAGTTGGCCTAGACGGCCGTCAAGTTGTGGGAGTGTGTGCTAGGCGCTGGGGTTGGAATGTGCCTGCAGCTTGTGTGTCAAACTAGAAGACTGTTTGTTGTGGACATTTTTTTAAGGTGAGGTATACCTTTGAACTCGACGCATATATACTTAAGTAGGTCAGACATTCTCCGTGTTACATTCACACGATCAGTTTTGTGTTTCCAAATTTTATTGGCACCACTAGATTTAAAACACGCTCAACTAACAGAGGCAGCAACACTAGCCGTGATTTCTGTTAGCGACTGCTGTCTACGATTTATTATATTAAGTTTTCTGTTTTTACCATTTCACACAAACATTTTTTTTTTCTACAACATTTTTTAAGAGTTGTTTTTACCCCCCCCCCCTTTTTTTTTGACTTGTTTAAGTAGAACGCGCGCACTTCCCCCCCCCCCTCCCCCAGTAACACGCCAACACTATCTCCCGTCCCCAAACATTGACACACTGGCCCAGATACACACGTTTTTAGTTGAACGGTGGACGTGTACAAAGCCATCTTTAAACAGCCATCAACTACTTTCAGACCTCACAAAAACATCAAGTTTTGTTTTTCTACACGTTATGATTCCCCCACCCCCATTTTTTTTTATTATTTTCTTGCTGTATGAAAAAAAAGGGGGGGGGGAGGAACACGTCTCTGTTCATTTTAATGTTAGACTATGCTTGCTGCATTTGACAGCCGGGACTAGAATGTTCAAATGCCGGGAGGGCTGGGGTGAGACTGGATAGGAACTTTCTCAAACGTATTTTTTTTTTTTTAAAGAAGAGAGAATTCGACAGCATCGGGCAGAAGTAAAACTAGGATATGCGGTACACATTAACTGCGTAATATGCCTGATCTTTACATTATTGTAAAAAAGTAATTATTTCAACTAGCTAAAATTGTCCCAGTTTAGTTCATTTAACGAAAATAAACGGGACAATATATTCTTATCTTTGATATAACTTCTTTGAATAACAGTGAAGTTGTCTATAGGAAATATCGGTGTTTCACTGCCAGTTATCCCACAATGCAACAGTAGGCCTAGGGCAGCAGCTACCATGTTTCCGTGTTATGAAGTGCCTTTATCTTTTAGCTATGGAATCATGAAATCAAGTCTCTGGGGCCATTGGTTTACCTGGGCACTATGTGGTCTGCACAACCAATTTTTCGAAAGCTTGGCCACGAGACTCAAATAGAGATCTCCATTTCCATGCATATTCAGATCCTAATGATTAGTTCGAGATTTATTTTTCAGCCACGTTCAAAGTTCGATACAGACATAACGAGTTGCATTATCGGTGTGTCTCTAGCCTGTGGGATGGTGTCAGCATTGGTGCCAGCACGTGTGTCGGCTACTGTGTGTGTGCTGGCTAAGGGCCAGTACTCTCAACACTCTTGATCGTTTGACCTTTAGTATGGGTCAGAGAAACCTTGGCGGAACTTTCAAATGTCTGCCCCGCGATAACCCCTCCATTTTGACCTAAACTTTACACTTGAAAGAAAGGGGCGGGGAGAATGTGTTAGGAGGCCTATGTCTAGACTTGTCCTAGCTCTAGTGTTAGTAAACAACGTTAGGAAACCTTGATTTGGGAGAGTCGTGTTCTTTTGAAATGTTATCTTCTTGGCCACATTCTCTTCTCCAGGTTGTCAAAGTCTATTTAGAGTCCAGATCTACTGGTTTTGAAAACGTCCATTGTAGGCTTCCAGTCTGGAGGGGAGGGGGGGGGGAGCATGTGGGCTGGGGAGCGTCAATGTGTTGACTACGTCATCGTTATATTGTGCTTTTGGAAACATTTTGAAAGCTTTAAACATAAAATATCTTATAGGACAACAGATCACCTTATAGGACAACAGATCATCTTATAGGACACCAGATCACCTTATAGGACAACAGATCACCTTATAGGACAACAGATCACCTTATAGGACAACAGATCACCTTATAGGACAACAGATCACCTTATAGGACAACAGATCATCTTATAGGACAACAGATCACCTTATAGGACAACAGATCACCTTATAGGACAACAGATCATCTTATAGGACACCAGATCACCTTATAGGACAACAGATCACCTTATAGGACAACAGATCACCTTATAGGACAACAGATCACCTTATAGGACAACAGATCACCTTATAGGACAACAGATCACCTTATAGGACAACAGATCACCTTATAGGACAACAGATCACCTTATAGGACAACAGATCACCTTATAGGACAACAGATCACCTTAGGTAACTCGACTGTGCCGGCCCATCTAGGCTGTACTAGGCTGTACTAGATACAGGCCGTAAGCTTGTATTCAAAATTACTTTAAAATCTACTGACTTGTAAAAAAAAAAAAAAAAAGGTATTACAGTGACTGGGGAGGGGGGGGACTGCAGTAGTTCTGGAAGTAGAGATACGTCTTACTGATGAACAAACCAGACGGCGTGTGTCTTCTTCCTCCTCCCCCCCCCCCCCCCCAGTTTAATTTTATAGTCCAACTGAGACGTTCCTAAAGTGTTTGGGAAAATAACAGAGGACGTTCTGATCTAGACGCAAGACGAGCACTTATTCCGAGTAGAAATTGAGATATTTGTGCACAGGTGCAATCTTTTTACATTCTATTCTAGAACCATTTCAAAAATACGTAATTATCATAGATGTAGAATCTATCAATTTTTAGGGGCTCTCCAGAGAGGGAATAACCTCTATTAGTCTGTTCGTTCTTCCGTCCGTCGTTTAGATCGCAAAAACTATCAAATATATTCGATATCATATTTTATTTATTTAAATGACGTAGTTGTTACTGTTTTAATTTTCTGAAAGCAAAAACTTTAATTTTTAAATTATTTTTGCAAGCATTTTTTTCTTCATAAAAATACACCAAATTTTTTTTACAACTATTCACTAATAATAGTAGGGAAAAAAAAGGAAAAAAAAAAAACATGAACAGCTATTGTAGCATGGGAAGTGATTTTTATGAATATTTTTAAAACATCTATGAAAAAAAAATGTTATAAAAATATTTGTATTACTAAATGAAGTGCTTTCTGTTCTACAAGCTATTTCTATTTGAACTACAATGTAACATACGTAGACGTCTCTTCTTTTTGTTTTGGCGTCCATAGGGTTGTAATGGTATTCATGCTGACAATATTGAAACCTGCCCTTTTTGTATTTTACCTGCCCTTTGAGGCGGGGGTCAATTCTGAGTTTGTGTTTCCACAAAAACTATCTTTGTATTCTTGTTTAAATGTAGATCTAATTCGTGTTAATCGAATTAAAAATGTAGCAAAGTAGAGTTCAACAAAATTATGGGGGGGGGGGGGGAAGCACTCATTTTGTTTAGAAATCTATTCTAGTTGTTTCACTTTTTTGTATATACTAAGTACAAGACATGCTAGTTTGTATGGACCTGACCAACGTTGGGGCTGGAGAGATCTGGCTGGAGCTGCAGATAAACGCATCAGAATGAAAGCAAGACTTGTTTTCCTAACAAGGTTCATTCGTGAACTAACAGTATTTCAGCAAATCTGTAAGAACAATAGCAACAAAATATTCTACCGAGTACTACGCAGTAGAACTGCAATTATAGACGGGTTCAACTCAAATGAAATATTCACAAGAAGTATAACATGGCAGTTTTTCTTAAATTATATTTTGTTTTAGTGATTGTCGGCTTTTTTTTTTTTAAAGAGACCTTGTAGTCTGCTATTCTTGTCTCGTCCTTGGACGGCCTGTGCAGTGAATAGATCGAATGACACACATACACGAGAAACTTAGGGGAAAAAAGGCTGGACTCAATAAATTCAGATTGAAATTGAAAATAATCACGTTAATATTCAAATTAGATTAAAAACAATTATACTTTGTGCGGGGTTTTATCATCCTTTTGAGTGACCATTTATATGTGCGACTTTTGGTCATCGGAAGAGACTAAGCTAACAAAGCGATTGAGAAAACTATGGCAGTCAAGTCAACACGTTCAACATTTCTGTGTAAGCTGAATGTTTGTTTGTTTTTTTTTTGTTGTTTTTACACTCCATACTTTGGTTTTTCTAGGGGGGGGGGTGAATAGATCCAACATGCAACAGTTCTAGATGAGTATTGAACAAGTTTCCTCGGGCTCGGGGCTGAATCAATTTGATCACAGCTGTGTCATAGTCCAGACCTGAGGCACGGGCTACAGGATAGTACTCACGTTAGTGTAACTACAAATAGACCCAGTGTTTTAGGTTTCACTCACTCTGTGCATTGTCAATGTTGTGGCTGCGTGGGTAGGGCTGGTCGTTGTAATATTAACACACGCGGTGGTGTGTGTGTGCGCACTGTATGTATCTAGTGTTTACCCCTTTGAAGGCCATCTAGTGTTTACCCTTTGAGGACCACTGTTTCAGATGACAAGCTTCACTTCATAGCATCGCTTGTAGTAAAGGGTTTGTGTCTGCATCAGACTTGGTTCTAGCATTTCGCTCTGTAGTGCTACTTACTGTGCTGGTTTTATCATTCTAAGCCTAACCCTTGCATTAAGTGTGTTTCGACTAGCCCAGCCTGCACATAAACTAGATGTAGGCCTGCATATTGATATAACACGGTCAACTCTGCAGTAACAATATCCATCTGTGCTCTCATTTATTCTAATGGCCCTCACGCTGGTTTTCAGCCCCTCCCCATACATCAATGCATTCATCGATCACAGTATCGATGGAACACACACACACACACCAGGTTTTTCACTCTAAACCTCGCGCCCACCCCCCCTCCTTTTTTTTTGGTGTCAGCAACGAACACGGCCAGCACACAGTCACACACACACACATTCACACATCTCTGGGTTGTGCTATCTAACTAGGGCAATAGGGGGGGACGGTTGGATAGGAGTGGTTCATAGTTTGGAGCAACACTGTGTCTGTGTTTGGATAAGTTGAATGCTTACGATGATTTATAGAATCTAGTTCTAGAGCTGTTACACATGTGTGCTCATATAATTCTTTTCTTTCAATGTTGGACAATTGGAATATAATTAAATCTTTTGTAAGTTGATATACGTTACATTCTGTTTGTACGTTTTAGTAGGCCTATATCATGACTCATGTCCTTATGTAGTCTAATTCTAATTGTGACCATCTAAAATAATCTAAATAAAAACTTAATTCTCCAAGATTCTATAATATATTCTATACAAGTTTAGCTGTCTGTGTGTTAGTGGCTAGCTATATAATACTATATTGGATCTAGATGTCATTAATATGTCAACCATAAATGTTTCAGATATTCATTAATTTCATTATGATTCATCATATCGTAACTAAATATATATCATCTATTACTCGTGTATATTGCTGACGTGTTTTGACATTAGTTACGGTTAGTAACAATACTTTTAGTACATCGAATCTAGATCCAGTATGGATGCAACTTTTTGGAGATTCCTATGTATTAAGTACTAAGCTAGCTGCTAGAGTCTAGTTGAATACATATATGAATTATGAAGTAGAATGACGCCAATCACTAATACTTAGATCTAATTCTGTTTTTCTTTATTTATACGTAACTTAAAAGCAAAGTAACAAAGTAGGCACCAAATAAGTGCACATTTAAAATCACTTATGTAAGTTACTGTGTATAAATAAATACAACGAAAATGTATCCGTGAAGAACTTAATGACTTAAGTCCGTTTTTTTAATGACTTTTACCTTAAACACCATGAGTCACTATAATTAGAAGAAAATAAAATCAGGAACCAGGACCCATAAAATAATATAAATTGCTGTCTGTCCTTTCATGTGGGGGCTTCAGTCTGTTATGACAGTTATGTTATAAATTTCCTGATTTTGAATTCTCTACAAAGGACATAATTATCTTCATTTCTGAAGGAACATTTGACAAGTATTCTTCTTTTATATTGTGATGGGTTTTGAAATCAAGTTATTGTGTATTCTAGTGCTAACAAATAAGCCTTTTGTTAATTTCAGTCTTGAGTTGCTGTAGGCTTGAGTCTTGTAATGATGTGATTGTATTTCTGTTTCAGCTGTTATAGACTCATGTCTGACCACTTGTCAGAAAGTCAACACTACCTGGGGGGGAAAAAATTACCAAATAGAAACATTTCTTTAATCTCTGACAAATATTTCCCCCCTGACTGGCATTATTACTTTATGTCTTAGAAAGTCTGTAGTACTCTAAGGTAGGGTAAGGCTAGAACACTTGGTGCCCTAGTTTGAAATCAGTGTAAGATAACAAGGTTTTGATTCCATTTGCAATGGCCTAGCTTCTTAATGCTGGGGAAACTAACAAGAAATTTGTTTGAACAGCTCAACATACTACAATGCTAAAGGCCTATCAAGTCTACATTGCTTGACCTAAAATTTTGTAAAACTCATAAAGTAAAAAAAGAAAAAAGCTATTGCTTACTGCATGAATGTGTTTTGTTTTAATTACTGCACTTTAAAATAATTATTGATTGGTGAAAAGCTTGTTGAATGCAAAGTTGAGCAAAGTTTTCTTATGTTATTATATCAGCAGATTATCTTGCTCCATAAGTTTTGGATAGTCTAGCTAGAGGTCAGTTTGTGTGTTAGTATTACTGGTCACTTCTCATGTTCAACTACAGAGTTCTAAGCCGTATGATTGAAGAGGTGAAAAGGCTATCATTTTCATCTACACTTTATTTCAAACACCCACCCACTCCACCCCCCTGCGGCAGCCAAAACGTAATTATTAATGTGATGATAAAACTTGTAATTCTGTGAACTTGGCTACTGCACCAGGCAAGACGACCCTATTAATTTTAGTTTGTAAGCTGCCAATTTCCCATCTCCTTGCTTGGTATTCATCTTGTTTTAGTCGAATGAGTTGCATAAAAAAGTGTGTCTTGCTAAACATGTCACGCTTGAACACATGTACCAGATCAGACAAAAA
This sequence comes from Biomphalaria glabrata, assembly GCF_947242115.1. Lineage (NCBI taxonomy): Eukaryota > Metazoa > Mollusca > Gastropoda > Planorbidae > Biomphalaria > Biomphalaria glabrata. Next base: position 35,513,489 of record NC_074711.1, on the reverse strand, counting down.
AGTCAGTTCCCTGTCACTGAAGTCCTATTACCTTAGTGATTGTCTCTGTTTGGAAAACTATCATTTAACAGACTCCAAACCAATCATATGATGTTTAGATACATATATTTGGTTACTTGTTATGCATTGAACAATAAGAGAGTTAAAATTTATATTCAACAGAACTTAGCAGGGTAAAAAATGTACCTGAAGGAGGTATTGTCTCTTATTAAAAAAAAAATTTTTCCCATATTTTTGGTAAAATTTTTAAAATTTTATATATATATATATATATATATATATATATATATATATATATATATATATAACAACTTTGTTGTCAATATTTGGTAGCTAGGCAATATTTTCTAAATTCTAATTTTAAAAAATCTCAATATTACTAATTTAACTTAGTGGTGGAACTGTTAAGCATTATTCTGCTGATCTAAACGTCTAGGGTTTAAGCGCTGATGGAAGCACTAGTATTTCAATTGATTTAATGCCTGGGCTGAAGTCCCTTGAGTTCACCCGGTCATAAATGGGTATCTGACCTAGCCGAGGGAAAGTGAAGGCTTTGGGTGGTTGTGTTGCTCTTAAAGCTCATTGGCTATTTGCTTAGAAACAACTAACTGAACTTTATAGATTGCAGGCTCTTGAAGAGAACTTAAAGCTTGTGATAAGAAACAAAAGTCTTTGATTTTTCTTAAACTCGATTGCACTCTAGTGTCAGTAAAATATCAATAATTGCTGTAAATTAATTTAATTTGAAATATGTGTTGACCATGCTGGGATGGGTCCAATTGTAGAAAAAAAATGCCTTCATCCAATTAGAAATGTCCACAAAAACAAATGCATCTACAGTGTATCTAGCTTGATCAGATTTTTGTTTGCTTAGCATAGTGATTAAATGTATCTCTATCCTGTCCTGTTTATTCTACATCAACACTCTATTGAGCAATATTTAAATCTTTTACACCTGCCACCTATCCCACCATATAATAATATATATATATATATATAAACGATAAGAGAGGGGGAAATGATATAGAGTAGAATTCACAGGCCAGAAGAGAGTGTTAGGGAGGCAGTTTTAAAGTGGGCCGTTCCAATTTACTGTAACATATATTAGAATACTTCATTATAACATGGAGTTGCAGGACCTTCGTTTGTAGGATGAAAAAAAAAAAGGATATAGAACTTGAGGGCTAGAAAATTGTGCCTGTGGTGGAGGAGGGTTGTAGGCCATTTTATTGGTGAGGTTAAGGTGTTCTGGGCAGAAAAAACATGTATACTATTTCAACCATATTGTAGCACATGTATCAGCCATATATATATATAATAAAAAAGTAATACCCCTTTCAGACCTTGCTCTATATTGGGCAGATGCATCTATTTCTATGGCCCATGGTTAAAGTGAGCACACTACGCATCAGTGATGGATGGACTCATGGGTATCCTAAAAATTCTGAAATTTTAAATCCAAGCCTTGATCAAACCCAAGACCCTTGGTTCAGAAGCCAAGTGCTTTACCACTCAGCCACCATGCCTTCTAATATAGAGCAACTAACAAGCCCTACTAACAATTAACAGAAAACATTTATTTTTTTTGTAAACAAAAAATAATAAGAATGCACATTTTTACACATTTCATTTAAATATTTAAACTACATTTTTTTTAGGGAGTGGTTTGTGTTATTTATTAATGCTACTGCCTACAAATTAAAAGTTATTCCAGAGCCTTAGAGAGCTTTTACCATAGGAAAGGATTTTTTCCATAGGCCAGGAATGAGAGATAGGCTCTCTGACAAACACTGTCCTAACGGCCCCTAGGAAACTAGATGACTATTTATTTGCTTCCATTTAGGGGGTTGGGCCTTGAGCCAATTCTTGGCTGACAAGCTAAGACAATCCCAAGAGGGACTCCTTTGTACCCACACAGCTGTTGGTGTTATTTATTCGTGTTATACTGTGTTGCAAACTACATATCAATATAATCCTGTAAAAGGCTATTTGCCAAACAACCTGTCCAAAAAGGTCAAATCAACTTCAGTTTCTTTGAGCCATTGCCTAGCCGCCCATGTATTGTATTGAGCCATTAACCCTTAGAATCCTACCAGCGCACATTTATCTTATCTTATATAAATGCAGAAAAGATGATGCATGTTAACCAATGACTTCTGCAAAGTCACTGGTTTTCCTGGCTGGCTCAGGCAACCCATTCCATGCTCTAATAGCACTAGGGAAGAAAGAGCATTTGTACACATTTGTCCTAGCATATGGAACGAGGATTATGCATTTATCTTTGTGTTTTCTGAGTATTTTATTAGCGGAAAGACGCTATTAGTTTTTGCGAAATGTCTGTCCGTCCGTCTCGTTTAGATCTCGTAAACTAGAAAAGATATTGAAAATCCGACATCACAATATTTTAGACCATTCAAAGTTCTGATGCAACGGCTACTTTTTTTTTTCTGAAAGCGAAAAATCTAGTTTTTAAAATCAGTTATGCAAGCAGTTTTTTGAAGAGAAAAAGCTAATTAGTATGCATTATAAGTTAGACCTAATTTAAAATGAATAGTAATCTTATAAACTTCATTTTTCTAAACATTTTTTTTTTTTTTTTTTTTTTTTAGGATTCGTATAAGAGATTGAGCCTTTTCATAACAATTAGATCAATTATAAGACATCAGTTAGGCCAGGGGAGGCTCAGTGGTAAAGCACTTGGCTTCCGAGCCGGGGGTCCCGGGTTCGAATCCCGGTGAAGACAGGGATTTTCAACTTTAGAATTTTTGGGCGCCTCTGAGTCCACTCAGCTCTAATGGGTACCTGGCATTAGTTGGGGAAAAGTATAGGCGGTTGGTCGTTGTGCTGGCTACATGACACCCTCGTTAACCGTAGGCCACAAAAACAGATGAACTTTACATCATCTGCCCTGTAGACCACAAGGTCTAAAAGGGGAACTAGTTAGGCCAGGTTCACATCTAACTTTACATTCACTTACACCTATCCTTTGATTTGCTGGACCGTTGGGGCACTACACAAGATCTGTTAACCTTCTTTCTCCATTCTTATCTCTCATTTGTCTTTGATATAATTTCATTTGGATGTTCTTTCTGAAAATATTGAAGCCTGCCTGGTTGGACCTCTTCGGAGGCCGATTTTGAGTTTGTGTTTCCACACAAACTGTCTTTTGTAACCTTGTTAGATTTTGTTTTTGTATTTGAAGATTATGGTTCAGTGTTTTATGTATAATTACTACTTTACTTTTGAGAAATTTATTTCCTGAAGGCTTTCTAATTTAGTGATTGTACTTAAAGTGTTACTCTAGTAAAATGTCAATATTCATTTGTTATGAATCTCACTGCTCTATTTTGTGTCTGTTCCAGTTTCTTAATGTTTTCTTGAGTTGAGGGGTCCCAAACAGAGGATGCATGTTCTATTATTGGCATAACCAAGGTTAAATAACATTTTAGTTTTATGTTCTTATTTGATTGATAGAAATTTCTTTTAATAAACCCAAATGCTTTGATTTTTTGATAGTTTCATTAATATGGGGATTCCATGACAGTTTTTCATTTATTATAACACCTAGGTATTTTGCGTTTTTAGTCTGTGTTACTGGTTTACCATGAATAAGATAAGTGGAATTTTTTTGTTACTCTTATTAACTGATATTTTTCTAGATGGAAAGACATGCTCCAATTTAATTCCCATTTCTGTAATTCATCTAATTCTCTTTGTAAAATTTCTGTATCTTGTGTTGTTTTTATTGTTCTATATATTATGCAATCGTCTGCAAATAATATGACTTTTGTTCCTGAACTAATGCAATTTGGTAAATCATTTATGTAAATTAAAAATAGTTGTTGACCTAAGACTGTTCCTTGAGGTACACCTGAGTTGACTGTTTATTGGTGTTGATTTAGAGCCATTTATTATTAATTTTTGTTCTCTCCCTGTCAGAAAATCCTTAATCCACTGATGCAGTGGACTAATAATGTTTTTAAGATAGTTTTTAATGAAATTCCAGAGGTCATCAGCTGGTTGGTTAATGTCTTTTTCTGATAAGAATGTTTGTTGAAAGTTTAATGCAGCTTGGTGTAGTTGTGTTAGGTTGCATTTGTTCCAGAGTAAGATTTTTCTTTTGGGTTTTATATTGTCTACTGCTTTTATCTGACTGTATTTTGCCTATTCTTTCTTTACTATCTGCAATGCATTCAGTACATTGGAAGCCAACTGGAGGTTATAATAATTGTCCCTGTTCTCTCATTTTTTTTTCTCTTGCATGAGGGCAGGGTAATAATACATTCACCAGATTTTGCCATTTAACATCAAACAAAATTAAATTGGCTGTGGTTTGTTTTATTTAAAAGTGGTACACACTCACCAGTGTTGTCATTGTAGAAATCAACCAATAATCCTTCTGGCCATATTCAGACATGCGACATTGACATTGGTTTTGACATGGGTGGTGAGTGATCGCATCAGTCAGGCTCTAAATGAACATTTTGTATGGATGGGGTGGGATTGTGGTTGTTGTTAGCTTGTAGTTCATAGCTTCAGTTTACCTGCTTTGCAGATCTGTCGGGGAGAGCTGCCTCTGTAATCTTGTTTTGTTAATGTTGACAAATATAATTATTTAGAATTTTATAAAAGATTTTTTGTCACATTCTTAAAAGGTAATTTACTCTCCACTCCTCTTTTTTCTTATTCCTCCAGATCCTTCTGAGTAAAGTAATACCATAATGTTTAGTATCTGCTGCTACTCTAATAAGTTTAGAAACTTTCTATGGAACTAAATTGACCAAATTATATTTTAGTTAAAATGAAAAAAAATTAGGCCTCAACTACATGTATTTTTTTATTTTTTTTAAAGCAATAGCACCCGCCGTCGCACACGTGACAGGGATTCTTCAACTTCCACCACGGCCACACCTGAAGAGCGCCGAGCTTTCCAGCCCCCCAATCCACCACATTTACATGTGGCTGCCAGTTCTGCATTCCTGGCTCGACAGATTCATCCAGCCATGTTAACTGCCCAGCACCCTCCATCTGTTCTAGAACACCTTGAGCAGGTAAAGAACTGTTATATTGTATGTTTGCCTGGTAAAGGAGATGTTGTGATCAGTTAAAAGATACTGTGATTTTTTTTTTCTAATAGTAATTGTTTTTACTTTCATTTTTTTTTGTATAGGTGTCAATGGCTGGTGCAATGCCAATGGGTCCGTATGTACCTTTATGTGCAACAGCCACACCTCATCCCCTGAGCATGTGTGCCCCCATGCCTCCTCTTCACATGGGAGGATCGGCGGCTATGCCTTCCTGGTCCTTAGCCAACTTGCCCGTCAGACTTCAATCCTGTACCCTTCCTCACTGCACCCTCCCCCATTCTCTCCCTCAGTACTTACCGCCGTCCAATCATGCCCAGCCCCCACCCCAAGCTCACATCCCCCTGCCAGCTCACATCCCTGGATTGCACTACCAGCACAGGCCATACCACCATCAACAGCAGCACCATCAACAGCAATCTCAACAACGTCATGTACAAAGCACACAGGTCAGTTTGTGTTTATTAATAGTTGATGCCATTTAGGATTTATCCTTGTTAAGAAAATGCACAATATTCAATTGACTTAAGTTGAGTGATTGAAATTGTTTGTTTTTTTTTGCTTTGTCATTCAGGAGGAGGAAGTACATAATGTATTGACTGAGACAAGGGGAACCAGTGTCTATCCACTTCATCCAAGTTTTCATCATCACCACCACCATCATCACCACCATCCGGCAGCTGCAGCTCTTTCTTCTTCTCATCCTTCCCACAGTAGCCATGGCCACAACATCCCCCACCCGATCAGCTCATCACAGCCTGTTGTCCTTCAGGAACCAACAGTCCACCCCACCCCACCAGACTTCTATGTAGTAAGTACTAAGATTAGTTCACTAGTAGCCCTTTTTCTGTTGGTTTTTGTTTTCTTTTGCTGATTATTATTTTTATGATTAAAATGTTTTTTTAATAAGATGTTTTACATTTGTGTCCCTCAGGGTTCTCTCTCCCGGTACTACTCCAGGAGGTCCAGCACAAGAAGCAGAGCAAGAATTCAACAACAACATTATAGTCCTGGATTCTTACTACAATTTCTGTGAGTTATGACCTATTTATCATTTATAAACAAATGAATTATTTTAGTAAAGAATTTGTGAGAAAACTTCAATGTGGACCTTATGACACAAACAATGTTCTTACAGAGCTATGTTGGGAAGTCCACCAATACCTCCCTATGGCAGAGACCTGGACAATCCAGAAGAAGTTGAAAACTATGAGGTAAATTTGTGCTTCATTTAGGTTGGAAAGTGCCAGCTTTTTACAATTACTGCAATGATAAATTGTAGATCATAAGGGAAAAAATCATTGATACATTTTCTAGCCCTAAACTGCTAACTACTTTTGTAGGCCAGATAATGTTGCCATAAATGTGTTCAAACAACTTTCAATGTGTTTCAGGCACTTTTGTCTCTGGCTGAAAGATTGGGTGAAGCCAAACAAAAAGGTTTGACCAAAAGTGACATTGAGCAGCTGCCTGTGTACAGGTTCAGCAGTGAGACTGCTCGCTCCGAGTCTGATCAAACATCATGTGTTGTCTGCATGTGTGACTTTGAGAGCAAGCAGCTATTACGTGTGCTGCCTTGTTCTCATGAGTTCCATGCCAAATGTGTTGACAAGTGGCTGAAAGTAAGTCTTTAGACTTCCATTCTATCCTTGTACTAACAAATTATAAAGTGGTGTATCTTTCCTATGCCTTAGTCCCAAGTTTTGACATAGAATTTCTCATTTGTGTTTTAATGTTAATACTTAATACTCAGTTAATCATTTTTTTGTCTTTAAATTTGCAGACAAACCGAACTTGCCCAATATGTCGCCAAGATGCCACAGAAACAAGTGGTTGTGGAGAATAAGCTGTTAGGGTCAACTCATCAGCCATGTTTTATACAACGTCATGGCAGAATTCATATTCCAGTTTTTGTTTTTTTTTTGTAAACAAAACTTTCAAAACTTCATCAGGGACACCATATTTCAAGATGTGTTTTCTGTTCTGGAACAATGAAACTGGACAAACCTAATGCTGAAACTTAAGCAAAAGACTCTTTCAAGCTATTACACTGTTACTTAACTGTAACTCACAAACTTTAGAATTATGACCATGACATTAATGGAGTATATCTGTTGTATAGAGATATTGAAACTTTTATGTACAGTTTAACTAGTGGGTGTTCACTGCCTGGAAAAGTGTATTTTATATCTACAGAAAGTGGACTTTACAATTTTCAGGCTTTGAGATATGAGGATGATGATATTGAATCACTCACAAAATTGAGTTCAATGATTCACACTCAGGGTGCTGAATAATTCACACACTGTGATGTCAATTGGAACAGTTGCCTGGGATACAATGTTTGCCACTAGACAGAACATTTGAGAGAACCACATCTCTCACTTTGTACAAAGTTTTTGTTCATGTTGGATTTTTTTTTAGCCTAATCAGAAATTTTACAATAATCTATCTCTACCATTATCAGTGAAGACTTGGAGTCATGATTCTGTCCGTACCTCGGTGCTGGAAACTCTTCAAAGATGGCTATCAAGTTCTGTTTATGCTGTCTTTTGGATACAATTAGAATTTTGTTTTCAGAACCAAATAATTAGACAGACCTTAATTATGAAGCTCTTGTGTCATTTATAAACATTTTTTTTTTAGAGATAATTAGGAAAATAAAACGAATTCCAATTGAGTCCCAAATATTTGATGTTAAATGTTTTATGCATTAACATTTTGACCAGGAGAATTCAGGAAAACTGTTTCATTTCAATTTTGGCTTTTAAGAACAAACTAAAAAACCATTTAGCCTTTATGCTGGTTTCTATTTCTCTTGAAGATTTGGGTGTTAGCTATCAGGTTAGTGCATGAACAAAACATTCATAACATTGTGATGAACTTCATTTGCATCCTGGCCAAAGTGTTAGTCCATTGCAACTTTTGGACTGGATTAGAAGCATGTATAGTTATTTTCTTACATTCATGTAATAATTATAGAAAGAAATCTTATTCAAAGGAGGAGATACCTTCTTAATAATTTGGAATAGGGAAATAAGTTTATTTGGCACAAATGTGTCTTGGTTTAATGTTTTTTAAAAAGCAATTTTACAGACTAAAAATTTGACAATATTTCTGTATCATCTTGATTTCAATTCTTCTAAGTTGGTACTAGTTATGTCTCTTGCTTCGCTCACTTGCATCAAGAGCACAATCATCTTTCAAGTTTTCATAATTGACTCTACCTTTTGAAAGGATCAAGCATTTTCAACGTTGAGACAAAATGTTAATGACGGTGCATACTAGGCTTCACTCAATTTGGTCTTCATTGATAACCTTCAAATTTGGTTCAAGATAATTCCTCTTACTGTATAGACTGAATACTTTGATTCTCTCAGTTTCTATCTTTCAGTTTAATTGACTTTACATTTCCTGTTAAATTCTTTTGTTCAGTCCAGCAAATAGTAATTGAAGCAATATAAATTTAAAAGCCCTCAAGAAAAGTCTTTGAACAATTATCTGTTTCTGTGGTAATAGAAGCCTATCTGTTGGGCTGACTTATGGTGTGCGTATATTGCCTGTCTGGTTGCGGTATGTCTCCTTGTTCCCAGATGTTTGTGTGTGTGTGTGGAACCCATCTTTGCTCAACTTCTCTTTGAATATAGCTCTTGATTCCAGGTTCGTTTCAAATGACAGTTAGTATAGTTTAACAATTGTCAAAGTGGTGGAACTCTTAATAATTAAACATTGATGATTGTAGGAGAAACAGCAAGAATCAAACCACTTTTTAAACCAATACCATCCTTAAAGGATGATGGTTAGGTTCAACTCTAAAACATAAGTAACAAAACCTTTGTTTCTGGTGTGTGTTTTTAACCGAGAGCATGGGTCTAGCAACTATTTGATACAATGAAGGAAACAGTTGGATCAATCCACATATACTTTTGTAGATTTGATTGAAAGATTTTGATATGTTCTGGAGTGTAACATGTTCATGTTATAGTACTATAAGCCATATAATTTTAATTGTGATATTCCAGTTTAGATTACAAGCTCGCTTATCACTGTGTTAATTGGATAATATATTACCAGGAGCCTCAACTGAGTTGTGTTTAAAAAAAAGTTTTGTTGTAAATGTACAGGAAATAGTGTCATTTTTTAGGCGAAAAAAAAGTTACAAAACCTGCTAAAATAATACGGGGAGCCACTGAGTGCTGTTTGGAGTTAACATTCACAAACACTGTTTAGTGTGTCATCTCACTTCTAGTTTGAGCTACACATGAATCACTAAATGTGTGTGATGTTGATATTGTGACTATTTCATGTCTTCACACACCAGTGTAACAGGAAATGTGTGTGGTGTGGGAATGGCTAAGTGTGAAGATGTTATGTGAAGTATACATGAATAATGTTTCAATGAAACTAACCATTTTCCCATATAGTTTGTTTTCAATTGTGTTTCTTTATCATTAGAAAAACACCAGTTTCAACAAAAATGTATTTGAAATCAATGAATGTGTCCTGTTCCTAGGGTTTGAACATTCCTTTAGTTGTAGACAACTGCTCATAGAAAGCTTTAACTCAAATCATTATTACAATCAACATACTTTTTGTTTTGTTTGTGAGTGCCATAAGCTGTAACTAATAAAACTAATGGCTCTGATTTGTATTCTTGGAAATAGTGAAAATTTCCTTGCACCAGAGCTTGAAATATTCTCCAGCATTGACAATACTAGTTTTAAATAAATGTTCATTATTTTCATTGGTCTGCTTCAATGTTTCTATGAATGAGAAGTGAATAGATTTGCATTGAAGTCAGTGTAAGAACTATTCAGCATGTTGATTGCATTTAGTTAACTATGATAGATGGATTCTGTAAACATAAATGAAACACAAATATTTTCCCACAATATTGTCACAATATTAAAACTTGTTTGATTTTTCTATTGCTTGTTATGTCAATGGCTTTTTAAAAACTTGTTTGCAGTTCAGTTGCATTCAGAATCCTCAGTGTTGCTGTATTTTACTTGACATTGTGTACAAAAAAAAAAAACATACATATATTTCAAATGTTTTTTTTTATATTTTTTTTACTTGACAAATTGTTGACTTCTAGTAACATTGTACAGTAAGTATGTCATGAATATGTATAGGCTGTACAGCATATGTACAATATATTTTGTACACTATAGGATGTTGCCTGATTAGTTGTGTCTAGTGCTGAAGTTTTCTATTTCCCAATCCCACAGTAAATCGGGTTCATTTGAATTGTAAATAATGCTACTCCACATCTACACTAGTACCTGGGGCAAGAAACAAGCATTGACATTGTTTTGGTGGGTCACTGTCAGAAATCTAGTCTCAATAAGAAGAGATCTATTCTGAATTGTATATGCATTAAGAAAAAAAAAAATGTTTCAAAGGAAAATAAAAATTGTTTGAATTTTCTTCTTCAAGAGGGCAAAAAGTAAAGTTGCTGAGAAATGTTCCTGATTTACACAGTCTACCTCACGTTTACATGACATTTGTCTCTTTGTTGTCATTGACCTTCAACTAGAACTGTTCATCTGGAAGTTCAGGTTGTTGTGTTGGACAGGATCAACTTCAAGATTGGAGTTTTGTTTTCTAATGAATAGGAAATAATTCAAACAAGTTTTCCATAAGAAATTTTATTTTTAATTTTTTTTTTTTGGTGTCAATAGGATTAAAACCATAAATCATTTTAAGACTTTTAAAAAATATTTTTGCTTTAAAATGTGGGCATGTTACCATCACATCAGTTTCATTATTATTTTGTTTTCCAATGTTATATTACATAGTAGCAAGTTTGTCTACCAAAGCAAAGTGTAGGACCTTTAGGATTTTACTACCAGAACATCTTCCTCAAAGTTTGGAACTGAAGAAACTAGCAATAAAATAAACCCAAATTTAGTATGTGGCTTCAAGTCAGTGAAGTCACAGTTTGTGAAACACTTTTTGAACATTACATCCTAACAACAAGTCAACTTACTGGCTGGCTTTTTTTTCAATGATCAAATTAAAGTACTAACAAGCATAAGGCTTTGCTTCAGTTCCAAACATTAAGAAGGATTATAGTAAGCAAGCTAATAAGCTATTACTGACTTAGGTTATCAAACATTTTTATAGTTTTATTTTTATAAAGAAGTCATTTTGATTATTAAAGAGTTCATACAATCTTGTATGTACAATGTTAAGTTGTGGATATCTGGACTCTATTTCAGCCCCTACAACCATTGTTAGGGTTTGGACTGTCTTGTTGACCTAAGTATTGTGCAGATTCTTTCTCTATTGTCATTTGTCCATTGGGGACACTTGCTCTAACAGTGACCATGTTCCAATGTTACTTCTAACTGGCTGTTTTTTTGTTTTTTTTTTCTTCTTGTATTACCACCTCATGCAAATAAAAAATCACATTGAATGGTATCTACAAATTATATGGCAAATAAACATATAGAAATATTTCATTTCAAACAGTTTTGTGTACATTTTGTATGTAATGATAAAAATAACATGTTAAATGTATTGCAGCATTCATTCATTAAGTGTCTTGATAACAAAAATGGACTACAGCTTTGCTACAACTAAACTATGGCTTTACTTATACACAGAACTAGACTATGGCTTTACTGATAAACAGAACAAGACTTGCATAAAATGTTGAAAATTCAAAAGGTTGTGGTGGGTGTTACTGGGAATGACATTAAATTCTTTATATATGAAGCAGAATCATTTCGATTGAATCATTAAGTCACTTTTTTTTAAACATGGCGAACAAAAGTTACAGACGGCATGCATACAGCATGGCATTATTTTATCAAGATGGGAAAAAGAAAATAAATTTGGATATTTTGTTGTATTTAAATCCTGACACCTACTGACTCTCTATAATATCCAAGTGTACTTGGACATCCAGTTTAAAAGATGGGACCTGCAAGGCTGACCTACTCATGACCGAATGCCTAACAGATGCAAGAACTAGATCAACCTACCGACATTTTATAACATGGAGGCCGGGAAGGTCCTCTTCAAAACTGATCCCACTATTTCAAAATAACTTGTAGCTAATTCTAGCAATGATACAGCATACGATAATAAAACCAAATAGTTTGATGCTGGGCGGCTGTTCTTGACTACATAGAAGTGTATTTCCATTGTATGTCCAGGAGACACATAAGTCTTTTGCAGTTTCAGAATTGACGAAATATAGAAAAAAAAAGATCATAACGCTCTATGCTTTTTCTTAGGTCAATCTAGTCATGCATGTTAATCAATGACTTAAATTCTGCCAAGTCATTGGTTTTCCTGTCTGACTCAGGCAACCCATTCCATGCTCTAATAGCACTAGGAATGAAAGATCATTTGTCTTAGCATACGGAACATTGAATGTGCCTTTACGTCTTTCTGAGTATTTTAATAGGTTCTGTATTGGAAGATTTAGGGTTCATGTATAGTTGCTACGTTACTTTGTCTTCTAGCCTGAAGGCTTTCTACATTTAGTGATTTGACTGTTCTAGTTTCTTATATCTTTTCTTGAGTTGAGGGGCCCAAACAGAGGAGGCATATCCTATTATTGGCCTAACCTAGGTTATATAAGATTTTAGTTTTATGTATAAGATTTGAAGAAAATGAGCAAGAACAAGTCGTGTTCTAAGATCCACAATGAAAAAACTAAGAATGACATCTGGTTTGCAGCTGGAATGGACTAGTCATGCCATGGGTATTTTGATTGATACAAGAAATGTCATTGCCAAATGATTCTACCTCTAGTTCTGCATTATTCGCTATAATAGCAGACATTCCTATACAAACTCTCGGGAATGTTTAAAATGAATTGTAGACCTAATCTTGTTAAGATTTTGATTTTCTGGCACATTTTAGGCCGTGTCTAAATTTTAGCTAGGAAAATTGATAAAATCTTTATCTACCATATAAAATTCTTGGCCACGATGACTGACTAACTGATAACTAATTTTCCCACTTCCTGTGGATGATAAATTACGAAAATTTTACCTGCTATTACATAACTAAAGCCAAGAACAATTAAGACATTTTCAAGATCAGAATCGCAGCAGTTAAATTTACCAAAAAACAATTCATTCGCGTTCGACATAATACGTTTTTTAAGGCAGACATTTAAACAAAATTGTAAATATCAAAAGTACAAAATTATATATCCTTCCGCTTTAAGCACTTATTAACACTACTCTGGTGCCTAGTTTTCTAAATCTTGAAGATTTACAGTAATTTTCTAAATCTTTTCTAGAGCTAGAGGATTGGAATGGGGAGAGATCTCGTGTCCCAAAACGTTGAATAGCCTAACATAGAGAAGAGTGTTCTGTAGTCAAACCTGTTATGTTTGGCAGTCTTGGATTAAAGGATGAGTGCAGTGTTTCACATTGCTATGCAAACTCAGTTGCAACCTGCATGTTATAGAGCCATGAGGATGTAAACAAGGAAGGCAAAACAAACAAGGATTTGGAAGGTAACCATTAAGAATTGCACGGATTTGATTGTTTTCTGAGCTACATGGTTAGAATCATTGGTAGGTCAAGTATTCTTGTGTTGTTTATAGTCCTAACGTTACTTCTGTATTCAAAAGTAAACTTGTAATGAAGATTAACTAAAAGAAACTTTGGCAACAAATATGTTTTAAAATCCAGAATTTATTCACTACTAATTGTTACTTGACACTAAAAGAGAAAAGAAGCAAAAATAATATACAAATCTGCACAAAATGAAGTTTAACTTGACCCTTTCATAAAGAAATACATTAACCCCCAGACTAAGGATTACATTTCAAGTGAACTACAAGTAAGTGGAAGAGTTCCCACAATGACAAAACAACAAAATGTATGGATCTGTAGGAAACATGGGATAACATTCATGGCCAAGTCATTGCCATAACTAGGACTTGACAAGCTGTAAATAATATAGAACTTGAAAACAGATTCTTCACTGACACTTTGTGACAGTCAATACTTTGATTTCAAAACTAGATCTGGTTAAGCTGTAGGACAGAATGAGAAACCAACACTCACACACGTTTTCTAAGCTGAAGTCCATGAGAATAGAAGCCATGCATATACATTTTTTTATTTTTTTTTTACAAAATTTACAAATAAAAAAATAAAGTTAATTTAAACAAAATAAATTGTGTGGCTCTGATGGGAAAGATGTATATCAGTCAATCATCTATACATTTTAATTGGATTCTGTTCCTTAATGAACAGAATGGCATTTGTAGAGCATTGTAATAGAGCAAGATACAGAATTGTCACAACAAATCTGGTATACTTATAGGTAAATACATGTATTGGCACAAAGCAAGGACTTACACAACACTTCAATTCTAACTGGTACTGTTTTGTTTTTTTAAGACATCTGAGCACATAAAAATAGAAACTTGAAAAATACAGTAATTAAATTAAAACAAACAAAATAACATTTTAAAAATCTGTTACAATAATTTTCAACTAAAAACTGAATTTAAAACAGAAAATTAAAAAGAATTCAATTATTTTTAGTTTTAAATTTTATTTGTTTCAAATATATAGAATAAAACTTTCCAATATATTGAGCTCTTCAATAAATGATACAATCTAAAAATATTTTAAAACTTAGACAGACACCTCAAACATTCATTCGAGTTATCACACTTGGCTCAAAGTTGTCATTGACTAAAATACCTTTTTTTTTTTACACTCAATCATTTCTAAAAGTTGGACCAGCTACACAAGCAAGCATTGCCCATTCTAAATGAACATGTGTGTACATCGAACTTGACAATAAATATCTTCTTCAGAACAAGACAAACCACTTACACCAACACACCCACACTTAAATAACCACTCATGACTCTAGCACTCTCGTTCTCCACATGGGCTATGTAAAATAAACAGTGTTCATAAAGAAGTTAGTATATATGAACAGGGTATAAATCACATGAATCATATCAAATGCAACAAATACTGGTCCCATGAAATGTCTCAATAAAATAATATGGCTTCAAAATAGGCAGATTTATGTGCAACCCAGATCAAACAGTTCCAGAAAAATTAATAGTCCCAATGTGCTCATAATTTATTTTTTTTATTAAAAATCTGATATCATTTCAGTAATACAGGAATGAAGCAAGAGCTTTTTGATATGTAACACTTAATATGATCTTACTGTTTAATATATACAACCTTTATAAGTATTATGATCTTGCTTTGAGAGATAAGCTTTCCATAAATAGGAGAGCTCTGATAATTTTGAACTTCAACTATTGACATAGAAATACAACAGCCCATGATGAGATCTCAAAAAGACAATACTCTATTAAATGTGCTATACTAACATTAAAACTTTAAATTTCGGACTCCATTTCTTTGAGGCTTATCTTCAGACCAAGACTTGCAAGTGGCTCTAAACTTTCTCAAGTCTTCTGAGTGGTTCTTGTCAAACATTGTCTTGTATTCTCTGGGCTCACACAAGTGCTGAAAGGTAGGTTGAGAAATGTAGATATTTGAAATATATTATGCATTCACATTTACTACTTCAAAAGCATCAGTCCTAAAAATATGAACTACCAGCAATTTATAAACAGTTTATTTCCTTAAGTAACTTTACAATTATGTGAATTGATACAATGAATGTTGACCTCCTCTTTTCTGACATTTCCATTCAAACATGTATTCACACCACACTACACATTACACCACAGTACACTCCCACTTCACTGTACACCACAGTACACTCCCACTACACATTACACCACAGTACATTCCCACTACACATTACACCACAGTACATTCCCACTACACTGTACACCACAGTACACTCCCACTACACTGTACACCACAGTACATTCCCACTTCACTGTACATTCCCACTACACTGTACACCAAAGTACATTCCCACTTCACTGTACACCACAGTACATTCCCACTTCACTGTACACCACAGTACATTCCCACTTCACTGTACACCACAGTACATTCTCACTTCACTGTACACCACAGTACACTCCCACTTCACTGTACACCACAGTACATTCCCACTACACTGTATACCACAGTACCTTCCCAATCCACTGCACTGTGTAACACTGAGATTTCAGCCAAGCACTTCCCCACTACATCCCCAAAATTGAGCTTGTACTTACAGAATAGTTTTCAAAAAAACTTTTGTATCCACCTTCCAGTAAATAGATTTCAGGGTAATGAAGATAGGGATAACATTCTTTATTAGATTCACGATCTTGACTTCTTAGAAACCTGAATCTAGATGATACAAGTAGATTTGAATTAGTTTTCATTTTATACAACCATAATACAAAAAACATCTATGTTAAAAAATGTTTACTAAATCCAGTCACATGGGGAATACAATTTTTTAACTCAATGAGTGCGGAGCGTCTATCCCATAGACGGTCTGTCTGCTATAAACGCACGGAACGTCTATCCCATAGACGTTCTTACCCTACCTTTGTTTCGTTGCATTTTTAAATTAAAAATTTTAACTAACAACAGTGGAACTATTTTTAATTTATAAAAGAGTTCTTCATCCTTTGTTTACATAGAAATTAGAAGCTTTTGGCTTTATTTAGACATTTATTTATTACTTTTTTTACAATGTAAAAAAACGTCGCCATGACTACGCTAGTCCAAGACACACCCACAATGTTGACTACTGAAGAAACTTTATAATTATTCTAAAAATTATCACAAATAAATAGTAATAATGAAGAATTTGATCTAGATTAGATTCAGGTAGGTCTAAATTTAGCGTATTTATATGATTATATCTATATTATTAGTATTTAGATCTAAATCTATTATTGTCAGTAGGCTAGGTGTAGTCTGTAGATCGAGATTGACTAGATCTAAGCTTTTATCTCTAGACTTGGACTCTAGATCTAGATATATCTTTAGATCTAAGCTTCTGGTAAATAAAAAGAAAGGAAATGGTAGATCTACATCAAATAATCATCCACTGTACTGTGGGCATTTTTTCCCCATTTTCTTTTTTTTTTTAGTATTGTTTATCTGTAAAAATCTACAACATCATGGCTATGCTTGTCCAAGACACACCCACAATGTTTACTACTGAAGAAGCTTTATTATTGTTTTATTTATACTTCTATGAATTGTAATAATGAAGATCTTGATCAAGATTTAGCATAGGATGAAGCAGACTTGGACATTATTAGCATTTAGATTTAGATCTAGATCTAGTATTGCCTTATATGCTTAGGCTTAGGCCTTAGCCTTAGACTAGGGCTAGGTCTTGAATGTAGATCAAGGTTGACTAGATCTATGCTTTTATCTTTACACCTTTGTAGATTCCTATAGATCTAACCCTTAGATAAATGAAAACAACAGAAATGGCAGATCTAAATCCAATATTCATCCACCATGCTGGGCCTTTTCTTGGTATATTTTCTAGCAATTTTTTTTAGTATTGTTTTTTGGTAAAAATCATCACCATCACTATACTGGTTCAAGTTGCACTCCAAAAGGTTTACTACTAAATAAAAGTAAAATATAAAACTATTCTAAATCCATAATTTATCACAAAGGAACAGTAATAATGATCTATTCGATGTCTAAATCTTAGGTAAAATGAATTAGGATTTTTATTGTCCTTCATCTAGTTAGAGATTTAGGCTTTGATCTCTCGCTAGCCTATGTCTTGCACTGGTCTAGTATTAGAATGAAAGATGTTCTATGCAAATAAAAAGAAGACAAATCTAGATCTATATCCCATTGATTCAAATGTACATAATATTTGAGTGCATTTGGTTGATAGATTTAGTGCTGGTATCTATTGTTATTGGTAGTAATGAAAAGCGCAATAATTTTCACTTTTTTTTCTGACTAAAAAACCAGGTAAAAATAGTAATATAATCAATGATTCATCATCTTTTATTGACTATTTTATCACATTTCTTTTTGAAAATATCACAAAGGAACAGTAATAATGATCTATTTGATGTCTAAATCTTAGGTAAAATGAATTAGGATTTTTATTGTCCTTCATCTAGTTAGAGATTTAGGCTTTGATCTCTCGCTAGCCTATGTCTTGCACTGGTCTAGTATTAGAATGAAAGATGTTCTATGCAAATAAAAAGAAGACAAATCTAGATCTATATCCCATTGATTCAAATGTACATAATATTTGAGTGCATTTGGTTGATAGATTTAGTACTGGTATCTATTGTTATTGGTAGAAATGAAAAGCGCAATAATTTTCACTTTTTTTCTGACTAAAAAACAAGGTAAAAATAATAATATAATCAATGATTCATCATCTTTTATTGACTGTTTTATCACATTTCTTTTTGAAAATGCTGTAAATAGTCTAAATATGCTGTTTCAACAGTAATACAAAGAACAAAATCTAAATTTAGGTCTCAAAAGTTCTAAAGTTGGCATCCATTTTTTTTTCTAAGTGTCATATTATTTAGATTATAATTTGTATCTTATATTTAAATAGAAAGATGTTTACATTTTCACATTCTCCATTCATTTACCTTTACTTTGATACCAAATTTGTTACTATAGCATCATTGGTACTTAAACAATAAATTTTTGTTTTAGCCATGTTTGGAACATTTTCTTATTTTTTAAAAAAAAGTAGCATTTTTTTGAAAACAAAACACAGCAGTCAAAGAGTTAATTTAGACTTTTCATTTTTCTAATTGTAATTCAGATTTTGACCATGAAGTTTTTTTGCAGTGTTTTGTTGTTTTTTTCCTACATTATCATTTGTTTTATTTGTATTGACTTTTTCATCAAGTGACTGGTTTATTTAAAAGTGTCACAACTGTTTGATTTAAGAATACTTTTTCTTTTAAACTTAGAGATGTAATACTTACAGCCTTGGGCCTCTCTCTGAAGAGAACTCACAGTGGAAAATAAGAATCATTCTTTTTTGTGAATCTTTAGCAGTTTTAGGTGTTTTGAGATACTTTTCAACCACAGCATCTTTGGTGTAGATATTTACAGCATTCTACAGAAAATAAAATCAAACAATCTAGGATGTAGTTTTTTGAGAAAGTAGAATAAAAAAAAAAGTTTTTTTTAACAATGACATCTTGATCAACCCTTTCAATACAATGAAGTATGACTATCTGTAATATGTTCCCCCCCCCCCCCCCCCCCCATTTTTTTAAAATTGTTAAACACAAATAATTCTACATATATTTTTATTTAATAAACAAATATAATAATCAGGGTCATATATGTCATTGAAGACAGGATAAAAATCTATTTGATAGAAGTGCAATAGATTAGATTAGATTAGATGAGAGACAACAAAAGTAAGATAAGATAAATACTGGCAGACATTAGATTGTATTTGTAGTTAAAATACAGAATTAAAAACTTTTGAATATATCTTACAGAAGCAGTTTTGTACCCAATGTATTCATATAGATATATTTGTTGTTAACAGGCTAAACACGTCTATAGACATAGCTAATTCAACTATAAATGAAGCAAGATTTGTTTAAAGTATTAAATATTAATAATTGTTACTAAGAATGAGCAGTTGGTTAAAAAAAAAAAACAAGAGCCACTTACACGAATGTGACCTCCTTCATATTCATAGGGGTAACGACAATCTATTATGTGGAATTCTCCCACTTCCTCAGCAAACTCATTCACTAACAGCCTCATTAACTGAAAATTATTTGTATGTAAGAATTAATTACAATCAGTATGACTTGGTTTGTATACAAAATTTATTTACATTCTAATAACCTTGAAAATAGCTGAGAAAATGAAGATTATATATGAATATTATTTGATCATAAAGCAAATGATTTGATATGACTTTGAAAGAGAAAGACTGTAGACAACCAACAATCACCTGCAACTACTGTTATGTTTTTAAAATCATTCATTAAAATCTTACCGTTTCAGGAGTGATGGACTTGAGATCTTCATGTTTGCCGCCCTTGACTGTTGGTAAGCAATAAGGCTGTAAGTAAAGAACATTTCCAATCAAGAATAAGACTTGAACATAAAAAATGAAAGGAATTCTATAATGTAAACATTTGTCTAAGCAGCATTGTTTTTATTTAATAAAGACTTGGAAGGAAAAAATACATTAGAAACCAAAGGTTACTTATAAGTAGCAGTTTTGTGAGCAGAAGGACACAATTTTATTCTTATTTAATATCTTTAATATCTTTTTTTTTTCACAGCTTGTTTTAAAATTTCATTTTCACAACAAAAGGGATTTTTTTGTTTGAGAACTGACAATGGAGAACAAGACATGCCCTGTTCCCTTGTTTTTAAAATCAACTATACCTAGATCTGTAAGTAAACCTGATTTCTAAAAACAATATATTTCACTTGCAGTTACACTTATAGATATGATGCAATGGTGAATTCATATTTTCAGTTTTTGACATTTAAGCAACAGACAGACAGACAGACAGACAGACCGCTTTACCCAAAGAGGACTGCTAAAAATACATATACGAAAAAATTTACTTTAGAGCAGTCTCCAATGAGGTTTGGTTCCAAGTACATTCGAGACACTGCAGATTTGATCATAGCTTCAGTCTCCGAGTGACATCTATGTAGTCTTCTGGCACATGGAACCTAAACAATTCAAATAAAGAATTATATTCAAATTATGTATTATATAATGTGTGGTGCCACTAGTTTTAAAAGTAATTTACCTTCAACAAATTTTGTATGTTGCGTATTATGGTAATGTAATTTGGACTAATGTATATGACATTTTTTTTTCTGGTTTAAACTGTTAATCTTAATTGATATTTTAACTAACACACTAGATTAAACTTACCAAAGATTGATTGGTTTCTTCTTTGTCTTCTGTCCGAAAGGTTGTGTCAGTTTCACCTCTAAAACGTTTACTTTGAACAGGTGTAGCTCCATCATTAGGGGGGTCCACACGCTTAAAAGAAGGACGAGGTCTAATATCCAATGATTGCGACCTATTCAAACCTCGCCTGCTAATTATTGGACGACTCTGTTGAAGAGAAAATAAAATGTCAGCACGAAAAAAGTTTTTTAAAAACATTCTGGTAAAATAAAGTTTCAAACAAAGTTTCCTCCACAGGGTAAATATGTATTATTACTCAAACACTCTTTTGAACTCTGTGCTTATTACACTAGTTCAGTCAGCACGATATAAAAGAATACAAGTAATAGAAGCAAAAGATTTTCTTTTTTTTTTTTGTTATATTCCTGTATGTTTAATTTAAAGTTAAACATTTTAATATGCCATACAAAAATAGACCTATATTTTTTTTTATGAAATGACAACCATTCTTTTTCTTTAAGTCTCATTCTTTATGAATTGCTCTAATACTGCCTGGCAGATAGTCTATACATATTCAGTTTAGGTTAATTTTTTGTATTGCCTTGTAACATACGGTACTGAACATTTGTCTTAAGAAATAGAAGTATATGAAAAAGTATTTTAAAATAAATTACAAACATTTTTAATTTTGTTCTTGAATCAAACATGTTAGTAAAATAAAAAAATTAATTAGCTTTACTAAATTTACTGACCTCCACCAGACTGTAAGCCAATGTTTCCAGGAATTTCTTAAAATGCCTTTATCCATGATCCCACTAAAAGTAAAGTACCCCTTTAAGACCTTGCGATCTATGGGGTAGATGTGTAAAGGTCATCTGTTTATGTGGCCAGCACAATGACCAACCACCTTTACTTTTCCCCATGTAAATATTTGAGTTGGGAGGACTCAGGGACACCCTAAACATCCCAAAATTCAAAATCCATTTCTTCACTGTGATTGAACCTGAGACCCCACAGTTCAGAAGCCAAGCGCTTTATCATTCATCCACCATGCCCCCTGTGATCCCACTAGAGGGATTTATTTTTTTACTCTATGAAGAACAAAAAATCTCGTCAATATCTAAAATCAGCTAATTAAATGTGCTGTAACTTTTATATTATTAGTTGATTTAAACTCTCAAGTCTCAATTTTATTAAAAATAATATTTTTCTTCCATTTATAGAAATAATGAGAGCGCAATTGCTAAGAAAACTCTAAACTTTATTACATCTAGAAATATAATATGAAAACTGGGGATGGAGGCATGACCCTCAGGTATAGGGGAAAGTTAGATGGAAGGGCTGGAGTTCAAGGTGGAACATACTATTCAAGTTTGTTTTTAATTCAAGAGAAAAAAAAGTTATTTTGTACCAATGAAGTAACAAACCCAAGTATCAACTCACAGAAGGAGTATCACTTTGGAATGCATCTGTGAATAAATTAACACTTGTACAAACCATCTGGGTATCCTCAGATGGTCGCTCCTTGAGTTTGGATGGTCTGTATAAGAGTGTCGCACTGATCAGAGATGGTACTTGATCATTGGCCTCACTTTTCAACTATTAATATAAAAATAAAAATTAGCCTGTTTCAATAAAGGTAGATGAAAACAAAATTAAGTAAAAAAAATATTTAAAAAATATAAGGAGTCTAACATCTACTTATAAGAATACAAAACTATGATATGGTATTTTATTTACATCTTCAAACTCAAATATTTCTTGAAAACCATCATCTGACTTTAACTTTGTATCTTCTTCCATGGATTCACTTGATCCCTCCTTTTCCTAAAGCAATAATGTGTATATATATATATATATATATATATATAGTCATTAGACTCATAAGACAACAATAATGTACATTTTAGCACTAGTCATTAATTACACTGAATGTGTCTTGTTTTCCAACATCTTAAACTAACCTTTGTAAATAAAGCCTTAGCAAATGATGGCTCAGTCTGTGATGGGGATTTAACTGGAGAGTACTTGATGGGTGAACAGGTGTCCTCACTGAAGTGTTTGTCTTCTGTCAGACTTCTGGAACGTTTGGGTGGCTTACCTTTAGGGGCTTTAAAACTAGGAGAGTCCTAATGAGTGAAATGGGTTTCAGTTAGTTTCAATGGAATTAAATTTAATACTATAGTGTTAACTAAATTTAAAAAAAATATTCTTACATTCCAAAGATCCTCCAATGATGGCAGAGCATCCAACTGATTCAGAGAAGATGTAGAAGAGGATGTAGATGCTCCATCATCAAAACTTGAAGCTGAACCTAACTTCCTAGGAGGTGAAGACAGACAGGAAGATACATCTTCAAAACTGGATACAGAGCATCTCTGTCAAAATCAAACAAAAAAAAACCACAAGTTTAATGCACATCTTTAACATCTGTAAAACAACAAGATTTTTTAAGAACTATGGTTTACTTTATTTTGTAACATATATCTGTTAGAGAAAGGGAATAACCTTGTATTGACCCACAAATACTATTCACTTTCACCTATCCTTAGTCTGTTAAACTTTTGGGGCACCACACAAGATCTGTTGACTGTTCTTCTCCATTTCTCTCTGTCTTTTGCCTTGAACAGAATCTCTCACAATAGCAGGCCCATCCATTTCCTTATGTTGTCTTTCCATCGCTTTCTCTGCCTCTTTTTCTTTTTCCTGGTACTGTTCCCTGAAGGAAGTTCTTTGCTAGCCCTAAAGACCTTGTAATATGGCCATAGAATTTTAGTTTGCGTTTTTTGACAGTAGTTAGGACATCATGGGGTCCAATCACTGTACTAATCCTGTCTTTAATCTCTTTGTTTGTGCTGCGGTCATTGTATGTGATACCTAGGATCTTTCTGTAGCATCTCAATTCCAATGCTAGGATCCTCCTCAGTTCTGCAGTCAGCGTCCAAGATTCGCAAGCATATAAGAATGTGGCCATGACCATGGAGCCCATCAGTCTGATTTTGTCGAGGGCAATGCCTTTGTCTTTCCAGATTGTTTTGAGCTTTGTAAGTGCTGCTGTGAAATCTGCAATTCTTGCCAGTAGCCCACATTTAGTTCCTACATCTGAAACGATAGCTCCGAGATATTTAAAACTACTGACACTTGTTAGCTTCTCACCTCCAATATTGATGTCCCTTTTAAAGCCCTGTTTGCTATTCATCATAGTTTGAGGTTTTTTTTGGGGGGGCAATTATTTGAATACCATATGCTGCGGAAGTCTTGTCTATGCACATCACCAAATCAGCTACTATTATCACAAGAACACTATTTCAATGCCCAATTGACAGTGAGTTCTCAAAGAGAAACTATTGAAGAGTTGATATTTGTATTGCATATGTCATACCCAATAAAATGTTTGAGAAGGATTCTGTAAATATTCCTTCATTGGTTAGTATTTCTCTTTAACATCTAATTTTGCAGACTCACTGTTTAGCCAGCTTTGAAAACAAAATCTTATATAAATATGTTGTGTATGGGATACGTTAGGGAACAATGTATTCATAACAAAAATGAAAGTGACTTTCGAACCCTACCATGTTAATAACTATCAGCTCTAGAAGCACTAAGACTAACGTACAAGGAAAAAAAAATGTCAGTGACTCTTCCATCTTGTTTAATATCATATTCATACATCTGTTCTGTTATAAAAATTAACAGTATTCTATGAAGTGCATTTGTAATGTTTTGTTTAGAGCTTTTTTTGTCAACAGCACTCAATAAATAAAGTGATAATTTTTTGGAAAATGTTTTAATATCGGCATAATAAATATTCATGTCTGTTATGAGCAAACTTCAGGCAAAACTAAGTCAACTGTTTACCTTATCAGTATCAAATCCAAGTCCACTATCCTGTGACATAGTTTCATCTGAAAAAACTGGGTTCCTGTATTCACTGAGACTATCATACTGTTCTTGACTAACATTTTCATCATTGCCATGGTCATCTTTGTCTAAAAAGTCAGTTGGGCTGTCTAGTCGTAGCGCTGGAAGCTGAACAACAAAAGCCTTTATGTACAGTACTAAAGAAATTCAAGTACATTAATACTAATAAGATATATATTTATCCTAAGACTTACTGGTTCTGAACTAAATCGTCTGAATGCTATAGTCTTCTTCCTGAGAATAGAATTTAAACTTCTTTAAAAAAAAGTTTATGGCTAATTAATTGCAATTTTTCTAAATAAAAAGAAACTATATACAAACCAGTAAAGAAACTTAAGTGTTTGTACATGTTTGTATTTCAAAAGTTAGAGCAAGGCCTACTTAAAAGGCACTATTTAACAAAGATACAAAACTGAAATGTAAGTATAGATGGAATAATAAAATTGTTGTTAAATTAAAATGTAACATAGAATAGGGTATCTAGACAATGTTATCATAGCAAAGTGATGAACTGTAAGGTCAACAAAAAAAAACACATGATATTAAAGAAGACAAAAATCAAAATATTCTAAAAGTGATTAACAGAAAGACCCTCAACTTATCACCCAAAGTTACACTACTCATGTGTGTAAACAAGCTAGTGTAGGAATTTTTTTAAACTGATTCATTTAAAGGAAAAGTAGATTATTCAAAATAGTAATGCACAAGCATCAAAGATATATTTGTGCCAGTCACTGTTCAAAATGTATCTGAGGATAAGCCTACCACTTCTGTTAGATACTGTTATGGCACATTATGAATTAGTTATTTGTTTCATAGAACGAGAATGTTTTGACTTTTCTAAGAGACAATGACGTAACTAGTAAAAACAAGGCTTGGATTTGAGGAAGAAAAATGAAATGTAAACAGACTACTTTGGCTGGCTTTAGAGAAAGGCAGTTTTATGGACGTAGAAATTTAGCTTGACAACAATCGATGGTTCCCTTCATTATTATTAAAATTATTATTCGACATTCGCTACCACCGTCGACTAACTTATATTGTTGGCCTTCCGTCTGTGTTATTTGATTTCATTATTTGAGTGTTACCTGCCTTTGACTTATCTGCATAAGATATCGCATGGAAGAGCTTAACAATACTTATACTGATAGTGATATACAACATTATGAGGAAAAGACAAGTGTGGATAATAAGCTCAAATTGGTAGTGATAGCGGTGAAAAATATTCTTTATAAAATTTATTAGTACATCATAAAATCCTGAGAATTTTCTTAGGAAACTCATTTGCCAACTAGCTACTGCGAAGATTAAGGATGAGTGCAACCTACATATTTTGCCACATGTAGTGCAGACAAAGCTGTGTCTGACAGTGGTCTTTACCTATATTTTAGGTAAAGGGAATCTAAACATCTTTTTACTGAGGAGATAAAATTATAAATAAAGGGAATCTAGACATCTTTTTACTAAGGAGATAAAATTATAAATAAGTTTTTATTAAAATGTAAGCTTTCTTTTAAGGAGTAAATAACATTTTAACACTACACTTTGTTGATTTTTTTTAAAAAAAGAATAGACTTTGAAAACATTTATAAGAAAATCAAGGAGACGAAGAAGTTATGTGATAATTATTGAATGGAATTACTGAGATTTTAAGTTCTACATTTTCAAAAGACTGGCACAAATACTCCACTACACTTTTGTGCAGCAGGAAAAAAAAAAAAAGAATTTCTATGAGGCAATTGATATAAAATTCATTTGTTTTTGTAAAGTTGACTAATGCCCTGTGGCATGCTCCCCCATTTTAACATTTAATTTGCCATTAGAGCCAGTCTCATAAGTTCCAAATAACAAACAAAAATCCAATGAGATTTGCAAGTACTTGACAACCATGCCCACTTCATTGCTGCAATAACCCAGAAATAATGTGGAATTAATAAAATTTAAAAAAAAATTGAAATAAGAAAGCATTACAACTAAATGAGACGTAGACAGTGTTTTTTTTTTAATTTTATGAAAAAAAAAGATAATTTCTATACATTCATTTATTTTACTATGTTACTGGTTTGTATATAAATTTCTTTTCAAGTTTTGTTGTAGTTTGTTTTCCCTAAATAAATTTATGTTTCTCTTTCATTAGTTTTAAATAACTTTAGAATAATGTTTTAAATGTATTTTTTTTTATTAATTCTTATTTAGAAGCTAAACTATGAAAAGCTCTAAAAGAATCTACTCAAACAGAAAGATTCAATGCACTACTTATTTCCATACTTGATAGAAATGGCTTCAAGTGGAATGTCAGGGTGATAAGTCGAAGTGTACCGCCTGATGCTCAAACTTGGAAACAAATACAAACAGCTGAATTAGTTCACCAAGAAAATACAGACTATTGAACGCTGAAGTACTAGGAAAGACATTTTGGTGGCAGAAAGCAATGGGCATTGACAAACATCAAAACATAATAGACTAGCACTAACATCAAAACATAATAATTAAATGGAACCCACCAGATCAACACAACAAGTCTAATCCTTTGCCCTAAACAGGTTTTATTCTATTCACTATAATGAGTTAGCTGAAGGCATGGGAAAATGTGTTTCTTTTATTGATCCAAATAAATAGAACAAAAGCAATAATATAACCTCCACACAATTAAAAGACAGAGGTATTTAATTTATTGAACACCATATATAGGCCTATATTAGATTATTTGTTAATTTCCATATTAAAACATTCCTGCAACCTAGCCCAAGGGACCTTAGCAGAAGGATCTGGCTCAAATCATATTCTGTTATCAAGTCTATTCTAGCATCCAACAGTAATGGTACATGTTTAAGTCAAAATACAAACAAAAAATAATGAAATAACTTATCACAAACAAAAACACTAGAAATAGAAAAGAATCAAAAGACTTTCATTGGATTCATGATATTCTAATTAAAGCTATGTGAATAGGTTACCAATATCATTTTGGTCTAATTACATTACAAGTAATTAATTTTTTTTGGGTTTCAGTAGCTAAATTAGAAAACTCTCTAGAAATTTCTACACCAGTAACAACCCTGAAAATACGACCACATAAATGTGTGCATGTGTGTGTGGTTTGTAGGTTTTATCTTTGGCCCTACAGATTAATAGTGATACCAATGGTATGTTGTACCCCATGTTGTATGCTTATTTAACACCTAATCATGCATTGGTGCCTGCTGACCACTCTAGTCAATATTTGTTGTGTCCAGTAATCCAACACCAGGGGTGCTTGAAAGGGCCTCTAAGCAAATACACTATACAGATAGGCTAAAACACTAAACCTCTGTGTGGTCTCTGTACTCTGCACATGGCTAGTGTAAGCTAATTAATAGTAGACTTGGAACATCACAACCTGACTGTTACATCCGCAGTGACTGTTGAACCAGTGACTTGTGGTCATTAGATTCAACAGGGAAACATGATTAGAATAGAAATGGTCAGTCCTACTGGGCTAATGTTGCACTGTCGTTGGTTTAATAATAAATACATTATGAATGTTGCCCCCCTTCTAAATCTACAAAGTACTAGTGTTATAATTCTAGAGCATATATACATCAAAGATAATTCATAAACAAAGCTTGGTTGTTTTAACAGCCAGCAGCCCTTGCTAGCCAGAAAAACTGAACTTTGTGCTTCACTGATAGTAATGCTCTCTCAAGACCCCAAAAGTTGAGTGCTAGAAAATTTAACTAAATTCAGTAACAACCCAACAATGACATTTAGGTCTGTAGCGAGAACATCCCATATATAAGAGTTATGTCATGCCACAGTACTACTACTACTGAACTTTTTTTTTTTTGGGGGGGGGGGGGAGGCTTTTAAGTGAACCTGTTAATTAAATCAAATTAACACGAAACGGGACATGCAGTGGTAAGGCTTACACACGTGTTCTGAGGCCAACAGGTGGTCAACGTGTGTACCCAAAACTGTAACTGAACACAGGAAGCCCATCTCTAATGAGTGGCCAGACAAAAGAGGCCCGTCTGCCAGATTTTACTTTGTCCAAGAGAAACGTGGGAGTGGAGCGACTCCCTGGGTGTGTGTGTTGGAGTATGGCGCCAAATGTAACAAAGACAAATTTGCTGAGCTTGCTGTAGTGAGTTGGGCCGGCACTGAGAGACGCACAAAGAAGACGTGTCTCTATGACCGACTCGATAGTGTAAATCGACCCAGATATTAGAGATGGCAGTTGTTAACTCCCCTCCCTCTCACTGATTACATCCCATCATGGTTGGAGCGCCGCATGACGTCATAACAGCATCACGTTCAGACACTCCAAGCACTGCTCAGTACGTGAGCTGGACCTCATTTGAAAATATTGCTGTCTCAGGTTATGTTCAGCTAATAACGTTACAGACAAAACAATAGAACTTAGTCGCTCGAGCTAGATATTCCTTCTTAGTATAATAACGTGGATTTAAACTGGACTGGAAATGGTGCGGTCAGGAAACTAAGCGGCCGTGTGGAGTGAGTACACGCTCAAGAAACACAGGGCGGGGCGCGTGAGTTGACATGAGGTCACTTAGCCACGTTATGTCTGATCACGGGCCGAAGGAAGCGATGACGCAACGTCTAGAACAAGCGCCGAGGAGGAGGGGCGAGGAGGTCGTCATCTTGAATGACCCCCTATGACCAGTGGCACACAAAGGAATAAAAGTAAGCCGCGCCTCTCGATGATGGAGGAATGGGAGGGGGGTGTGCAGGTGGAGGTCACCGCTGGACCATTCAAGGTGGCCCCAAAGGTTATCACGAAGCCGTGGAGCCATTCATCTCAAGATTGTATTGCTTCCTGCGTCGTCAAGTGCCCGGGATCTCCGTATCGGTGTGATATCTACCCACACGCCTCAGTAACTAGACTAATCAAAGATACATTTAACTGTAGAATGGTGTCTAGAAAGTTAAATATTTCAAGCATGCCGCCACGAATTTCAAAACAGATTTATTCTCGAAAGTCGGCTTTAATTCTTTAACTTTGAATGTAAAACAGACTCATCTGCTAGACTCAATGGGAATGTCTATTTAATTCAAAACATTGGTTGATTATAAATGACCAGATTTAAACTTAATGAGCACACTTACAGAAGGGAAAACAAGATGTCGCACCCACACTGTCATACAAGTAAAAAAAAAAAAAGGAGGGGCGGGGGTTAGATTGTTTGGCGCGTTTCGGGTCTTCCTACAGATAGTTACATCCTAGCCCAAACCTTCCGCAGGACGCGGGGAATGGCGGCGGACAGGATCCGAACCAGGTAACATCGAGTCCACCGAACGACAGTCCAGAACGCATATATATATATATATTTAGCGCATAGATCAATTCAGCTATGACAAACGGGGACGTTAAAAAAAATAATACGGAAGTTGCATCTCATGATGGGTCAATATTTTTAGTTTTAAAATTGACACTTATTTTGAATTTTCCACTCAATATCTATGTAACTATGCATTAAGTAATTATTTCTGTAAACACATGCCAATAAACATGACAGCAGTTAGGTACATCTTTTTTGTATGACAATGGCATAGCGTAATTCAAAGTCCCACCAGGAGCCATGTGCTACCTACGCCCTTGGTATCTGAACCTAAACCCGACCAATAATTGACAATTTTTCTACACCATGAATGAAACGTTCCAAAGCAACAGGTTCAAATTTGCGCCCGGGCTCTAACAAAGAAAAGAGGAAAAAAAAAACTGTAGGCGTGGCCTACTGAGACACCTGGCTTAGGAAATTTAAAAAATCGGTCAAACTTATCAGAAGGTCGTGATCCCCCGTTACAGAAAAATAACGCACATATAGATCTAAACATTAGATGTACATTTCAAATACACAAACATATAAAATTTAGTGTGTGAGAGAGAAAAAAAAAGAGAGGGGGGGGGGGGTGAGAACAAGTTACGAAAACAAGAACTTAACTATTAACATCACTGTCCAATACAAAACATTTTTTGTTTACAAATTCTAGTCTAATGGTTGACTATTAAACTTAGCCAAAGCAAAACTAATGCCAGAAGTAAACACCTATTCTGACACTTACCTCTCAAGTGTTGGCGAGTCGCCCAGAGGGGAATCAGGAAAAGAACCTAAAAAGTAAACAAATAAGTCAACATTGTGTCCGTTTGGTGACCATTGCATGACAGAAAACAATGAAAAGGTCTACTGTAAAGACTAGCAGATACTCGATCAAAACGAGAACTGACCAAATCAATGTAGACCTATGTATACATTCACTGGCCAATAATAGACTGTGTAGAGAGAAAGGATTAGACTAATTCAGCCACATTTCAAAAGCTTGCATGACATTCTATTTCTTAGTGTACTACGTACTGTGCGTTTAGAACTGCACATGTTGAGTGCTGTCCGGTGGTTCTTTTTGTAACTTTTGACTTTTTCATCGACTACACAAAGACTAAATACAAAGTTCATCTAAATAATGGCACATGCAGACAGTTTTATTATAAAAATCGGAATACTCAGTATATCTAAGTTAGTTTGGTGTGGCGGCATTTTGATCTTTAGAAAAAAAAAGGTGTGGGGTAGGTGACACGAGAATACAAGACAATATTTGTAGCCAAGTATACAAGAGATTCAAAGAATATCCAAGTCAATTTTAGTTCCCGTGATGCACCACTAGATCTACGTTGGTTCACTTTTCCAGAGAAATGTCTCTCCCATACCTTACGGTCCCAACCCACCTTCACATTGTCAATGAATTGTGGGCCACGCGCTGTCGATCTTCTCGTGTGCCCCATCTCTGTGTGTCATAAACTAGGTCACAAGGGCACTGCATATCAGCGTGAGTTGGGCGATGAATGATCAAAAGTTCAATGACCCCCCCCCCTCCCTCCCACCCCGTTCATGCCGTGTCTGCTCATACAACCGAGCATAGAATCAATCAGAATAATAATAAGTCATAAAATGCTCAGAAACAATTCATGAATACATTTTCGAGAAAACTGGAATTATTACGAGAATAACAATAAACCTATTCACGGCATCACGCACACAAGAGTTCTACAAAGCATGACCTGAGAAACCGATTCTTATTGGCCAAAGGCACTGAAACATGCTTAAAAACCTAACTCTTGAATCAGTTTTGCTGACAAAGGAAGTGCACCCTTGATGCCCCTCCCCGCAAATGTTTTCATTTTAACTCCGTCAGGAGTTTTATTGAAGAGTTTGAGTTTGGGAATGGAGGGGGGGGGGAGGGGCAGGTAAAGGAGTTGGCAAAGAAAGGGGCTGCTCGGCCTATTTATTGCCTTCCTTGTGAATTCACTGAACCTTGGCCAGCTCTCCCGAAGATTTACACAGGGCTTCTCAAGGTTATCAATTATCAAGGCAGATGGGGAAGAGCTGATGAAACCCTAGAGCTCTGCTTTATGCAAATCAGTCTCACACACAGTTCAGATGATACATTCTAAAGCACATTTTGATGTCTTGAATTCACAATAAATAGTATGAAGTTGTATTACTAAAAAAAAAAAAAAAAAACGTAAAGTGTAGTTCAATTAAGAAGCCGTCTGACAATTAACAAAAAAAAGCAGTTAATATATAAATCTGTGAATATTGAGAGAAAAAAACGTGTATATTACAAGTTTGTTAAATGTTAACATGATCTAGATTCTAGACAGTAGATGACATGTTGGTAATTTTTTTTTTCATTTGAAATAAAAGCAAATAATTTATCTCCAACTATATTAAGTAGTGGATCTAATTCTTGGGTAAATCATTATTTCTGTCTCATTTCTCCTTGTTTCAAAGTGATTGTGTGTGTGTGTGTGTTACAACCGTTTAAGACAATTGAGATGCTAGTTATCAATGTATCAGAGTAAGGGCACTGTTAACACAAACTCTCATATGACTAATGAAGTGGATAAGTCAGTGCTACAGAGATAAGTTTTTCCCACACAAGAATCAAGTTACAATGACTGAGATTAGCTTGACATTTAGAAACTTTCCACTATGCATTAAGTAGAAATTAGTGGACATAAGAAAACATCTTAAACTAGATGTCAATAGTGAAATCCTAAACATAGTGCCTTTTACATCTTGTAGTATACATATTGCATATGTGGCTGTGTCTATGTGCATTTCATGCTACTTCGTTTTAAAAAACAAGTATGAAAACTTTTTTAAGACATAAGAAATAGGCGGCTTTTTTTTTCAAAGAAAGTTATGTTGAAATCAGTGCTAGATCTATATGTTTATGAAATTTAAATGTTTAAATACAAAAAGCTTGACAGCACAAAAGCTATAGCAACTTTTGCCTATCAGGGAAAGCAAAAATACTTGAAAAATTCAATTTAAAAAAAAAAAGGTTTACTCTAAAGCAGACTCAAATATGGTTTGGATCCATTAATTCAACTACAGACATGATCAATGCAGTTTAGGCTAGAATGACATTGAATAATATGCCACAAAAAGGACTATTTCATTATTTTATCCTTTCTATGACATAAATAATGAGAATATTCATTGATAATCTGAAGCAAAATACGAAAAGACAAGGCAACACGTTCAAAGTATAGTTTGATCTATATGACACTTGGTTGTAGAGACTGTGAAGATGGTTGTAGAGACTGTGAAGATGGTTGTAGAGACTGTGAAGATGGATGTAGAGACTGTGAAGATGGTTGTAGAGACTGTGAAGATGGATGTAGAGACTGTGAAGATGGTTGTAGAGACTGTGAAGATGGATGTAGAGACTGTGAAGATGGATGTAGAGACTGTGAAGATGGATGTAGAGACTGTGAAGATGGTTGTAGAGACTGTGAAGATGGTTGTAGAGACTGTGAAGATGGATGTAGAGACTGTGAAGATGGATGTAGAGACTGTGAAGATGGATGTAGAGACTGTGAAGATGGTTGTAGAGACTGTGAAGATGGATGTAGAGACTGTGAAGATGGATGTAGAGACTGTGAAGATGGTTGTAGAGACTGTGAAGATGGTTGTAGAGACTGTGAAGATGGATGTAGAGACTGTGAAGATGGTTGTAGAGACTGTGAAGATGGATGTAGAGACTGTGAAGATGGTTGTAGAGACTGTGAAGATGGTTGTAGAGACTGTGAAGATGGATGTAGAGACTGTGAAGATGGTTGTAGAGACTGTGAAGATGGATGTAGAGACTGTGAAGATGGATGTAGAGACTGTGAAGATGGTTGTAGAGACTGTGAAGATGGTTGTAGAGACTGTGAAGATGGTTGTAGAGACTGTGAAGATGGTTGTAGAGACTGAAGATGGTTGTAGAGACTGTGAAGATGGTTGTAGAGACTGTGAAGATGGTTGTAGAGACTGTGAAGATGGCTGTAGAGACTGTGAAGATGGATGTAGAGACTGTGAAGATGGTTGTAGAGACTGTGAAGATGGATGTAGAGACTGTGAAGATGGTTGTAGAGACTGTGAAGATGGATGTAGAGACTGTGAAGATGGATGTAGAGACTGTGAAGATGGTTGTAGAGACTGTGAAGATGGATGTAGAGACTGTGAAGATGGTTGTAGAGACTGTGAAGATGGATGTAGAGACTGTGAAGATGGATGTAGAGACTGTGAAGATGGTTGTAGAGACTGTGAAGATGGATGTAGAGACTGTGAAGATGGTTGTAGAGACTGTGAAGATGGATGTAGAGACTGTGAAGATGGATGTAGAGACTGTGAAGATGGATGTAGAGACTGTGAAGATGGATGTAGAGACTGTGAAGATGGATGTAGAGACTGTGAAGATGGTTGTAGAGACTGTGAAGATGGATGTAGAGACTGTGAAGATGGATGTAGAGACTGTGAAGATGGTTGTAGAGACTGTGAAGATGGTTGTAGAGACTGTGAAGATGGATGTAGAGACTGTGAAGATGGATGTAGAGACTGTGAAGATGGATGTAGAGACTGTGAAGATGGTTGTAGAGACTGTGAAGATGGATGTAGAGACTGTGAAGATGGTTGTAGAGACTGTGAAGATGGATGTAGAGACTGTGAAGATGGATGTAGAGACTGTGAAGATGGTTGTAGAGACTGTGAAGATGGTTGTAGAGACTGTGAAGATGGTTGTAGAGACTGTGAAGATGGATGTAGAGACTGTGAAGATGGTTGTAGAGACTGTGAAGATGGTTGTAGAGACTGTGAAGATGGATGTAGAGACTGTGAAGATGGATGTAGAGACTGTGAAGATGGATGTAGAGACTGTGAAGATGGATGTAGAGACTGTGAAGATGGTTGTAGAGACTGTGAAGATGGATGTAGAGACTGTGAAGATGGTTGTAGAGACTGTGAAGATGGTTGTAGAGACTGTGAAGATGGATGTAGAGACTGTGAAGATGGATGTAGAGACTGTGAAGATGGTTGTAGAGACTGTGAAGATGGATGTAGAGACTGTGAAGATGGATGTAGAGACTGTGAAGATGGTTGTAGAGACTGTGAAGATGGTTGTAGAGACTGTGAAGATGGTTGTAGAGACTGTGAAGATGGTTGTAGAGACTGTGAAGATGGATGTAGAGACTGTGAAGATGGTTGTAGAGACTGTGAAGATGGATGTAGAGACTGTGAAGATGGTTGTAGAGACTGTGAAGATGGTTGTAGAGACTGTGAAGATGGTTGTAGAGACTGTGAAGATGGTTGTAGAGACTGTGAAGATGGTTGTAGAGACTGTGAAGATGGTTGTAGAGACTGTGAAGATGGATGTAGAGACTGTGAAGATGGATGTAGAGACTGTGAAGATGGTTGTAGAGACTGTGAAGATGGTTGTAGAGACTGTGAAGATGGATGTAGAGACTGTGAAGATGGTTGTAGAGACTGTGAAGATGGTTGTAGAGACTGTGAAGATGGTTGTAGAGACTGTGAAGATGGATGTAGAGACTGTGAAGATGGATGTAGAGACTGTGAAGATGGATGTAGAGACTGTGAAGATGGTTGTAGAGACTGTGAAGATGGATGTAGAGACTGTGAAGATGGATGAACAGTGTGCAGATGAACTTGATTTTGGACGCTAACTAGAGATGGTGATGAGAAATTGAAACGATAGATCAAAAGGCAAGATTCCAGTTGCACTGTCTTTATAGATTTAAGTTATTACTTTCCGAGCCTTCGTAGCCTATTCAAGACAAAGCACAGAGTAACCAAAAAATAATATAAATGTCAAAAGTAAAATTATTACATCCTAGGCCAAACCTTCTACAGGACAACAAGGACTGGTGGTGGACGGAGTTCCTATCCTATTTCATAAATAAATGTTAAGGGTATCACAACTCAATCATAAGTTACCACATTGATATGTTTCTGTGGTCATGACATGCCATAATAAATTTAACATGGGGACTACTGCTTTTGATAAATCATAAATTCTAATATCTATAGTTCGTCAAGGTAGCACATACAATGCAATCACAAAGCCATCCCCAATAGTAATTAACTCTTTATCTCCGTAATTATTTTCCATGTTCTGACAGAATTGTTCATTTTTCACATTTGTACATTTAACCCTGTTATGATTTAACTTCAATAACATTTTTGTCTGTAATCAGAAAACATTACTTTTGGTATAAAATTATCGAAGAATGGAT
Source organism: Biomphalaria glabrata (assembly GCF_947242115.1). NCBI lineage: Eukaryota > Metazoa > Mollusca > Gastropoda > Planorbidae > Biomphalaria > Biomphalaria glabrata. The sequence goes on along the minus strand of NC_074711.1, from coordinate 35,477,123 downwards.
GATCTTTCTATATAACACAAATACACATTTCTAAAACCAAAAATTAATTTAATTTAATGAGGGTCAAATTAATGATGGTATCGTTAATTAGGTGAGAAATAGTTAATGCCCTGATTTTAGTACCAGTAAGGATTACATAAAATCCATTTCAACACAATACTCAACCTATAAACTTGATAAAATCTTAAATGTTGCTAGTTAGATGACTGGTAAAAAAACAATCTGCGTTTGGAAACCTATACAAGGACAGTATTCTTAAAAAAAGTTTTTTGACTTGAAAAAAAAAAAAAACTTTTAGCTCATGATTTTAACATTTTACAATCACAGAAACAGTCTTTTGTTCCTTTAGTAACTATATCATTGAATAAAATCCAAGTATATTTCGTTTCATTTTGTTACAATGCACAATTATAAGACAAATTTTCATTAAGATAATGATTACTATATAGTGAGAAAAGCATTACCTGATTCTGCTGAAGAAGCTTTCACGTCACTAGGCGGAGTATCCACACAATTTAATGACAATTTTCTTCTCAGTCTTGGAGTTGCTCTAACAAATAAGATGTAAATTTTGATAATACAAATAATATGTAAACTACAATGATACTAATACTATGTAAACTTTGTAATCCAAAAGTCCAAGCATTTCAGACTTAATTATGAATTATTATTTATAATAAAAGCTCTTTTTTCTACTTTTAAAGAGTCCAGTATTTCATGTTTCTACGCAAACCCAGTTGTGATCTACATATTTTGCCACATCCAACAACAACAAAGCCATTATTTGATGGGATCAATTTTAATTCATTTTTGAGCATTTTTTTTTTGTAGTTACAGATAATTTAAAACAATTAATAACTAATAAATTATTTCTATTAAGAAATATATTTGGTAAAGTAAGGCTTACTTTCCAGTTGACAGCTCGCTAAGGTTAAAAGCAAGATTAGACATAGGAGAATTTGTCAAGCTTGAGAATCCTGATTCATTAGTGTAGGACATTGTGCTAGAATTCAGAGAGGTTGTAATGTTCTTTAACGGTAAATTAAAACTCTTAGATTTTCTTGACATCTTTCTGTAAAGACTTAAATGTTAAAACGGTGTTGTGTTTAAGTCTTTACACATACAATCTGCTGTTTCTACTCACTCCATCTTTGAAACTCTTATCTGAAAAGGAAATGTGTTATATTTTAACAAACATTTTCCAATGAACTTTCTCCAAAAAATATTTTTTAGCAATTTAAAATTACTGTATTATAAGCAGTACACCATTTTGATAAAGCTAACTAAGCTGGTAACTATTGAAAGTTACTAGTATAATAAGCCAAGAGAATCATCCCACAACATAATGTTTACAAAACAATGGTGTACTATATACAGCTGTACCAGTAATTAATCCAAAGCCATTTTAAAGACAAGATGGCTCATATGGACTGATCTGAAAATATGCACTAAATAGATCATTGGCCTACAGTGTTATTTTAATAAATAAATGCTATGGACATCACAACTCAATCAAAAGGTTCCACATAAAAAAACATTGATATGTTTCTGTAGCCATGGCATTCCATATTAAATTTAACATGGAGACTACTGCCATTGGTAAATCATAAATTCTAATATCTATATAGATCTATTCATAGTCAAGGTAGAACAATGCTTGTTTATCATTCAATACATTTTTATATAAAAGAACACCTAAAGTTAAAGTAAAGGAAAAAACATGGTAATCCATTTACATAATTTACATATTATATATATATATATATATATATATATATATATATATATATATATATATATATATATATATATATATATATATATATATATAATATAGAATCTATAATGCATAGAAACTTTTTCCCCTACAAATATAATTATTAATATTAATATATTATTAATCTAGATTGAATTGTTGCCATTGTTCTAAATTTTAATGTCAGGATCCAATATTTTTTTTAATGGTGTGAGTTATAGACATGAATAGGAGAGCAAAAGAAGTGTTAACCAGCCGTATATAGTATAATTTAGTATATAGAATCTATAAATCTATATATTAGTATATAATATATAATAAGCCATTATAAGGGTAGATATGTCACGGTCATATATAGATAGATAGATAGATATAGATAGACTATGATAGATATATATATATAGATAGATATAGATATATATAGAGAGAGATAGATAGATATATATAGATATAGATAGATAGATACAGACTTTCTAGATCTAATCTAGACCTAGATTAGATCTAGATAATCTAGATCTTATTCTATAGTAACTATAGTATAAGTAAGTAAAGCTATAGTCAGTATAGTCATAGTCTAGTGATAGTCTAGAATCAAGACCTGGCTAAGAAGACTTAGCCTTAGGACCTAGAGAGGCTAGCTAGATCTAGACCTATTATCTTGATCATCATCTAGTAGGCTACAGACTAACTAGATCTAGTAGTAGTAGTACTAAATTACTAAATCTAGTAGATCTAGTACTACTAAATTACTAAATCTAGTAGTACTACTCACTACTAGTGCTAGACTAGTAGACAGTACTTCTGAAGTACAGTAGTACACCAGATATGTCATCTGATTGATTCTACTGATCTAGAATACTGAAGAGTCATCAGACTATAATCTATAATAATACTAATACTTACTAATAGTGACTGACTAGTCATCTAGAAATAAGAGATCTATATAATTATATAATATAATAGATCTAGACTCTAGTGGCCAGATTAATCTTTGATTTAGACTAGACACTAGATCTAGCCCCTTAGCCCTTAGTCTTAGTCGTCTTAGTGCCCTTAGGCTTAGGAGTTACAAATACTGAAATAGATCTAGATCTACTACTAGATTTAGATATCTAGGTAGTAGAATCTAGTCTAGATTAGATTGGTTAACATGCTGCCCATGCATGACTTATTGTCTTATTCAGTTATTGAGTAATTCATCAGATCATCATCTAGATCTATTTAATAATAGATCTAGGCATTCTAGAATCTAGGTAAGTTTGAGTAAGTCAGTTGAGTAAGTAACAGTACTGAGTCTGAGTGCAGTAGTATAGACTAAGAGTACTAAGACTTTATAATAGACTACTAGATCTAGATGTAGATCTAGATCTATATATAGATCTAGTCGTAGTAGTAGTACTAGACTCTAGATCTTCTAGAGTCTAAATAGATCTAATATTAGTAATATATAATTATTATTATATTAGATATATATAGATCTAGTCATCTTCTATATAAAATAAATAAATAGAATCTAGATCTAGCTATAATTATAATCATTAGTCAATTTACTTATTTAATAATTTAGTCTAGACTAGTAAGATTAAGACATTTAAGATCATCTGCTGATCTACTAGACATGATTTAGACTATGACGACTATGTCTATATTGTCTATATAGTTAATTAAATGATTCACTTACATTCTATATCTAATAACAAGATCTAGATCTACATATTCTCTGTATAAAATGTCTATTTTAGCATGTCTTCCATCTAAAAATTACACACGGGAAATTGTTTTCATACGACGCTATTTCAACTCGATGTGTCTGGGCACATTACTGTAGGCACCGCCACTACTTTTGAACAAAAACATTGACTAACCAATGAGCTGCTGGATTGGCAAGAGTCATCCCCCCCCCCCTTCTCATTTTTTTGTTCTTTTTCTTGGACCTATAAATAGATCTAGATTTAATTTTAAAACAAATAACTAACAAATGCTACAAATATAACATTTGATTAAAGAAAAAAATCTAATATATTAAAATAATGATAATAATAAAAATGAATTTAAAAACTATTTGTAGTTTTAATTAAAACGTTCAAATGTGTTAGGCCATGCAATGAATAACTAATCAGCTGTTGATAACAGATAAGGAGTATAGCCTACATTTATTTTATATAGGTCAAACTTTAGTAAAATTACAGATTTGTGAACTTTTTAAAATTGTTAGATATAGTGTGTCTGATTTAATACACTATTAGGGGACTGTAGAATATTTGTATTACACAAATAACAAACTAGTGTTTAAGAGGGAAGACATATTAGGAACTCCATTTATTACGTAAACACAAGCGGTGTTGCACTGACGCGCTAGTGTGCAAATGTACATATATTACTATTATGTTACATCTCTCTTCTTTAATTTAGAAAATCTATTTATCAGAATAACTAACAAACTAGTCAACTAAAAAGTCTAATCAGTTCATCACAAATCAAGTCTCTTGGGTTTGTTAACTATTCTGCCTGAGCGTGTTACATAAGGTTCATTTGGTCTAGAGGTGTTAGAAGAAGCAGTGTGTAGTGGCGGCTCAAAATCTAGTGTAGTTTGTAATCTTGGACTCTCTAGATTTAGTGGTTCTGGTTGTTCTGAGATGTCATCTGGAAAGTCATAAATATTGTCAAATCTGTTTGCTTTCTCAGAAGACTTTCTGATGTGTATTCTGTTTCTTCTGTAGACCTTATTTCCACTTTTGACATTATACGATCTAGGCTTAGAATGCTTCGAAACTACTGTTCCTGGTTTCCACTCAGAATTAAGTTGCATTCTGACTGCCGTTCCGTTTTGTAGTGGATTATGACTCTTAACTCCTTTCCTCTTATCATAACAATGTTTCTCAGACTGTTTCTCGGAGTCAAAGTGTTTCTTCACCACCTTGAGATCTGGTGTCTTGGTAGGTATTAGCGGTTCTGACACATTTTGATTCTGTTGTTCAGCACACCTGCTACAATCCCTAACTGTCACTTCAATGTCTGCATTCATGCCTGGCCAATACATGACTTCTCTGGCTCTCTGCTTACACTTGACTATTCCTAAGTGAGACTTGTGAATCAGATTTAGCATGTATTTACGTAAGCTTGGTGGCATGACTATTCTCAGACCTTTGTATATAATACCATCCGAAGTTGATAACTGGTCTCTTGAATCCCAATACGGCCTGACTTCAATTGGAGTCTCGCTTCTTGTGTCTGGCCAACCAGTCATAATTACTTCCAGAAGCATTGAAAGTTCCTTGCTTGTACAGTCTTTAATTTCACTGTATTTTGAATCACTTACAGAGATCATATGCACTGAATCATCTGTAAATTCACATGTCTGTGTATCAGTATTTCCTGTAACTGAATCTTGTATTCTCCTGGCAGTGTTCCAGTTGTTTTCAGCATTTCAGGAAATTCTCTTTGTAACTCGTCTTCTGCCTTGGATTCTATGCTGTCTATCCGTTGTAGTAGTCCTAAACATTCTGCTGTGTCACCACTCAAAATGTTCTCTTGACTAATGTCTACTACCTCAAACCTTGCTTTCACCTCTTGGATATTATTTTTCAAAGGTAGCACTACTGCTCCTAAAGTCTTAATAACATGATTAGAGTAAGACTTGAGCGACTTTGCTGAATAAGCAAGTTTTACTTTGTCTTTGAGCTTTTCAAACTCTGACTTGACAAGAATGTTACATCTTGCACCAGTGTCGATACGAAAAATTAATGTCTTGCCATGCACGACTAGTTTTACAGTCCACTTGTCTTCAACGACATTGATATTCTCAATATTACCCTTTTTATACTGGTTACTTGCAGTACTAATAGGTATAATATTTTCATCACTGTGACTGTCATCTTCTACTAGATTGACGTTGCGTCTTTTTCTGCACATTTGAAACCAGTGGTTTTTCTTTTTGCAGAAATTGCATGTGATTCCTATTGCTGGACATTTTCCCTTTTCGTGGTTCTTGCCGCATTTACTACATAATTTATCTGAGTTGTCTTTAGACTTCTGCTTTAGTACATTGTGTGACTGTCTCTTGATTGCTAGAACTTCTTGGCCCCTAAACATTTTCACTTGGCTTTGTGACAATTCATATTGTTGTCCAATTTCAATAGCCTTGCTAAGGGTCAACTTCTGTCCCTGATCAAGTAGTCTTAATTGTACCTTTTCGTGTATGACTCCACTAATAATCAAATCAATAAGCATATCGTCTGGGTTGTCATACTCACAGTCCATAATGAGAAGCTTTAGGTCTTTAACAAATTTATCAAAACTTTCTCCTTCTACCTGCTTTCTCTGATGTGCTCTAAATCTAGACACTCTTTTATTTTGTCTTGGCCTTATGTAGTCTTCTATTTTCTTTAATAGCAATTGCGGATCTCCCTCTTCACTATCAGTAATATTTAGAGTTTTGTAAACCTCACGGCCTTGTTGACCTATCCACATTCCCAGCCATCCGGCTTTTTGTTTACTATCGGCACCAGCTAACGGTCCTTTGAAACAAAAGCTCACCTGCTGTTGAAACCTTAGAAACTCTTGATACAGATCTTTAGCATTCCAATTCAAGATTGGTTGCTCAAAATAAAAAGAAGCCATTATTAGATTAATAAAAACCTTTGTCTGGACAGCTTTTCAAGTTTTATTCTGACACCATGTAGAATATTTGTATTACACAAATAACAAACTAGTGTTTAAGAGGGAAGACATATTAGGAACTCCATTTATTACGTAAACACAAGCGGTGTTGCACTGACGCGCTAGTGTGCAAATGTACATATATTACTATTATGTTACAGGGACAAAAAAGGAAAGGTCCTTAATCTATTAGTCAAGATAAGTAACTAACGAATTTTAGTATAGAATTCGCGAAAAAAAAAAAATATGAGTCGGATGTAAAGCTAACTACATACAATGTTGTTATTTAAATTTAGTAGAGAAATGAATCCATTTTCTGACGCGTGAAAAAAAAAAAGATACAATTTCAATGTCTCATTAATTAATGTTTCTAATCAAATAGTTTCAGGTCCATTACATTTCGTTTTTTTTTTGTTTGTTTTTTTTTGTTGTTTTGTTTTTTTTGGTACTTTTTCGTTTACGTAGCCCGTAGCCCGTGACACAAGTGTCGGAAATTGGCCATAGGTCCAGACTCACTCATAATTTACATGTGAAAAGTTTATATCAGATATCATATATGTAATATGAATATATGTGTGTGTTTTGTGTGTAGGCCTATGTGCGTTTATACATAGGGTTAGGGTTCACTGTTGAAAAGTTTATATCAGATATCATATATGTAATATGTAAATATATGTGTGTTTTGTGTGTATGTGCGTTTATACATAGGGTTAGGGTTCTTGTTGTTAGGGTTCATCATCATCATCACTCCTTTGCGTTCCTCATGGAACATAGGGCCTCGACAAAAACACGCCACTTTCCACGGTCTCTTGCTAGCTTTTTGATGGTGTCCCAGCTCTTCCCGGTCTTCTCTGCTTCTTCAAGTACACTGCGTCGCCATGTTCTTTTTGGTCTTCCTCTGCGTCTTGTTCCCTAGGGGTTCCACTCTAAGGCCTGCCTAGCTCTGTTGCTGGTATTTTTTCTAAGGGTGTGACCAATCCATCTCCACTTCCTCTCTAAGATCTGCACTTCTATATTTTTCTGTCCACTCATCTCCCACAGTTTGGTGTTTTCTACTTTGTCATACCAGTGTATTTTTAGGATATTTCTCAGGCATCTGTTGATGAAGGTCTGTATTATTTTTGTTGTGGCTTCAGTTGTTCTCTATGTTTCAGAACCATACAGTAGGACAGCCTTGAAATTAAAGTTAAAGATTCTTAGTTTAGTCTTGTTTGAGATGTAAGGAGATTTCCAGGTTGGTTTTAGCTGTGTAAATGTCTGACGTGATAGATTTATACGGCGTTTAATGTCTTCATCTGTTCCACCTGATATACTGACTACACTCCCAAGGTATATACAATTTACTACTTGGTCTATTGTCTGAGAATCCAATACTATGTCTCCAATTTGTTTATTGTTTACTTTAAGTACATTAGTTTTTTGGTGGTTTATTTTGAGGCCTACTCTTTTTCCTACTTCGCTTAAAGCTGTGACCTTTTCTTGCATATCCTGTAGTCTGTGTGATAATAGGGCTATTGTTGTTATTGATTTTCAGTTGAATCTCCATTTGAACATACGAGATAAGTTGTCCTATGCATGGTCTTCGATGGTTTTGAATATCTGACTTAAGATGTCCTCTAAATCTGTTACGTAGGCCTAGTGAATTTCCAGTAATTTCAAGTAATTTCCAGGAAAAAAAATGTACATGTAATTACATTCGTCTATTCCTTAAATTCCTTTATCTGGCATCATTTTTAAATATTTTTATTATTTATTTATTGGCAAATAAACACATAGGTCTACAAAATCAGGACGCTTTTCTTTCACAAAGTTTATAAATATATCTACTCACTGTGTCTGATAAAAAACGTGTAATTTTTTTTTCTCCCACACCCAATCTCGGATCATGTTGAAATTTTGCACAATTAATAGAAAATAACCAGTTAGTTCATTAACTATTGGTTATAAATTATTTTGTTTGGTATCGAACAAGGGAAAGAAATCGTTTTTGACAGATGTGGGGATAGGCCTATACGTTGAATTAGTCCTCTTGAGGAAACTTGAGCCCTGAGTTCGAATACAAGCACTGGCGGATCCAAGGGGGGGGGGGGGCAGTAGGTGCGATCGCCCCCCCCCCACACTCGGCCGACCCCCTCGAATTTTAGTATAGAATTAAACATAATTTGTATACAAATTTATTACTTATGTTAATAATATATACTAATTATTTATATTTCAACTTTTTTAAAAGATTATTTCGCCCCCCCCCTCTAGTATGTAGGCTGATTTGGTGGGGTCGGGAGGGGGGATGGCATCAATCCGCCCCCCCTTCCATAAACTTTCGAGTGGGGGGGGAGCGGTCCAATTTATTTATGGAAATCAAAGCTTGCTAAAAATATCAATTAAATATCTCTATGATTAAAACTTGTTATTGGTGTTTTAACTAATCTTTATATTATGTCGTTCCCCTGTGAGCCGATTTGGGGGGGAGGGCGAATACTTCTACTGCCCTTCCCACCTAAACCCTTTGAGTGGGGGGGGGCGGTCCTATTTTTATGGGGAAATCATAGTTTGTGAGCAAAATTAGTTGAATTAAAATATAATTTTTATATTATGTCGCTCCCTTAATAATTTTAATTAATAATAATAATTTTATTTATAAAGCGCTGTTAACAAACAAAATGTAGGCTCAAGGCGCTGTAACAACATTACAAACAAAAACTCCGGAGATTAAAAGACAGTTAATCTAAAAAAGTTTTAAACAGATAGGTCTTAATGTTCTTCTTAAAAGTGGTGTAGCATGTTGTCTGTCTGAGATCAATGGGGAGTGAGTTCCCCTTCTGGTATCTTGGCCGATTCTGTGGGGTAGGGGAGGGGGAAATTGCATGTACTGCCCTCCCCACTCTAGCCCTCTGAGTGGGGGGGGGGCGGTCCTATTTTTATGGAGAAATCATAGTTTGTGAACAAAATAAGTTGAATATCTATATAATATAAGCTACATATTGATAACTGAACCCTTGTATATTATGTCGCACCACACTCTAATATCAAATTTTATCATTAGTAAATATAAAATGAAAAAGGGTTGTACCAGGTGGGAGGGGCGATTCATGCAATCGCCTTCCGCCCATCAGACAAAACATTACTTTTTTTTTGTTTTATAGTTAAGATATCACAATTTAAAAAAAAAAATATGTCACTAATATTATTTATATATGCTATAAATTAAATTCTTATATCGAGTCGCCCACTCCTATTATTTAATGCCAAATGCAATCATTAGTAAATATTATAAAAAGGAGCGAAGATTAATCGTTTCCACTCTACCGCCCCTTTTTCAGACGAAAACACGATGTTTCAAAACAGACAAGTTGAATATGGCGACAGAGTTTATGTAATTTCATCATTTTTTATCATAATTTTTTAACGAAAGACTTTATTTGGAAAATTTAGAATTCATACCAAATTTCTCAGTAGAAGAGTAACGATTTAGATGAGTTCTGAACCCAAATATTCTTTTCCGATCCGCCTTTATACAACCTTTACTCAATCTGCAATTTTTCTAGTTAAAGTTGGTACTATAGCTCACAATTTATGCTTGAATCCTAAAAATGCAAAACAAATTAGAGTAGAATCTAATTGGCCCACTTCATTTCTCCTCCCACTTCAGAAATTTTTTGTTAGAGCTTTAGATTATAGTTCTGTAACAAAACAAAGTTACAAACATGCCTATTGAAACAAAATGTATAACTGACAAATGAGCTTTTTTTTTTGTTATAAATATTATTTTTCGAACTTTTTTTTCGGCGGCGATCCTCAAAGCCTTAATCTAAATATGGGTATCTTCTAATCGTTTAATTTGCAATGTAGTAAAGGCCTATAAATTCATATTAGAATATTTTTCAAGTAAAACATTTTTCAAAAGTTCCTTTTTAATAGGATGAATAATGAGCTGTAGATGTCATGGAAATGCGTTTCTGCAGTGAAGAATGCAAGAAAACGCTTTTGGCGTCTGGGCTTCGCCCCAAACTCCACTAATGAATAATGAGCTGTAGATATCCGGAGAATGCGTTTCTGCAGTGAAGAATGTAAGAAATCGCTTTTGGCGTCGGGGCTTCGCCCCGATCCCCATTGATTACTAGTGAGCTGTAGATGTCAGGAGAATGCGTTTCTGCAGTGGAGAATGTAAAAAAATGCTTTTGGCGTCGGGGCTTTGCCCTGAACCCCAATGAGGAGGCTTACAGTGCTCCCCCAGAACCCCAAGCTATCAAGAGAAAGGCCTCAGCATGACTGTTTATATATATATATATATATATATATTATATATATATATATGCTGTACGCACGTTTATGCATAGGGTTAGGGTTTACTGGGCGTTAGGGTAAGGGTTTGGAAAAAAATCGCCCCCCCCCCCACTCCGAAGTTCTGGATCCGCTAGTGAATACAAGTCGTACCATTTTTTATGCATTTAAAATTCCATCACGGTAACATTCATGCAGATACCCCTTTAATCTCTCTCTCCCCCCCCCCCCTCCCCCAAACCCTTAGAACTAGTGGTCCAGGCAAGGGATAGGATCATAGCGCAATGAATAAGTTAAAAGCTCGAAATTGCGCTAAACAAAAACAATAGGTAGCTTAAAATATTTTAATCGCACAGATATATTATTGTTAGTCTAAATCTATTGCAAATTTAATTATCCAAACTAATTGATGCAATTACACTCAATATAAACTTTTTTCTTTCAATTATTCCCTTTGCTTTTGGAATGGTTGATTTGTATGTGCAAAATTATTCATTTTTAATCAATACAAGAAAAACATTAAAAATAAGTGTGTTTTTTTAAAGAAAGACAATAGCTCATTTATACAGCTTAAAGGGCGATTGTTTTTCTCTTAATAACTAATGAATGGTAGATGGTAACTAATGAATGGTAGATAAAAAAAAACAATGGAACATTATTTATGCCGCCCAATTCTCCCCGAGAAAGATTCCTGGTTAAGCGAATGTATAGATCTATTGGCGAAGCCAAGGGAGGGGTTGGGGGTATTTAAACTCAAAACCATCAGGGGGGTTTTAAACTTTAAAAAAGCCCTCTGGAGGAGGGGGTTTTAACTCAAAAACCCCCTTGGTTTGGCTACGCTCATAGAATTTTTAGTGTGTAATTTGCCTTTTATGTTACCCCAGATTCCCTTGCTGTCAATGGCGGGAAGTCTAAAATAATTTCTCACTATCTCAGGAAGAACCTATTCGAGGGTACAATAAACGTCTTCCGAAAGAATGAAGGGTCAGAATGTAATGAAAATTAATTATGTACACACACACACATTTTTTTTGCGGGGGGAAGGGAGAAAAAAATCTCCCAACCCGCGCCCCCTCCGGAAAAAAATCCTGGCTACGCCCATGCTGACTATACAATATCTCTATTAGAAATTGATTAAGTTGATTTTGGTTTATAATAGTTGGAGATATGCTGCTATAAACAGAATGGTGTCAAACGGGATATTCGTCTTTTAGGGCTATGAAAAATAATTTCAATAAGCCTCTAGAAACAAAATCAGAATCGTGTCGCAACTGCCTCTCCTAGATTTTCCTAGAAATTTAACAGTTGATATATATCGCTGATAAAAGAATTAATAGCTCGTTGGCTACACTTTGAAAACTCTAATTTTACCTTCAAGCCTATAATTTTTCAAAGTAAGAGAGAGAGAGATTCGAGAGAGAGAGAGAGAGAAATACATTTAAATTTGGCTAGAGAACTAGGTCTAGATCTAGATCCAACATTGGTTTTGAAAGGAATATCGCGTTCTTGAAAGGACTAACGCGCTCGGGAATTTCCGAATGTAACGCATTAATTTTTTATTCAAGATTTTAATTAATTAATATTCAGGAAAGTTTTGCGCATCGTTTTCTAAGTCTAAAAAACTAAAAGCCTATCATTAATTTTCATAAGTGCTTTTTTTGTGACGGCACGCACCGGTACGGCGTACCGGCATCTTTTCAATGTTTGGAAAAATATTACTTTTCTTGTATTTTAACGTTTATTACTAATTTACTAGTAGTTAGGCAATCCATCACTGAGTACCGGCAAACAACTATGATTTATTTATTTACTTTTACATATGGGATCCTGCTTTAGAATAATAACAATTAAAAAATACCTCCAGCCTTTTGAAAATTCTGGCCACTTTTTGAGACGCGGGAATAAATATTTCTTTTTGTATAATAATTCGTTTAATCTTTTCTGAAAGAGATAGAATTTAATCAAAGGGGATTCCGTTTCGCGGAAATTTCAGTATATCTAGAATCTAATCTAGATCTAGGTATAATTTATACGGCAATACTAGATCTATATTATATCTACAACTACTAGCTAGATCTAGACCTCTATTAACTCTATATCTACAAAACAAGTAGGATTATTCGATTTTAATAATTTTTTTCTAGTACAACTCAAACATGACAGATTTGTTGCAAGAACATCCTGATTCTATCGGCAGTATCGGCAATTGGGCGGACATCACTGAAGACGCATTCACTTCATCATTCAGCAAAGCAGCTGAAGAATCCGAGTGGTAACTTAAACTACTTTTGTCTTTTAACTAGATCTAAATCTACATCTAGCTAGATCTAGAGTAGATATCTAGATTAAAAATTACTGTGAATTACAATAACTTTGAATAACATTATTTTTTTTATTTTTCTACTTGTTGTAGGCCTATACTATAGACTTAACACTTAACTATAGAATAGACGACAATAGTATAGATTATAATAGATATAGAATATATCTAGATCTATATATATATATATACTAATAATATAGATTATAGATAGATCTAGATATCTAGATTCTACTAGATCTAGATTCGGGTATTACTATTAGTACTATTAGTATTAAGTATTAGTATTAGTTAGATCTACTACTATTATTATAATAATTAATTATTCTATACACTTAATAATAAAAAACTTAATACACTATTTACTAGTATTCTAGTAGTATTACGACTATACTAGTAACTATACTATAATACCAGATCTAGATCATACTATAGGGAGGTGAAAATAAAATTTATCTTTGAAAAAAAAATTTTTCGTGAGTACATCATTAAAATACTTTAAAAGAACTTTCTAATGGTGTATAAATTATGACTATGTATGTTTAACATTAAGAAAGTTATGATCTTTTTTGTGCCGTTTTGACCTAACATTGGTTGACATGGAGAAAGTGAAGTGAGAGCTTGTCACTGGCTCATCCGGCGAGACACACCCCCAAGGTCAAAAGTTAAAACGTTGGAATTGAGTTTCGTAGACGATAGATCTACTTATTAAATAAGAAATTTAGTAGTAGATCTAGCTAGTATTCGTAGTAAATCTCTAGCTCACAATTCTGATTTCATTTATATTTATGAACTTCAGTTGTTTAAAATGTAAATATTGATGAAATAAACAAATTATCGGATCTAGATCTACAAGAAATGTCAGAGAGGCGGGGACAAAATGGCGGCGTTGTGATGGCAGAAAATAACAAAATATTTTAAAATTGGGATCAAAATCGCCTGAAACAATTTTTTTTCAAATTGCGTTTTTAAAAAAAATTGCAAGGTAAAAAATCTTTCAAAGTATCTAGATCTGTAGCTAATAATATCTGCTACAAGATTATAATTTCATTTGTTGGTGACAAACAATATTTTCTATTAAAAAAAAATAAAACCTGAAAAGTCCATTGAGGTCAATGTTATTTTTTATTTTTTCAAGTGTGTTCGATGTTGACAATAGATCGATCTGAAAATTGGTAGGAATATAGCCAGACACATGTACTATTAGCAGAAAAAAAAATCAAGTGGGTACGACTTTCCTGTGATGAGTATCAGCAAAAATAAAAAATATATATACTTACAATGCAAAATATTTAAATAAATTTTTTTTTTTCAAAAAATTGTTAAAGACAAAAATGTTCTCCATCATCAAAAGTAATCGAATTCACTCTTTTTAGCATTGATATCAATAGATATAGTGAGCATAATCGATTTCAAACAAAGACCTATGTAGCAGTAAGGAAAACTCTTGTCTCAAGTTTTTACGTCATTTTTTGGACACCGGAAGTTCTGGAATTTAACATCCCTACATACTAGATGATAGCAGATCTAGTTGGAATAGATCTATATTCCTGTAGCCACTGATACAATTATAAAGTTTAATAAAGCATTGGTCAGTTTGGTCCCGGCGAAGCTCTGAACAGGACAGGGATAACGTCACACCTAGTTCTGCTGTAAATGGCCAGTGTTTAAAGGTACAGAAACAGTACATAAAAAGCTGAGAAAATCACTACCTATATGGAATGGTAAACTATGGTAGGATAGAAAAATTGGCTAGGGATTGGTGACCTTTATAATTCATCTGCCCCATAGATTGCAAGTCTGAAAAGGGTACTTTACTTTTTTTACTTAAAAGTTTGCTTATTTAGCATTTTATCTTTGCACTTGAATTGACTTCTCTGATAAGTTCAAGACTCCCTATGCCCTATACATATTGTTCTTTCCTAATCGCATTCTGTAATCACTGCTCAACACAACACATCTAACCTCAAGTTCCAAAATAATGTGAAAATTTAATTAGTAATAAATTTCTACCAATACTACACAATATCCAACAAGATAAACTGACTGCAAATTCTACACTGTACATCACCGTACAGCTATACTAAACTCTTCTGTCTATCTCATCCTGGACTCACACTGATTCACTCCAGGACTCAATTTACCCAGACTTTAATCACTGTCTGAACTGAACTTCCTCCGTTACACGCTCTGTCTCTAGTCCCAGAAGGCTTTCAATCACATGATCATAGCACGTGTCATGTTTAGGTGGAATATTCATACTGTTGTGAAAGGATTTTGGTGTGTGTGTGTATATGTTGTGGAGTATGAGTGTCACCCTTAAGTTACGCCCCTGTTCTGTACCTGTCCTGCGGTTGAATGGGACAGCCTAGCGGGGTAACGAGTTCAGGAATGCAGAATGACAGTTGAGCATCTATGCCTGTTGGTGTAGGTTGTGAGGTAGAAACTAAATAGTAAATAAAGTGCTGCAGATTAATATAAAGTAAAACTATTCGAGTTTGTTACTTTGATCAGGTGTTTTATGGTTCATTACAATTAGAAAGCCATCACACATACCAGTACTGTTCCTTGTCCATTAACATAGCCAGCACGCTGAACTGTATTACTGGCCTGTCAACTGATCACACACAGTTAACCCTATTTTGCTGTCAAAATAGTTACAACAATGTATAAAAAGTAAATATTTTCCCTTTCAGACCTTGCGATCTATGGGACAGATGATGTAATGGTCATTTGTTTCTGTGGCCCACTTTTAACGAGGGTATCATGTGGCCAGCACAACACTTTACTTTTACCCAACTAATGTCAGATATCTGTTAGGCGTCCAAAGATCATGAAATTAAAAAAATCAAAATAAGTCTTCACCAGAATTTGAACATGTGACCGCCTGTTTGGAAGCCAAGTGCTTTACCGCTCAGCCACCACGCCTCAAAAAACAATGTATTTATATTTTATATACATGTGGCCATGACCACGAGGCACATCAATCTGAATTTTTTTGTTTTAGGGCTACTGAAAAAAGTCTTATAGGGCATTTGCAAATGCTGCTGTAGTCTTAGAATACTAGCAAGCTATTGAGCTTTGGATCTGTAAGGACTCCATGCTCAAGATAGGAGAGGAGAGCTGACCAACTTATTAAATCAATTTTTTTTTATTTTTTTTTTTTTTGTAAAATGGGGAGGGGGGGATTTTTTACATCTAGACTGTATCATCTCGAAAACCTTGAAGAGATTTTGTAAACAAACATAATTTTGGAATATTTAGAACTAGATAGGTTAAGGTAGAAGTTTAAGAAACTTGAAGAAAATACTAACAGCGTAAACAATGGAGTTGCTCTGAATCTTTTATCTACTTTAAAAAGTCACATGGTTATGGTCTTATACATGACAATAATGGCAATGTCTACTTATGATAAGATGTAGATCTAGTAGTAGCCTAGATCTAGTAGTTCTACTAAATAATCCTATCAATTGGTGAATTATTGTAACCTACTTTTTATTACTTAAAGATGTTTAGAAATAGACAATTTTCATATACAAATTACAATGAAATCAAATGAGGCAATTATCATTAATGTAAACAACACTACCACATGACATAGAAGTAACACGGAACAGCTCCATTCAGAAAAGTCTTTGTACGATGTTATATAAGGGACATAGATCTAGCTATCAGGGTTATTGTTTCAATTAGATTATTCAGTGCTATCTTCTGTGATGGATAGTTATTGATAGTTAGTATCTTCGCTGAGCTTTATTTATCAATAATAATATTATATGTCAAGTCACGTTATTATTTTATTGTACAAGTAATTTGTATTTCATTGTTTGTTCATCGCTGGATCATTTGTTTATTAAATTGAGTTTGAAAGCATTAAACTTGAGGAAAATACATTCAGCTCTTTCTCTTTGGTGTGTTCAAGTGGAAGCAATAAGACTTTTATTAACTTTCCTACATCATGTAATTTGGGGAGACAGTACTGTTCTTCAAAACAACTCAGGACAGTGTCTTTATCTGAGCTTATTGTGCCAGTTTCTGTTTTTAACCATCTCTGCTCTAATAATATAGATCTATTCAATTACAATAGTACTTACTGCACATCTTCCTAGATTTGTAAACATTGTACTACAGTAATGTGTAGAAACTATTGCTGATGTAAAAATGTTAAATTAAATATTTTAAAAAATCCATCACTCTCTAAAGCTATGGTAATGACATATTATTTAATGGTATTTGTATAAATACATTTTCAGTATATCTTGTGATGAATCAAAGCAACAAAATAAGATCAGCACAGATCTGGAAAAAGAAAGAGTATTGCAGAAAAATGATCTCAGAAATAAATTAAAAAGAAACAGGTAACTTGTGTTTTCTTTATTACCATCACATAAAGATAACTTATGGCTTACTTCATTGCCATCACAAACAGTGAAAGAAGTTTTATGCTGAAATGACAACTAGATCTATAGTTTATATAAATGTCTTAAAACATGATCATGTGTGTACAATTTGCAGATAGCATTTCTGTTCTTTTCTTTTGGGCTTATAACTTGTTCATTTCAATTTTCCTGTAGTGTTTTCTTCTTGATTTAAAAGCATTCACACTTCAAATGCATTGTCAAAAAATTCAGTATGTTGTGGTTTATTATTGATCAGTATGTTTGTTGTTTTTTTGTGTGTTTTTTTTTTGCATTGTCTTGGTCATAACATGCTACTTTAAAAAGAATAATTTTCTTATTTCCAAACATAAACCTTTTTGAAAAAAAACAAAAAACAAATTTGGCTAGTCAACATCTTCAGTCAGAAAATCTACCATGAAGTTTTGTTTAATTGCAAATTCTTCATTCAGCAGTGTTAAACTGTACATTTAAGTCAGTATTAAATATATCACACAATTAGTGTACATGCTGTGGGCATTTTCTATGGTGGTGGTTATTATTATATTGTCTTTTAAACCCCAAATTAAAGGGAAACTGATAGTTTTTTTATATATGTGTTTTGATAATGAATATATTATTATTTTTTTAAATTTGCAACAACTTAGTAATTTATGTTTTTCAGATGTAATTTTCCTGGGCATCCAAAACGGTCATACTTTCACCTGGTTTCTATGTGTGACATCACATAAACCTATTAATTTAATCTATTGACTTACTGTATAACGGAAAAACCATACAATAAAGTTTACATTCTTGTAAAAGTAATATATCTGTCTATGCAGTTAGATCTAGATCTTTTAAGCAAAGAAAAAAATGCAAGTACATTTACATGCTTGACTAACCACAGCAGAATGTATTTTCCTTGCCTGACCACTCAACACACAACAAACACTATCACTTCATGGATGCAAGATTGCCGGCATGCTGGCAAAATCGAAGTAAAAAATAAAGTTTGCCGCAAAAAGTCCGACTGATTGCCGGCTCGGTATCGGACTTTTTTTTTTTAACATTCAATTCTTTCAAACTAAAACTTAGTTGTTTGTATTCAAAGATAAATATATATATATATATATATATATATATATATAGCGGTAAATGTTTTATTTATGTTGTGAAGATATAAGAGGCTTGCAGGTTTTTTGGGGTTGCTGACCCTCCCTTGCAGGCAAAACGGGGCTCTGTTTCTTGCATCCATGTCACTTGGTTGTCTTGTCATGACCGACTACATGTAGTCTAGACTAGCCTTACACTGACCAGTTTGTTAGAATTAGTCAGACACACGATCTATTTACTTATTAGGGGGTTAGATGAAAATGTTACTTTTTTTCTCAAGTTGGTTATCCTAATGCGTTTAGATATATCTTTATATATATAACTGTAACATAGCTCTGGACTAGGCCGTCATTAAGCTTAACAGCTACTGTAAGAATGAAGTGATACGTTTGGTTAAATCTAGTTTCACTTTCAGCATCTTTGAGGGAAGTGACATTTGCCTAAGCTAAAAACAAAATCTCAAAGAACCCTGTTGTTTTTTTTTTGTTTTTTTTTTAGATTTACTGACAAATTTATTAAATATAAATGTTTCTAAGCATTTAAATAAAAAATGGTAAAATTTTTACTATTACAACTTTCTATGTAGAATTTAAATGTCAATAACTCTATTTGAAAAACCATCAGAGTTCCCTTTAAATATTATTTTTACTTAGGGCTTTTGTTAAATTAAGAAAGAAAAAATAATAATCTAAGGTATATCTCTTCTAATATGTTAATTTACCATTCTATGGAATAATTTCTAGCTTAATTATTTTGTGTATATCAATATCTTTAATTATTTGCCAGTACTGTCATACATAAACGTAAAATTTTTCTTTAAGTTAAAGTTATTAGATTTCCTATATGAACAAACAGCAGTTATCCGAATGATTTGTTATAAAAGTAAATGTGGTTATTAAGCATTTAAAATTACTAATTTAATGGGTAACTTAACAATAGCACAGATGACAACTTGCAAAATGCTCACTCTATTTTTTAGTTTATCTTGTGATGAATCTAAGCAACTAACTCACACAGACATGCAAACTGGTGATAGTACTATTGATGTATCACCAGAAAGAAAATGGCAAAAAAATGATCTCAGGAAAAAACTGAATACTGACAGGTATTATTAGTGTTTGCCTTTTAAATACCTTTTAAATTTCAAAGCTGTTATGGCTCAGAGTGTCAGGTGGGTTAAGTCGCTTAAGTAGGGTATGATATGATGGTCCCGTATCCCCAGCCTGAACAGAGTAACACAATGTGACAATAGATAATGGCATGTAAAATACGAACATCGAATAACAGTTATTCAACTGAACAGTTAGTGAATAACAACAATTATCAATATGAACAATATTTAATAATAATTAATTATAAGTTATCAACATATTTACATATATATCACTATCATTGAAGTCATCATTGAATTAATAATTAGTCTAATATCACGCCAATAAATTTACATAACACACCTTCACGCTCACACTCCATCTCGGCGCCCAACGTAACCTCAACTCCCTACACCTCAACAACAAGAGTTACTGCAAAAACTCCAAAGGCGGAAAGGCGACACGCTTTCCCATAGCCCAAAGCCATTACAAGGGGGAAACAACCAGCTACCTAGCTCACAAAAGAAGCTCTCTCTCTTGCGGGAACTAAGGATGACGTAAACACACACACACAATATTCTAGACAACAAACGCACTAAAAAGAAACTACTTCCTATACTCTAAAACACCAATATTAAATGTAAAGAAAACTTCACGCGCGCACGACACAGAGCATAGTGGTATCGAATTCTCTTGGGTTCTTGTCTCACTCACTCACTCACTCATCTGTCCCCTAAACTGTTGGACCGTTTGGGGTGTTATGAAGTGTGTTTCTATGGTGACAGGAGGAAGAGGTTAGCCATTGGTTGTGAATGATGCAAGATAGGTGGCATTGTCATCATTATTCTTAGTTAGGACAGACTACTCCAGAATTTTAGACTGAAAGGTTGTGTTATTGTAGTGAGTTAGATTTTGTTAAAAAAATAGTACATTTATGTTTTATTTTATCTCATAATATCAACTTGATTTTGTCTATATTATAATAAAAGTAGTTATTCAAGTTATTTGAAGTTGAGATATATTACACCTACAGCAGTTTAGTTGTCTACCTGCAGTTTGGTGCTATAAGTCAACGACTGCCCATAACATGATCCATCAACTGTCTTTCTCCATTTCTCTCTATCCTTTGTCAGGATTAAAGTCTCTTCCATAGACAGGCTCCTCCATTTCTTGGTGTTGTACTCCCATCGCTTCTTTTGTCTGCCTCCCTTTTTTCCCTGATACTGTTCTATGCATAAGTCTTAGTGATCCCTGAGGATCTCATTATATGGCAGAACAGTCTTAAGTTGCATTTTTTTATCTTTTTTTAAAAAAAAGAAAAAGTTGGCTGGTGATAATGCTGACCAAACAATGCCTCATAAAACCCTTGGCTCTTGCTAATAATAAACACTGTTTTACTTGCCAAAGACTTAAAGATCTTGATGGGCATTCACAGTAGCTAAATCTTGTATATAAATGGTTGCATTGTTTTACTTAATTCTATTTATACTCACCAGAAGAACTTATGACGAGGAATGCACTCCTGAAGAAAGAGGCAAAGGCTTTTATAGATATAAATACACACATCGTCCAGGAGACTTGAGCCCTCTAAGAAGTCCTATTGAACGAAACAAAACATGTGTAACAGAGCTAGATAACAAAACTAATGACAGGTACACAGTATGCAATAGCCATATTTTGATACTTGAACATTTTCTTATGATAACCCAAATAATATACACATTTTTATTTTTCTAGGTTTTCAAGCAAGAGGCAAAGTAGTTATTCAAAAAATAATCATCATAACAAACATTCACCAACAAAATATCCTAGAACCAAATCGATGCAAGATACAACATCTGGAGGAGAAAGCTTCACTCAGTTAGACTCTGATTTGGAAAGGTGATGATTTTCCAAAATATTTCTTGTATTTCATTCTTGTAAATAAGTCTTTTAAAACTAAAATTAACAGTTTACAAAAAGCATGCTTGTTTTATGATCTTCATTAAAAAGTAACATTATAACATATAACACAAACTATTATTAGAACATAGCCTGTATAGCAAAATACATATAAATGCTACTTGGCAAATAACTAGATATTAAACATTTAATAAAAAATCTGTACATCTTTCCTTCCATTTCATATATATCAGTTTTTATTTTGCCTGGTTTTACAGTTTATATACAAAAGGGTTTAAATTTGTAAATACCTTTTTTTTTTTGTTAGAAATTATATCACAAAAATACATTTGTCATTTGTGTTCAAGCTATAAGCTTAGCTGAACATCTCTGTGAAGACATTTTTCAATATATTTTTCATTTAAGCTTTTTTTTTTTTTTTTCAGTGGCTTAACTATTCATTTAAGATGTGCCAGTGAAAAATGATATACTAACAGAAATGATTTTTCTTATTTAATAGTGGCACTCCTGTCTTTACAAGGCTTAATTTTGGTCTGAGATCTCGTCAGTCATGGTAATTTTTTTTTTATTCTATTGAAAATAAGTAGTCATTGTCTTTTTCGGCACCATGCATATTGTGATAAATCAATGTATCCCTTAATATATTTTTTTCTTCTAAAATATTTGTACAAAGGTCACGAAGAAAGCTCCACCTTCCATCTGAAAATGAAGAGTCTGATGACAGTTCCAAAATGATGGAAGAGTAAATATTTTTTCCCTCTAGTTTTTCTTGTTGTTTTGTGCCAATAATGTTTACAATTACTAGTACAATTTAAACATTAATTTTGTTTACTAACACTAACATATTTTTACAAATATTTTACTTCAATTTTTTGTTTTTGTACTGAAAAGTTTGTAATATTTCCACATATTAAAACCTTGGTTGGCTTGTGTTAAATGTGCTTCTGTTAGTATTTAAATTTGTCTCTGTTTTAATTGACATTTAGGATAATTATTTTTTAATACATTTTTTTTTTCATTTAATAATTCAATTTTTGTTAAGTTAGCAGATTATAACTTTGTGTAACAAGTTGATTCATTATCTTTATCATTTAATAGTTTCATTTCATACTTTTTAAAGTTATTGATATTCTAAGTATTTTTTATTATATTAAATTTTTTTTTTAATTACAAGAGATGCTGTGAGGCTGGCAAGGCGTGAAAAAGACATATCTTATGGCAAAGCTACAGATGCTTACAAACAGTATGTCCAGATTATTCCAAAGTGAGTAGTTCATTGAATAGTTTCTAAGTTTAAGAAAGTTAAAACATGTTTATATTTTCAATTTACTTAAAAATTTGATTATTTTTAAAAATCAATAGGAATTTGCGCAGTAGGGATTTTAAATTACACCCACGAACGCCAGAAAAATTTAAGAAATGCAGTCGCAGGTCTTGGGACTCACAAGTAAAGATTTGGAAACGACGACTTCACACTTGGGCAGAACTACATTGTAAGCCTAATAACAAAGAAATGTAAGTAGAATTTACATTGCATTTTTCCAGTTTTGTGTTTTTAAACTCGTTAAGATTATATTGTTCTAGGTCTTTTTTTTTTTTTTTTAAGAAAAAAATATAGTAAAATTATTTTCTTTGCTCGTGGGTAGTGCACTACCATGTTTTTATTAAACTTCTATATTTTTTTGTTTGTGAACAGAAAATGTTACAATTAGTATAGAATAAAGGGGAAATGCATACCTTTTTTTTATATACTACACATTATTTTTTATTAAAAACAAGCAAAGATATTTTATTTATGAAAACTTAGTGACTGTGAACAATATTTCTAAATCAAACTTAAGAAATATTTAATGATTCTTATATAATTTTTAAAAAATTAATAATGTATATCTGTTTACTATACATAAATAGCACATGTAAAAACATATAAAATAGAAATCTGTTTTATTCTAAAAGTAATAATTTTATTACCAAGAAAACAAAGGTTCTAGTGTCTGCTAAAATACAATTAAAATTATTTTACAAATAATCAGCTTTCAAAGATTTTCCTTTTTTTTTTTTTTTTTTTTTTTTTACTTTACAATCTAACCTTATAAAAGAGTAAAATTTGTACAACTTTTCTCAAAGTTTCTGCCAAGATATATGGTAATGTTTCTATTCCCTCAGTTATTACAGTTCATCTCATCTCTTCCTGTGGTCCTGTCTGGGGCATAGGCTACCAACCAGCTTTTTCAAGGCGTCTTGGTTCTGGGCGAGTCTCTGCAACTGTCCCCATGTCTTGCCAGTGTGCTTGGTATCTGCTTCCAAATCGCGGTGCCATGTATTCCTGTGCCACCCCCCTCTTCCTCTTTTCTTGGGGGTTCCTTGTATTGTTGTATGCAGGCTTATGAAAGGTCTGACCTATCCGTCTCCTGCGTCTCTGAAGGATAGCTACTTCAATGGGCTGCTGCTTTGTTCTTTGCCACAGTTCCTCATTTGAGATCTCGTCTGTTATTTTGCCACATATATGATACTGTTTCATAAATTACTTCACTATCTGGATACCTATTGTCATTTTATTATTGTATTATTATATACTTAGAAATCTGTCTAGAGCATAGCGAACTATAATATGTACTAAGCTAAGGGGATATAAGCTTTGTGTAGAGAAATAGGTCGTTGGCTTAAAAATTTAAAATAGATTATAAAATGTATTTTTATTACTACTTGAATAGCTCAGTGGCAAACGTGTCAGCCTTTTATTGAGGAGGCTTTAGTTCGCATTCAGACTCCAGCAATTTAAAAAAAAATAGCTTTTGAAAAGGCTTCACTTAAACCTTCTCCCACATAGCCACTCCCCACACTCAACTGGTTTACAAAAGTGATTGGAGCAAAGCGCACTGACATGTTATAAGCATGAAAGTTTGCGCTAAACATAAACAAATAATATTTCCAATTACATAATTTTATTTTTGTTAGCTAGGTCAGAGGTTCTCAAACATTTTTGACCCCGGGGACCCCTTAATATTGTAAAAACTTGCAAACAGACCCCTAAAGCTATATAAATGCATATTATATGAGTGACAAATGTAAAAAAAAACATTTTAACGAAGGGATGTTTGAGATTATAAAAAGTTTTAAATTCATGACTTAGATGAGATTTTATGAGTGTATTTATGCCCAGTTCAACAAGCACAAATGTCTATTCGGTTTCTTTTATTTGTCATGAGGTTCATTATGTCAATGAATCCACTAAGTACCAAATAAGAAGACAGAAAAGCAGTCGACATTTTCTTTACAATGACCCATTCAGGATATACATTTTTTAAAGCCAGAATTTGTGGTATCCTTGTTTAAACCTTGGTTTAAGTTCCTTGTTTGTAGGTATTTCAATAAGCTGCTCCAGTATTATTAAGTACAGATTCATCTGTGATTGGGATATGAGTTTGCCCATGCGCAAAGTGCTCAATGCCTAGACTGGAATATCCATGTGAATAATTTTTTCAAATCTTTGGTTTAGGTCATCATATTTTAATTGTATACAATTTTCAAATTTCTGCGGACTACCTTCGGTCATCTTGCGGAACCCCTAGGACCACAGTTTGAGAAACACTCAGCTAGATCTATTAAAAACTAATTACATGATTGATTCAAAACAATTGATAAAATTTCACTCAATATATTAATATAAGCTTTATATATATATATATTCTTAAAATATTTTTCTTTATTTTCAATCTGTGATCAGTTGCTTATATATCATGGTTTTAAATAAAATTTTGTCTAATGGGTCAACTGTAAGCACTTACAAATGGGCTTGTAGATTTATATTTCTTTATAAATATTGTTGTAGAATTTGTATCTCTTAATAATGGTGCATTCTCCCATCTTCTCCCTTACTGTGCTGTTCAAAACATTTTATTGGCACATACTTTTCTTTTAAACTTGTGAAAATCTCTGTTCAAAATCTGCACATCTTATCATTTAAAAAAAAAATGTGTTGCCTTGGTAGGGTAGAGATTAGATTATAATTATGAATAGAGAAGGACTGCCTGCTTGAGTATTTTCCCTGTTTGATGATTCAAAAGACTCATTTTTAGAACTTAGCATTTAGTACTTCATCTTTTAAAGGTTAACATAAAAAATACTGCCATTGTAATAATAATAATAATTATCTTTATTATCCATAAGTGGCCTGACGTAGTCCTCAGGTTTACATTGTACATTGCAGTCACAATTTAACAGCTTTAATTTGGTTGTCTCTGTTTTTTTGATAAGACTGGCTTTAGGCTTAACAATAATATTGCAATCATGAGACTAAAAAGCGGAAAGGGCAAATTTGTATATGGTATAGAGAAAACAATTAGAATAAAAATGTAATCTCAACATAAGATTGTTGAGTAACTATTTGAACAAAGTTTTTGTTTTTGCTTTCAGAATAACTGAGATCATCAATTCTCAAGAAAGTTGTGAAAGCACAGAAATGCCTCCAAAACAAGAAATGGGTAGTCAGGAAAGTGATGACGATTTACATTTATCAGATGATGAATCTTTCTTGGATTGTGTTGATATCAACTTTGAAGTGGCAGAGCTCATGGAGGATACAGTTAATCTGAATGACAATTAGATATTAAGTTGTCTATAATTTACCACTCAAAAGGCAGCATGACTGAAGGTTTTGTTGGTGTAATGAGGAAGTTGTAAATGAAAATACACTTTAAGGTCATTAGAGCATGGGATTATTTGCATGCCAGACTTAAGTCCTGAATTATTTTGTTATTTTCAGCATACAATTTTTAATTATCCTGGTAGATTTTTATAATTAGTCATCTAACCATAAATTTATTTATATGATTTTTAAAAAGAACAACATTTTGTTTATTCTAAAAAATATTTAGAACAGGAATTTTTAAAATAAATGTATTGGTTGTTGAATGGCAAATAGTACAGCAATGTTTTAGGTGTTGTTTTTTTTTCCCTTTACTGGTATGAGATTTGTTAAGAGTTGCTAAAGTCGTCAGTTTCTAACAAAAAAAAGATTTGTTCAGTATAGAACAAACTAGAGGACTTTGTGTAGATTGTTTCATCTACTATCCTCCTTCTTCTCTCCCCACCACCCCCCCCCCCCCTTTTTTTTTTTTTTTTTTTTTTTCTCATTGACCATTTTATCCATTTTGTAAGCAAAAACCTAAGTGATAAATATTTCACAGTTTATTATAAACAACAAATGTTTATGCTTCTGTCATTATTTAGAAAGAGAGAGACAAAAACAAAGTGTATGACGTTTCTTTTTTAGTGAAAAGCATATTGAGACTTTGAAAGTGGCATTTAATTAAACTTTGATTGGTACTAGATCAAAGTATTTTATATTTCACATTGAACTTATGAATTTTTTTGAAGTCTATCTGTATTGATATTTCATTGTATATACTTAGAAGGCTTTTTATATTGCATTTGTTTGGGTGTTTTTGATGAAAAAAGTGTAATAAATATTGAAATGACTATTTATTTGTCTTCATATGCGTTTTTCAAAATTTACTTTTTGTTACAGAATTTAAATATCGTACTGTATCTGATTTTATTTGAGCAGGAAAAATGTAATATGATCAATGTTACCATAAGTTTGACTTCATTGAATGTGTATATTAAAACCTCTATAATAATTAGCTCTCAAACAGATTATACCTGATATTGTTTTAAAATTGTGTCATTTATCTGATGCTGAGACCAAGATAAAAGTGCTGTGTGTTTGGCTGAATTTGTAAATAACATCAAGTCAGATTTGCACATTAATCCTGTTCAACAAAACTTATTTAGACTAGTTAACCTTCTTAGCTGTTTTATGTCTGTTGTGTTCTCAAAGTGCCTTGAGTCAACATTATTTTTGTTAACACCATTCATCTCATGACTGCCTGTGGTGTTGTCTAGGGCATAGGCCACCAACCAGGTTCCTCCAAGCTGGGCGAGTCCTGTCCCAATGTCTTGCCCATCTGCTTGGCGTTTGCATCCAAATCTCTCCTTGGGAGTTCCAGTTGACAGTTATGTCTTGTGATGCAAAGTGGTGGCTTATCTATCACCTGCATCTATGGAAAAAAAATATTTGTTCATTGGAACTCTGTGTCAGTACTAACCAGTAAATTCCATCCATTCTTCCTGCTATCTCTGGCTGTAAACTCTAACCTATTTATCTTGTTTTCTTTGACAAATCTCCTGCATTTTTTGTCTGTGTGTTTACTCTCACTACATGATCTCTTGATGTCCATATTTTCTTTTCTCACTAGTGTAATACCATTGAAACACACAAACAGGAAGTTTATATTTTTATTATTGAATCTAATAGTCTAATTGGCACATGTTTTAGACCATATGGTTAAACAAGTATCATGTCACTTAATTTTCCATTTTGTGTCTTAAAAAAAAATCATTAAACAGTTGAAATTTAAATTAATTGTCTTTATCATGAGTTAAAAGTCTGTAACCAGATGTTTCACAATGTGCTACAATTTCTGAAGACCAAGTATATCTCAACAATTAACAGAATTAAGAACCAAGCTTTTACTTGTCCACTATGTTTCATTACCATAAAAGTCTTTTTTGAGATACCAGTAACTAAAAAGTAATTTTCAAAGTCAAATATTTTTTTTTTAACTTGATGCTCTGAATTAATTGTAGTGAAAAAGATATTTTGCTCAATCTCTGTCTTCATGATGAGAAAAAAAAATGTATATTTGTTATTCATAAATAATAAAATACTTAACAGATTTTTAGCAAGGGCAAAAAAAAATTGCATTATTTTCAACTTGAGTGGTGAAAGAAAATTTAGTTGGGAATACCGGTACTCCTTGTTTGGAGTTGGTTGATTTGAAATATCTTTTACATAAGTAATATAAAAAAAATAATGTCTATTTTTTTTAATATTATAAACAGCATCATAGTAATCTACGTCAATCTTCGTATTGATAATAAGTAAAGTTCCCCTTTCAGACCTTGTGACCTATAGGGCAGATGATGTAAAGGTCATCTGTTTCTGTAACCAGCCCAACAACCAACCACCTTTAATTTTCCCTAGCTAATGTCAGATACCCTTTTGAGCTGGGTGGACTCAGAGGCACCCTAAAGATCCCGAAGGCAGATCCCAGGATTTGAATCCCCAAGCCCTTTACCACCCAGCCACGGCGCCTCCTCTTGGTGATAAGTACAAGGCTTTTTCTGCTTCTTTGTAATTGTCCTACTTCAGTAGAAGACTTGAAATTCTAGGCCAACGGAAGCTTGCCTCCATCTGCCTGTCAGAACAAGCTTCTGTCTGGGAAAGATCCAAGCAGACTTTTTGTTTACATCTCAATTACCGATATTTCGTAGAGGCCGAAGCCGAACACACCGGGCAAAAAAGTTTCTCCGCTTGGGGAACTTTCTGTGCTCCCATAGACTCCTAACTGGCTATGGGAGAAGCGAACGTACATTTATTTTTAATTTTTTTTTGTCTGAAGGGCGTCAAAAATGAAGTTGAGCAGTGCTTATAATAGGGTACAAGACGCTCCGCTGGCGCCATTCATTTTTAAAATAACATAAGTGCCCTCATTTCGGCGTCACTGGCATGGAGAAAAAGCAGATGGCATCGGGTGGCCTCTGAATGAGACAACTGGAGCTCTCATGAAGATCCAAAGAAAAGCCCTTGCAGAAGACAGATACAGACGATTAAAACTTCAATAAATCCCCTGCGGACAATGGCTAAAATTTGCCTCAAATATGGCTAAACATGCAGATCTTCCTGGTTTGCATGAGCTGCCCTTCGGAATAGAAGGTATTAATTGCTTATGTATAAAATCTAAGTCATAAGCTAAAGAACTGCTAAAAATCTTAGATGAAAAAATCAATTCTAGCCTTCACTGCCTTGTGATAGCAAGAGGAGGTGCATTTGTAGGCTATACCGCATCACTCGGGGAGATGTGCAGGAAAATATTTAAAAATCGAAAAGAAAATAAGGTCAAGAACCCTCTGACTAAATATTTACGTTTGGATCTGCTTTTAAACTTTGACAGCAAATCTCGTGAACCACAAGTAGAATATTTTTCAGTCGATCTACATTTTAAGTACCGTTAACAAAACAAAATGTTAGTTTTATCTAAGATTGACTAGAACAATCGCTGTGTTAAGTAGCGAAAACAAAAAATATTTACTGTAAGAAAAAAAAATGCAATGTACTTTTAAAATCTATTTTTGCTATTTGGGTTTCCCACGTAGTTATTTATAGTAACAGGCGCCACACGTCGACTAGCAGTAGCAATGAGCAATGTGTAACAAATGATGTGTAGTCAACTTGGACTACAAACTACAAGCACACGTGACTACTGTTGACATTGAAGTTAAAATGGCAAGAATAAGAGTTTGCAGAATCAAAAAGTCAGACAAACTGATAAGGAATATTAAATGAAATGCTCTTTCTGGATTTAAAAAAAATTAGAAACTAGATAACTAAAATATCTAGATCTATATACCAATGTTTTGATGGGTCAGTGTGATTTTCGACACGTAAATCCACCTAGCTACAATCATTGGTCTGTTTTAGTCCGTGTTGATTAGCAGTCCCGGCCTTACCCTTGCATGACAGAAGGACAGCTAGTCTTTGAATCTCCACCCGCCCCTCTTTTCCTCATTAAATGTAGAATTGATCTTATACATATTTCGGATGGTCATTCAGAAGATTATTACATCTTAACCCTAATCTCCCGCAGGACAGGGGAGGGGGGTAGGTAATGCGGGCAGGGTTCGAACTCGGGACCATCCATGTGCTGGAAAACTGAACAATCTTGTAACAGGTAGGCCTAATACGTCTCTTTGCAGTCCTCCAATGTCTGCAGATTTGTTGATTTGAATATGTGTAATGTTTGCAGATTAGTTGATTTAAATATGTATGATGTCTGCAGATTTGTTGAATTCAATGTGTCTAATGTTTGCAGATTAGTTGATTTAAATATGTATGATGTCTGCAGATTTGTTGAATTTAATTTGTCTTATAGTTTGTTTCAAGCTCAATGATTTCCATTCGAAGACTTTCATTGACATATTGTGTTTGTTCACTGCCAATTAACAGGTTCTGAAACATGCGTACCGGTATATCAGCTTCAAAAGAAGCGAAAAAGCAGTCAACAGCTTCTTTACAATAACCCATAATGCAGGATATAAAGTTTAAAAAAAAAATAATTTTGAAGGCAGAATTTGTGGTAACCTTGTTTAAACCTTGGTTTAAGTTCCTTGTTTGTAGGTATTTCAATAAGCTGCTCCTGGGCATTATTAAGTATGGATTCATCTGTGATTGGGATATGAGTTTGTCCATGCGCAAAAGTGCTCAATGCCTAGACTGGACCTAAATCTTTGGTTTAGATCAGGGGTTCTCAACCTGTGGGTCGCGACCCCTTTGGGGGTCGATTGACGATTTCTCAGGGGTCGCCAAAGACCATCGAAAAATGAATTGCTATTGTCTGTTCTTCTATTGTCTGTGTGCTGGAGTGGGGGGGGGGGGGTCGCGGCAGAGTGGGGGGTGGTAAAAAGGGGTCGCCGAGCCTAAAAGGTTGAGAACCGCTGGTTTGGATCATCATATTTTAATTGTAGGCCCTATACAATTTTCTCATTTCGGACTGGGTGTCCAAATCGGCCAAGGCATTTCTATACATTCCGGCCCATAAATTGTGCATCGTACGATGGGCCTCCAATTACAGGCCTACCTTTCCTCAAAATCACTGTTAAGTTTAATAATGTATCGATATATGGTTTTATCGAGCCTCGGCGGGCCACGTGTAGCCCGCTTTCGTGTGTTGCCGACCCCTCGATTATAATATACTAGTGCTGGTTATCGGTATTTCCCCTTTAGCTTCGAGAACGTTCCTGAGTGATAGTCCATCCAACTTACATAGGTAATTGTGCCGACAAATATCTTTACTCTATTTAAATGTAGACAACTAGATTAAACCAGTAGAGCCTAAGCATAAAGGTTTTGAAACCAAAATAAAAATAAATAAATGGTCCGACTTAATTTATAGATTTTTAATGATAAATAAAACAATTACCAGCACGGCACGCTGATTTTTTTATTTTTTTTTTTTTTTGTCAGTAAAACAAAATGGGACAGGATTTATGGACAGTGTGTGTGAAATAATATCCGCCACACGTCTGTCAAAAATTGTTCTCACATTTATTTGAGAGCTAGCTCTGGACGAGAAGCGTAAAGTATTTCATTTTCATCAGCTTGTAAAAATATGTGAACTTAATCACGTGCGGGATGTTTTTAGTACCGGTAACTCTTTCAAATTTCTAGGAAGCGTCGATAATGAATATTGTGGCCATTGTGGCGCCAAGCACGACCACTCCGTAACTGGTAGCAGAATTATCAGATGTTTTTATTTTCTGTTACACGGAAGCTATGATATCCTGGTCGTAGTTTAGTATAGTCAGAAGGTCCCGAGAGAGTCATGGTTTCGTCATCGGCTCAGTGGTGTGACTGTGGTAGGGAATGGGGGGGGGGGAGATTAGTTTCGTAGACATAGTCCTCCCTTCTTTTATTGACCCAAATCTATCGCATTTGTAAAAGGTTATAGTTCAATCTGTAAAAAAAAAAAAAAAAAAAGCAATATAAAATGTTTAAATTAATAAAGTATGCTTCTTTCTGTTCTACGGTTGCTATGGTGATACAAGGGTAAGAAATGTTTTTGTTGAAACCTATTTAGCTTTTAGCCATTGAATGAATTCATTTCTTGGTAAGAAACTGTGTTTGCGTTGTAGAACACGTTTTGTCATAGATTATATAACTATACTAGCATTACATCTAGTAGGCCTACACGTTTTGTCATAGATTATATAACTATACTATACTAGCATTACATCTAGTAGGCCTACACGTTTTGTCATAGATTATATAACTATACTATACTAGCATTACATCTAGTAGGCCTACACGTTTTGTCATAGATTACATAACTATACTAGCATTACATCTAGTAGGCCTACACGTTTTGTCATAGATTATATAACTATACTAGCATTACATCTAGTAGGCCTTCACGTTTTGTCATAGATTATATAACTATACTAGCATTACATCTAGTAGGCCTACACGTTTTGTCATAGATTACATAACTATACTATACTAGCATTACATCTAGTAGGCCTACATGTTTTATCATAGATTATATAACTATACTATACTAGCATTACATCTAGTAGGCCTACACGTTTTGTCATAGATTACATAACTATACTATACTAGCATTACATCTAGTAGGCCTACACGTTTTGTCATAGATTATATAACTATACTATACTAGCATTACATCTAGTAGGCCTACACGTTTTGTCATAGATTATATAACTATACTATACTAGCATTACATCTAGTAGGCCTACACGTTTTGTCATAGATTATATAACTATACTATACTAGCATTACATCTAGTAGGCCTACATGTTTTATCATAGATTATATAACTATACTATACTAGCATTACATCTAGTAGGCCTACACGTTTTGTCATAGATTATATAACTATACTATACTAGCATTACATCTAGTAGGCCTACACGTTTTGTCATAGATTATATAACTATACTATACTAGCATTACATCTAGTAGGCCTACACGTTTTGTCATAGATTATATAACTATACTATACTAGCATTACATCTAGTAGGCCTACACGTTTTGTCATAGATTATATAACTATACTATACTAGCATTACATCTAGTAGGCCTACACGTTTTGTCATAGATTATATAACTATACTAGCATTACATCTAATAGGCCTACACGTTTTGTCATAGATTATATAACTATACTAGCATTACATCTAGTAGGCCTACACGTTTTGTCATAGATTACATAACTATACTAGCATTACATCTAGTAGGCCTACATGTTTTATCATAGATTACATAACTCTACTAGCATTACATCTAGTAGGCCTACACGTTTTGTCATAGATTATATAACTATACTATACTAGCATTACATCTA
This sequence comes from Biomphalaria glabrata, assembly GCF_947242115.1. Lineage (NCBI taxonomy): Eukaryota > Metazoa > Mollusca > Gastropoda > Planorbidae > Biomphalaria > Biomphalaria glabrata. The sequence continues at coordinate 35,443,638 of NC_074711.1, read as the reverse complement.
GTAGGCCTACATGTTTTATCATCGATTATATAACTATACTAGCATTACATCTAGTAGGCCTACACGTTTTGTCATAGATTACATAACTATACTAGCATTACATCTTGTAGGCCTACATCTTTTTTCATAGATTATATAACTATACTAGCATTACATCTAGTAGGCGTACAAGTGTTGTCATAGATTATATATAGGCCAACTATACTAGCAATACACAACGGTTACGCCCGTTAATTTGTTCCCATGATTAATATTGCTTATTATTGCCGGAACATTCGCGTCCTTTTCGTTGTTTTTTTTTTTAACTTTTCAATAAACGTTCCACATAACGATCCCCTAGCACTTTTTTTTTAGCTCGTGAATTAGTCACTGTATGTGTTACAATGAAATTTAAAATGAAATTAAAAGTCTCACTCTCTTTCCTTCTCTCTCTCTCTCTCTCTCTCTCCGAAACCCCCATTTTTTTGTTAATTTTTAAAAACCTGCGCATCGTAAGTTCTTGGACTTAAACTTTTTGAGTTAATGTAAAAATACCCGCTTTATAACGTCACAATCTGACAAACACACTCGATTATGCTTAAATCCATGAATTCTAGTATCACTTTTATCCTACTTATTCACTCCCTCCCCCGACCCAGAACAAAAAAAAAAAAGCTAGTCCTTCGTAAAATGTCTTGGGTTCCTCAATTCAATATTTAATATACCTTATGTTGCTTTTCCACCGTAGTCCCACACACACACACAGCCGCTCAAATATTTTTCGGCCCTTTTTTATTACAATGAAAACCTTTTTTAGCATCCTCCGAGTTTACATTATGAAACTATATAGCCTATATAATATCACCTTTTTTTAGTTTTAGATTTGTTTTCATCCTTTAATCATGAAGGCAAGTGCGGTATCAGACACCGCAAACAGTTCTTTAGAGACCATAGGTTGGAAAAAATGAGTTTTCCGAAGGCCCCAATTGAATGCCCTAGTCCCGTTCCCCGCGCTACATTTATTTTGGTTTTCTGTCTTCTTAATATAAGTATTATTAATTGTAATTCTTTATTTGATTCCTTTTTAATGTAGAAAAATGACAATGATATAAAGTATCATTGCTTGCTCCCTCTCGAAAAATAATAGTCTCTAGAAAAGTCTAGATCTTTTTATTTGTGTGCTATTAGGCATTAGTTTTTTATTGTTTTTTTTTTTTTTTTCTTATTTCGGGCGCGTCTAAAAGGAAGCGGAAACTAAAAATAAATTGACTTAGGGAAAAAGAAAGAATTCGCTTAAAAATACGGAATTTTTGTGCTATTTCTATTTATGCTTTCTATATAGACTGCTGCCTTTTGGGGAAATACCGAAAAAAAAAAAATTGATATGGTAGAAAGCTTGTGTTTTTTTGTGTTTTTTTTAATTGCGGTGTTAAGGTTGCGAATCAAAGCCGCGTCTTAGCGATCACCTAAGAGATAAAATGAACCTGTGTACGAAATTTCAAGCGAATCCCTTCGGCAGTTGATGAGATCTTTTGATACCTGAGTCTGTCAGTCAGTGTTATTTACAATTATGATATAGATTTAAATAATTTAATGTTGTTGTTTTTTTTTCTTTTAGATCTCTATAAAAGTTACAGTAACGGTTTTAATTGAGATTATGGATGGATTACGTTTTTATAAGTGTTTGATTATTCATTTTCTTTTTTTAAATATAAAAAGGGGGGGGAATATAATGTACTTCTACAAATATAAAAATGATACATTTCGCCTACCGATACCAAGAGAGAGATTGTGATAATTTATCATTGTACACTGTTGGGTTGTATGCTTTTTTTTTTTTTACACCTCTCAAATTATACAATTCTAATCACATTGGTATTTCACTTTACTCTTGGATTTAACCGCCCTAAAATATTTTGCTTGTAGTAGCCCCTTTTCATTTTATTTGGGAAAAATAGGGTGGGGTTGTTAAACCTGGGACCAAAATTATATCGGTATGTCCTGTCGACCTCGAATACCGCTACAATTGGGTCGTCTTGCACAACACTGGAGGAAACCCCATGACCATATAAGGATTTTTTTTTCTAAAATTAGTCATTGGCCTGAATGGGGTTTCCTGTACCTGCAACTATCAGCCTTGACCTTTTACTCCTGGAGCGTCCTGTTATAAAATATATCTTATTTTACAGTTTAACATTTACACTTGCGAACCTTACTTTAGACCTACATTTTTACTGATCAACGAACCTGGAGGATTTCACTTTTATAAATTATATTATTTTAAGTAGCCTATATTCTTTATGCCAACTTTACTTGAACGATTTATTGCATTAATTAAAGCAATGCAAATAACATGATTGAATTATTTTAAACTGATTTTTTTTAACACTGCCGCTAATGTATAATCCTAAACATTTCATTGTCTTTGTTGTATTTTTTTAATATAAAGAATAGTTCTAGTACTCTATATACCTCCCTTTAGGCTAAGCTCAGCCCCAGTAATTTCCTTTGACCTTAGTGACGTAAGTGAATAACATGTTGTTGACGCCTAGGCGTAGTAACTGGCCTTCACCGGATTTTTCTGTATTTCCATGATGTCACAATCTATTTATAAATTCTGTAATTTTTTTTTCAACAGAATTATGCTATCTAAAATAATTTTATTTAATCATTTTAATAATTGATCTACATAGGCTATGTTTGCTGAAAATAATTATCTTTCATTATTCTTATTAAATTAGACGTTCGATTTCAGAGATTTCACTCGGCCAACCTTTCAGTAAGACGAAACTGTTCCTTCTAGTTCTCTCGAGGTTATCGAAAGAATGACGAATCAAAAACGGGCTTATTTTTAGAGCAGATGCCATTGGTTCCTTTTTCGCTGACTTCGATATATTTGCCTTGGGTCACGAGCTTGATCAAAACAAACCAGCGTTGAGCACACGAGAAGATTGTTATATGTTGTTTATTTCTTGTATTTATTATTGAAGGATTTACAGTTTTCAAAAAGTACAGCTGATATATTTAAGTTATACCTTTAATAAGTAAGTACAAATAGTCAGTTTTTTAAGCTTCATCTAGATTTAGTCAGTCTACTTAGGATTTAGATCAAAAGTAAATACTAGAGTACTAGCCTAGAATTTTTCTTATCTTAATACTTAATGAATCATTGAATGCAAGTGCAAGCGTTGTGAAGTAAGCTGACTCGCTGAGGTTATCATTTTAACGGGTATTCTGCTTTTTAAAAAAATGGTCTAAACATCAATTAATGGTTTTATTAAACACAGATTCTACCACTATAAAATTATGGAAAATCTTCAATGTGTTGGCAAACCTTTCTTGTTTACATTTTATGTAAGGTTGACCTTGATGACCCCCTCAGCTACCTCCAGTGATGAATCAAAATCGTGTGGGCAGAACACTCCCTTTATCTCAAAACTGGATTTCCATATTTTTTTAAAAACTATTGGCTGTTAGTTTCGGAAATTTTAATCCGTTTTTCTTACGTAATACTGGATAATTTTTAGTAGCCTACCTTATTCGGCCTTTTCAGTCTACTTTGGTTGGAAATTAGTGTAACATTCTTCTGTAAATGTCAAAAGTCAAAGCTACTGAATTTCCGCATAGTCTTATTAATTCTATATCGTTCATAAAACAAAAGTATGTAATGTTTTGTAGTTACTAGTTACCCTATTCATTATCATTTAGAAGCTTGATGTTTTTGTTCATTATCTATATAGTTAGCTTAGTGATTATATTTGTTATTCTGGGTAGTATTCTACCTAGATCTATTTATAGTAATGTCTTTTAAACATTTATTATTAAATTATTTTGAACCATTTAGTTAGAAGCACTTAAAGATGAATCATTAAAATTTTGCTATAACTTTTTCTTTGCAGCTGTGTAAGTTTATTGAATATTGATAGTTTTAATTCTCAAATATTACCAAAGATAGACCCAAAATCAAGTCCAACTACTTCTAGTATTTCAGCAGAACAGTGTACTCTGCAAAAACCTTTGCCTCAGAATTTAAAGGTAAATATTAAGTATTTTGGCTATAGCATATAAATTAGAAAGTGATATATATTTTTAAAGTGTGCATTTTGTTAAAAAAATAGTTTTACTCACTGAAATTTGAATTTTATATAAATTTAATTTGAAACTGTATCACCTTGCAAGCATTTGAATGTCTTTTTTTTCGTACATATAGCAGGTATATGTCTAACATTACATTTTTTTATTTTGTTCTAGAGGCAAGTGGTTGCAGTTAAAATGGCTGATATGTTTGTTCCTAGTCCAGGGTTATATAATGTTACTAGTCCTCATTCATCAATTTATGATATGGACAGACCTGATCAAAGTGCATGTTGTGTTCCCACATCTTATTCAAACCCAAGTGACTCTATTTTTTCTGATGAAATAGGCCTGGACGACAAACTAGAAGACAGTAACTTACAAAATTACCTTACTCCAGATGTAATCAATTCTCTTCAAGCTGCACAAGGAATCAATAACCCTTTAAACTTTTGGTCTGTAAAAATGGAAAGTGTTCCTGTAGCAGAACTTATTGACAATTTGGACACCAATCCAACACTGACTCAGCTGAACATGGAACCAGAAATGTCCTTCGTCAGTGACATTTTGAATTTGGACCAAGACGACAGCAAAATGAGCTATTCCTTGGATTATTTGTGTAGTGATGTAACCAGTAGTCTCATTGGTCAGTGCAATTTGAACACTATGTCAGTGAACTCTTTAGAATCACCTTCAAATTCAATACCTTACACAACAAAATTAACTTCACTGGACCCAGTGAAACTGAGTAAAGAAGGACAGAAACCACTGGCTCGTGTTGAACAGGAATATGTGAAAAGCACCAGTCAAAACAACAAAAGTAATTTCCCTCCACGAGCCCAGCAGCCTACTCTCATCGGTGTTGTGTCACCTGTAAAAAACAATGAGGATGACAGCGTGAGACAATCCCATACACTTCAAGAACTCTTGACCAAGAAGACTCTCATTAAAACTGAACCAGATTCAAACAGTTCAAGTGATAAAACCGCTCAGATTGTGCCATTTTTAAACATACTGAAAATGAAAGGAGTGTGTCAGGTTAAAGAAGAACCTTTATCTCCCCAATCCAACATTGTGGTAAAAGATGAATCCACTGAGGAAAAATGGAAAGACATTCAAAAATTCATACACAGTCCAGAACAGGATAGTCCTGTCAGAAAAAGACGGCGCTATGGTGAGTATGAAGTATAAGTAGATATACATTTTTGGTTGTAGAGCCCATGTGCATGTTGCACTATTTAACCTTTGGTCACAAAAAAAAATTATAAATCCCAAGGACTTGAATGATGTCATAACCATTACTTGTATGTTTTCTCACACACACAAAACACTGTTACTATTATATAGACTTTAGGCACTATTATCACTAGACCTTGCTTTAGAGACATCCCACATTGTTTTATAAAAATGGGCGATTAGCATCAACCTGCAAATCTATCTATGAAATATTATGCGTAATTATTAACTGAAACATGAAATGCATTTTCTGTAAGTAACCCCTTGCAATTAGTGTACCAAGTTTAACCAGGTTTTACACTGTTGATAGGGTTTTAATATAGTTAAGAATTTGTTAGTGCAATTAAGATATCTAGATTTACACTTCTAAAAGTAAGCTTATAGGACCTACAAAATATATTTATAATATACAAAAAAGCTTTTAAATTAATTGCTTTTTCACTTAAAGACGTGTTTAAAATATTTTGTGTATAATAATTTTTAGTTTAGAACTAGGTCTAAGCAGAAAATGGAATCTTTCATAACATGACTCAGTCTGAGAACGATTTTGAATCATACATGTATTATTAATAATCATATGACTATGACTCTCTTTTGTGAGCTCACCGTGTGAAGTGTGTATTTAATTGTAGATTCTATTCCAATTTTAAACTAAGTGTAAATGTAAATACTATTGTACTGCTACTAGAATCTAGAGTTCAGTCTATTTTTTATTTGGTCACATCTTGTTTTGATCGATTAAAAAAATTCGTGATACAATAGCCAGTAGCCTACATGTCATATGTTATATTCATCCTGACCCACTTTCATTGTGATAAAAAATAATTGTTGGTAAATTTCGGAAATTCTTTTTTTAGCCCAATTTTATTCAAAATATTTTGGAATAACATTTAGAACTGGAGGTCTAGATCTAATAATAACATTAATTGGATAACATCAAACCTAAAGCTAATGTAGGTTCTATAACTAGATCTATAGTCAAGAATATTAGATGTCGTCTAGATCGAGATCTAACCTATACTAACCCTGTCCCTGCTGCTCGCTCGATGATGCGCAGTTAGTTGGGGTCAAAGTTTACTTGGATAAGTTCCATTTAGATAAGTCTAAAGTAGATTTTTAATAATAGAGCTAGAGTCCAGATCTATTGATTTTTTACTTGTGCATCATTATGTAGAAATATTATAGCAACGATAATTTTACCGTTATTAATTAGATTATATACATAGGAAGAATAAAATAATCGTTTAAATGACACTATTTCTTTCAACTATTCCACTAGAAAGATCGGTGACCTAAATGATGAAGCAAAATAGGCTCGCCATGCTGCTTGTTTTGTAAGCAGTCACTGCTAGGTCACGTGCTCTATAGCACTAGCAGACAAACACTAAACACGTGTAGTTAATATTAATAATACAAGCAGTAGTATTTCATTTAGTCGGAATACTTTTCACTATTTGTCTAAAATAGATCTATTTACTTAAAGTAATATATTATTATATATATATGCTACTCATTTGCTTGTAAACAAGTTTAATAGATTCAGCTTTATTTTAGATCATATGCTACTATATTACATTTACTCGTGTATTTTTTTTACAATGGTGTATATTCACTGTATATATTCTAATATATACATATGACACAGCTTATGGTGTTAGGGTGAGATCTAGTTCTAGATTCTAGACAGGTTTTTAAAAAAAATTGATTTTTTTAAAGACAAAAATATAGACCTAGTTGGCCTGTGGGCCTAGATATATATTTCTGGATCTAACTGATATCTGTAAAACATTTCTAAAGGCCTACTCTATATAGATTTAGATCTAATTATAAATCGTAGCTTTGTCTCGCGCTGTAAAATTATTATCGTTTAAAAAAGGTCACTGATCTAAGTTATTTTTTGGTGAGTGAAATCTAGACTACATGTGCTGTATATTAACTTTTTTGTTTATTTATTTTTTTTTTTTTTTTGGTGAAGTTTATAGAACCTAGATTCTATATAGAGTCTAGGACTAGGTAATAAAAGCCCGACTGGTCGATTTTTTAGGTAAACTGGTAAAACACACTGTAACACAGTAACCACGCGTGGTTTTAGGTCTACGAGTAGTTACTAACTTCAGTTTTAGAATTAGACCATTATCTGTCTATGACAAGCTACTGTAAACAATAGCTGGTCAAACAGGCACCTAAAAACCCCTTGTACTGAAAAACATCCGCTTTTTTTTTATGCGGTAAAGGAGTGTTCCGCGATGAGTGACTACCACCTCCTAGTTCAAAGTGTTAAGGAGTGTTCTACACTAGTAGGATCCTGGGATCTTTTCATATTCCCATTGAGCCGCTTGTCACATTTCGTATAGATTGGGATATATTTTTTTCTCTTCAAGTTACTGTATTTGTTTTACTAATTTCAAGTCAGTCTTACCAAAAGCAATATATTTTTTAGTCATATTTACATTTAAAATTTTAAATATCGGGATACAATTGAGCTAAAAAAAATGGATTCCTGAAGAGATCTATCATCTATTGATTTTGATTTAAAAAGTGATCAAGGGAAACTAATGCTGTTTCTTTGTATACTTAATACTATATAGGCCTAGTTATAGTTCCTTGTTGCAAAAAGATAAAAATAAAAAAGATCCTTGTTTTAAAGGATCTGAGTCAGCTGATTTAACATTCAATCAATGGATTTAACTTGCATAAGTTCACTGCCTGTTCTTGGCAATGATGTGTTATGTTTATTGAAAGGTAAAGTGGCCTGCTCTATATGTAATTGACACACATGAAATGTGTACTTGATTTCATTTAGTAAATAAATCATTATAATCTTCCAACTTCTGTAACAGAAGTCATTCTTGATTTAAAATTTATTTTATGACTATGAACTTTGGATAACTTTTTCATATTTTATTGAACTGGAATTTTAAAAACTATCTGTGATAAGTTCCTACTGTGGAAATTTTTGGAATATTTCATAACTTGTATAATTTGTATCTTTGCAATTGTTTGCTTATTTATTTATTTGTCAATCTTCAATTTTGAACCTACAATATCTTCTCTTTTTTTTTTTTTTTTTTTTTTTTTTTTTTTTATGTTTTGTTGTTTTTTTTTAATTTTGTTTTTTTACACCATATGGTGTTACTTTTGCTTTAGTTAATTCTTTTTTTTTTCAATATTTTGAAGGACAATTTTTATTTTTTCATGATCTATATTCATTTCCTATAAAGGTTATATTTGTAACACTAAATAGTCTTATCAATAAACTTTTTAAACAAACTAAATAAAGAACAAAATACTTCATTTATTTTCAGACTCTGGGAGTTCAAGCCATATTTCAGAGGATGATGATGAAGATGATGACAGAGATAATGATGACTCTGACTACGATGATGTTGATTCAGATATTGGTATGTATTTTGCACAAAAATATCCCATATTTTCACATATTCTTTTGAACATCATAGCTAGATCCTTAACTTTGAACCCAGGATGTTTGTTTTTGTTTCAATATTTGCAAAATTTGGTTGATTTCTTAACATTGTCCTCCCTGCATTTGTAAAAGACAGTGTTTATTTGTTGTTCAATTGTTTTCAACATTTTTCTGAGTCACATGGCTAGAGGGGAAAGGCTTCAATATGTGTCCACAAATACTGTTTCAAAATCCTATCTATATTTGCTATTCTAAGACTTTAAAAGTATCATTAATATAAATAAAATTTTATGCATTTTTTTTTCTGATCAGATGCAGACATTGCCCAGATTTCTCCAAAAGACTGCGAATCTCTGGTGGCTACGGGTAAAAAACAGAAACAGTTCTTTTGGCAATACAATGTCCAGTCTAAAGGTCCTAAGGGGACTAGACTTAAGCTTGCTGTGGAGTCACCAGCTGACCCTCATGTGTTGAATGACTTTGAAGATCCAGTTTTTGATGAGTGTAACACAACTATTGCTGGTATCAGACATGGAGGCAAAGCCAGAAAAGGGGATGGCAATGAGATTACCCCAAACCCTAAAAAACTCTTTATGATTGGTCATCAGTTGATGAAGCTCAATCGTCAAATCATGGCTTGTCAGTTGGGAGCTGATGTGCCAACAGCCAAAAGAAATGAATCTCGTAAAGAAAAGAACAAACTGGCATCCAGGGCTTGCAGGCTAAAAAAGAAGGCTCAGCATGAAGCAAACAAAATAAAACTCTATGGTCTTGAACAGGAGCATGGTAAGTTAGTTATATCTTGACTTGAGTTGATTTAGTTTAAAAAAAAAAATCTTTTATATTTGAAACAATGATAAGTGTAAGCCCATGTTCTTGATTAACAAACAAAGGGTCTTATTATGAGTTTAAATTCTTGGGTCTTTTTTTTTTTTTTATGAATTCAACAGCTTCAAGTCCACCCATATAATAAGTACTTACTTTTTATTGGAAGGGGGGGGGGGGGGCTAATAAAATAAATCTGATGGTCAATTGTTTAACAAAAAAAAATGTTTGAAACTTGGATCATGTCATGTGAGACTCGAGGTATAATAAGAAAAAGTTACTTATTTCTTGTTTGTGACTTGTGTGACTTAAAATTACTTGTACTTACATTATTTAATTTTATTTTTATTTTTTTAGGCCAGCTCAACTCAGTGCTTCACTATCTCTGGCCTTACATTCAAGAAAGAGCTAAATGTATTCTAGAACAAAGCAAACTTTCTTTGACCTCACCATCTAAGTCTTTAACTAGCATGTTGGAAGCTGCTATTGCCCAGTCCATCAGTAAGTCTTGTTAGCACATTTTTGAAATATTGAGCTTGTAAATGGTTTAATGCACTTATTAATAGATGTTATAAGTAACAATTTTTTTTAGATCATAGAAAGCTTGAAATGATAAAACCAGTTTTAAAAATGTTTAAATTGTTTTTATAAAGTATTATTTAAAAAACGCACTTTTCTTTTTCAGAAGACAGAATAGCTGGCAATACTACAGACTATGTTAACTCAGTTATTTTGAAAGTTGAAAGTGGAGATCAAAATGGAGGCCTCACAATCAAGAAAAGTCGCAAATCATAGTCGAGAACTCAGCACTATAAAAAAAAAAAATACCAGTCAAGAAATGGGCTTTACTAAATGAATGTATGTCTTCAATTAAGACATCCTGAACTTGCATGGCACTCCATATTGCATTCAGAAACATTCTTTTACTTACTTATGAAAAAAAACATTTAATTCTTGCAGTTTAATTTTGAAACTCCCTATGAATGAAAAATGCTTGACCTTTAATTTTTTTATTGCAAAGATTTATCATAATTTACAAAATTTGTATCAACATAATTTTTTTTTAAAGTGTTTTAAAATAATTTTAGTTTAAATCAATTAGGAAAAGGTTTAGTTTATTTTGGGTCTCTTAATAAGCTGTATTATTGCCTTGGGCAAGGCTATTGTTACTGTACATTTTTTGGTTTTCTATTTTAATTTAGATCTGGTATATTTTTTTCTTCAGGGGGAAAAAATGTATATTAAAATATAAAACTATAGTTTTATAGTGGTTTTGATTTGTTACAAATAAAAAAAATGAATACAATAATCATTTATGTTTTGAAACAAAACTTCTCCACAGTAAGAAATCCTTTAAGAAATATAACTGTCATATTCCATTCCTTTTTTTTTCCATATGTTTTATGTGCATAAAAAACTGTGTATACATCCTCTTGACATATGCATTTTGTATATAATATGTACACCATGTATGTAAATATAGAATTTTATATGTATTACTGATAAGCTTTACATATCAGTTCTGCTTTAAAAGTAGAAACCTTTGTAATATTTTTTTTCTTTTTAAAAAGAGTTGGGGAAAATCTATTGCAAGATATTACTTGAGGATTGTTTTTAACAAAAAATCTTGCCTCATGATTCAATAATATTTTGTAATATGAAACTTAACAAATAACGTTAATTATCTTGCTATAGTGTTTAATTTTTTATTTTTTTTTTAGATCATTACAAATGTCTAAGTATTACTTTTTTTTATATTAAACTATTTGCTGTTTACATTTTTTTCTACTCTGTGACCAGTATTATTAGAGCGTAAAAGTTGTACACGTTCTTTTGTGTAATATTTCTGTTTGGACAAATTAATTTTTTACTACATTTTCTTATTGAAAAATTAGGAACAGTTAGGCTATGTTTTGGAGGAAATATTTGTATGTTTCGTTTATATGATCATTATAAAAAATTAGGTGCGATGCATTTAGTCACTGTAATTTTGGTGATAATGGATTACGTTGCAGGCTTTTTATTATCTTGTGTTTTATATGCAACTATATAAATACATGTGACTCAAAAATTGTCTTTAAAGTAATAGATTTTTTTTTTCATCTTTCATAGTTTACTTATATTGTACATTTGCTTACATCAACTGCTGTAAATATTCAATGCTGTACTTGTACAAATCTCAAATGCTTTTGTTTTAAAGAAATTAAAAATGCATACTTGATTAATTGTTAATGAAAAAAGAACCGATTGTGATATTAATTTGTTGATGTTACCACAGTTTCATCTAAATGAATAAAATGTAAAACCATTTTTCTAACCTTTTTTTTTTTTTTAAGTTATTAGTATGAAACTGAAACTGTATTTTAATTTTAATACGAGTTAATGTTTACCATAAATTACATATAATATAATTCAATGTCTCCCATACTGTGTTCCGTGGAAACTACTGGAATAATTAACTAATATAAAAATAAGCAAAGTGTTACGCTAAATACTCAGAATGTGCGAAGTTTTCTGTTAAGGAAAAAATGTGGGTAACACTGACATAAATGATTGTGTTAAACCAGAACAATAGCAACACTATTTCAGTGGGACTGCTTAACTTATAAAAATATAGTCCTTTTAAATCTGGAACAATAGCAGCACTATTTCAATACAGTGATGTCACTATGGTAAACATTGGTGTGGGCTGCATTAGAAGACATCCTCAAGGGGCTGATACCCAAGTGGAAGAAAAAAAAAGGCACTTTTGCAAATCAGAAAATTTAATAAAGAATGTAACAGTATATGGATACCCGAACATATATTGTGTATCATTATTATTATTTTGATAAAAATAAATTCGGTTGAAATTTCATCAAAATATCCAAAACTTTATGCAATGACAAAAGTTTTTTAAAAAGGGGGGGAGGGGAAAGTCTTTTTTTTTTGTTTTTGTTAAGGTTTCTTCAGTTGCTAAGTTACAATGGATCATCTATCTTCTATATATATATAATTCTCTTCTTCCCTCAACAGTTTAAACGAGAAGTAAAGGAAAGATCACTCTCTTATTTCTGCAGATAGTCACGAGAAACGAGTAGTAGTATTCACACTACGGATGACTGGCTGCGCGCTTGACTGTCGTTTAAATTTATCAAACCCTGCCCGCTCCCATCCCCATTTGTCCTGCGGGAGGTTTGGAAATTTAAGAGTTTGTATTAGAAAATAAATTCGTCTATGCATTTTATTCATTCTTTACTACGTACAGAGTTACTTTACGAGCCTTGCGTGTAGCAAAGTCATACAGTATATTATAATAATTCTGTTTCCTACATAGATCACGCTCAATAGCAAGAATTACCAAATGTTTCAATCTAACTTTGAGAATTGTTGACCTCAAGTAATTCTTTATTAGTTTGAGGCGCGAGAAGCTTCTTTCACCAGATTACACAATTACGGCTGATGCATGATGCCGCGGGTAAGATTGGCGTTTTCTATATTGAATGACACCCCAAAATGACCATTTTAGTGTGTATATTTCCGTATATTTTAAGGACTTTTTCGTATATTTTGAGATTTCGGGAGATTTCCAGGAGCTCCTGGTAAATCGACAGGAGGGCGCGGGAAATCTGTTTTAAGTTATAAAATGGTTTAAATTAATAATTTATACACCTTGAATTAGCGCGGACCCTATGAAAGTGCGAATCCTTTGAAAGTGGGGGCCCACTGCGGTCGCATAGGTTGCAGTGGGCTAAGACCTGCCATGCAAAATAGCGGCGTATGCTACGCCGCCGGTCGACTAGTATCATTGTAATGAGCCTGGTAATTAGCTATGACCGGGAAAATGACGCTTATTGGTTTAGAGGCAGGTCGCTTCTCTGTCCTTTCCTTCAGAGCCATGGTCAAGTTAGTTTTTGATTATGTCATTAATGTGACTGCTGGTGTGCTGTTGAGCGGCCACTTATGCTAAGATGGAAAGACTGCAACATCACGGAAACTGGTTCAAGAATGGATGAATAATTGACGACAATTAAAAGACAAATTAGAAACACATGAGAAGCAGGCACCGATTACACATATGCAGTTTGTCTGGTTTCATTTACAACCGTTATTTTAAAATATGCCAAACAGAGAAAGCTCTTCTTACAGTTGTAACTTAAAGCGCGAATGAATTCTCAGTCCATCGTCTCACACAAAAGAGGTAAATTTAGCACCAACGCTCTTGCATGGGACTGTTACGGAAAAAATAGATAATCTTCTTGACGACACCAACAGCATAACGTATATCTGAAACGTCATTCAAGTCAATCATAACAACTGCGACGGACAAGGTCTGTATTTGTGGATATTTTTCACTAATCCTTGCCTGAACACAATTCTGAATGCTGCCAATCACTGGGCAGCCATCTTAGCCTTGGCCGAGCAGTTTGTACTTGTCTAGACTGTACTTAATGTATTCGCTGACAATAACGCTAGACACAGTGCGTCTCTCTTAACAATATGGACAAAAACAATGAATTCTTCTCGAATACAATCACCTCAACAAATCTAACAAATCTATTCAGTGGCAGAGATATCTGCATATCGAAATACCAAGAAAACGCAGTTAATTAATGCTGCTGCGAGTGCTCCATCGATAAAAATCAAAGTTTTGACCCCGATGACATGGGAAGATTTTTTTTTATCTCTTCTTTCCTAAACTGGTGGACGTATTTAACCTGCGATTGTATCGAGCGCTAACAATGGCCGCAACTTCGCAAGACGTAAATAATAAGGCTTGTTTTCGAGTGCGAAGATTAGTGAGGAATGCAGTATTTCCCGTGGCTGCGGACCTACATATTTTGCCACATCAGGACAAGCATAACCATTGTCCGCAGGTGGTCGATTTAGATTTTCTTTTCGCCGTCTGCATTTGTCCTCGGCAACGAATTTTCTTTTGGTCTCAAATGTGTATCCCGAGGCCTTCGTGAGTGACATACAGCTGTCTCGTTCTGAGGCCGCATGCAACCAGGTGCTCTCTTCTATGTCAGTCAAGGAAAGTTGACGCCTAAGCTGGTCTTTGAAGCGTTTCCGTGGGGCGCCTCTGTTACGTCGACCACCTTTTAGCTCACCAAAAAAGACTGCCTTTGGCATATGTTCGTCTCGCATACGGTATACGTGCCCTACCCAGCGTAACTGCCGGACCAAAAGAAGTCCAAACTGTCCATACCGTCGTTCGCAAGGACATCGCTGTTTGTAGTTCGGTCCTGCCACCGTATGTCTACGATGGAGCGCAAGCATCTTTGGTGGAAGCGCTCAAGAAGTCTTTGTTGTTTTCTGTATAGTGTCCATGTCTCAGAGCCATATAGAAGGGTTGGGAGAACCACCGCCTGGTAGACATTTATTTTTGTAGGCTGGCGGTTTCGCCAAACTCTCGCCTGAAGACGTCCAAAAGACCGAAAGAATCGGCAGCGTATGCAAATTCGTTTACCGCGTTCTGGAGATCATGTTCATTGTGAGCTAGCAGGGCGCAATCATCGGCATAGAGAAGCTCTGTTATGACCATCTCCTTTGTTTTTGTATGGAATTGTAGACGTCGAAGATTGAACACATTACCGTCAGAACGAAACCGGATGTAGATGCCTTTGTGCAATCGCTGCCTCATTTGACCCAGCATTACGCCAAAGAAGATTGCGAATAGAGTAGGAGCAAGTACACAGCCCTGCTTCACGCCATTTTCTATTGGGAAGTGATCAGAAAGGTCACCATTGTGTCTGATCTGGCCTTTTTGTCCCACATGAAACTGCTTGAGAATTGATAGGAACGTAGGTGGGCATCCCAGCCTAGCCAAAATCCTCCACAAACCATCGCGACTGACCGTGTCGAAAGCCTTGGTGAGGTCCACAAAGGCAACGTATACGTTTAGGTTCTGTTCTATGCATTTTTCTTGTAATTGTCACAGAGCAAATATCATGTCAGATGTAGGCCCTACCTCTACCGGCTCTGAAACCACATTGGCTTTCAGATAAGACCTCGTCCACTAAAGAGTGGGTTAGTCGGTCGAGCAACACTCGAGCAAAGATCGTTCCTGCTACTGACAGAAGTGAAATGCCTCGATAGTTGGAGCAGTTAGACTTGTCACCCTTTTTGTATAGGGATATGATAACGGAGTCTCGAAGTTAGGTGGGACCACGCACTTCTCCCAGCATAGAGCGAACAAGTCTGTTAGCCTTTCGGTTAGGGCGGTGGCTCTGATGGACTTCCCGCTGAAATATTTCCAAAAGACGTAAATACATGTACCAAAATAACTGCACTCTTCAATCTTGTTCAAAGAAACTTTCACACATATCAAATCGGATGACATATGGCAAGGATTTTTCCTCAAAGAAAAAAAAAGATAACATAATGATAACTATAATCATGTGCAAATAAAAACAAATCGTCACGACTAAAGTGCTATAGAATATTGAATTGCAAGCCTATAATAAAGTACACATGGTCGGACATTAACTACAGATTAGCCTATTCTAGTTAGTTACAATAATAGCTTATCCTTATTAACTTTATTTCAATAATGGAAGTACTACATGTTAAGTTGCTTCCTTGATTTGAAGGTGTAAAAAAAAAATGGCTAAAATTTGGTTACTCAGAATTCAGAGGGGTACACGTACATGGTCAGCCATCAATTCCTGATAAGCATAGGCTAGTCTACTACTACTGTGCTTCAGTCACCAGTGGAAGCACTACAACCGTTTTCAGTGGCTACTTAGATTTTAATTGATATGATGGTGCAAAACAAAAATGGCTACAATTTGATTGCTCAGAATCCAGGGGAAGTGCACCCCCTTGCGGGCGCCCTGGTAAATTGACAGGAGGCCGCGGGAAATCTGTTATGTTATACAATGGTTTAATTTAATAATTTATACACCTAGAATTAGTGCGGGAGCCTTTGAAAGTGCGGGTCCCACTGCGGTCGCTTAAGTGCGGAGCCCTCTGCGGTCACCTAAGGCCGGCCGTGCAAAATAGCGGTGTATGTTACGCCGCCGGTCGACTAGATCATTTTATTCAATCAATTTTTAATGTCAGTAGTGTTCTCAGGATTTTAACCCAACAGCACAATATGGTGCCATAGTAAGGCAAAAGAATTTAATTAGGTACCGATTACGAAATTATATTATATTTTTGAAGGAAAGTCTGTAATTAATAACATAAAAATTAAGATTAAGGAATATATGCTAGGATATCTTATAATATAAACCAATGTTTCATTTGTTTCTTACTTCATAAATATTCGAAACTTTGTAAGTATTTTTACCGGAAGTTTATACACGGTTACCGTTCGTTTGGATTCCTATCACCATTGCAACAATGGCAAGACTGGTATTAATTGTTTTGATTTCTCAATCTTTAAAAATCGCTATCATTTTCTGTCAATCACCCACTCATATATCATATATAAAATATACAAATACATTTTAGGCGTCCAGCCTTTTATTATTTAACATGTTATTAGATCAATAATATAATAATAATTGAAGCCGGCATTCAGTAAATGGCAGCCGTTTTGCACTAATTCCGTCGAATATAATAGTTTATTAGATTCTATATTATATATAGATCTATGCCAGATTTATCAGGGTCCTGTCTTATTCGTACTAAAAGAAATGAATAAAACATTCTGTTGAAAAAATAGAATATCAAATTATCTAGATCTAGTCTTTACTTTAACTTTAGTTTAATGTCCTTGTAAGCCTTGTTACCTTGTGCCTTGTTTTAGTTTGGCTTGTTGAAAGTTGGTCTTGTTCTAGAATGTACTATTAGTAGACTCTATGTAACTATGTATGACTCTATCAACTCTATGACTATGAGAATGACTCAGTCAGTATGATCAGAATTAGACTCTAACTCTAGTCTACACTACTCTGAGTCTGATTTAAATCTACTAGTAACTAGTCTATCTAGACTTTTAGTGTCATGAATTGAGTCATGGTCTTCGATTGTAGTGACTTGTCTTGAGTCTTGATAGTCTTGACTAGAATTAAGTCATATAGATTATAGATCTAGACTATTCTTGAGTAATTTATAAAATGTATTTATTCTAGCCATTGCATGAATCAGTACAACTTGCTGTTCTTGTGTTTATTACTATTACATCTTTATTTTGATATTTAATAATATGAAACTAGCATTTGTCCATTTTCCAATGATTCTGACCCAGTTTCCTCCCATTTCTATTGTCTTTTTATTTAAGAAAAAAGAATTTCAAATTTGTAAGTCAGGTTAGTCAGGTTTTTTTTTTCCGATGTTACCAGGATGACTTTACCTCTTCCTAGGGTTAAGACTATATTTTTTGGTTGGCTAAGACTAAGTCTATGCTAATGAGCCCACCAATATTTATTGTGTATTTTGGAGCTGATTTATTTTATTCATAAGCCAAGTTATTTGATTCCATCAGGGTGTTTGTATTAAATAAAATTACTATTTTCTTACCAAAATTTATTTTAAACAACCAGTTTTGGACATCAATGTTAATGATCTTATAAATATTATATTTGTTTGTTTTGTTGTAGTTTTTTTCATAGAGAATAAATGGGCAAATGTTTGGAGTGAGCTTGATACATTCAATACATTGAATAAAGTTAAATGCCTAAATCTAGACTCTAGACCTACTTAGTCTACTAGATTGTAACTAGATCTAGATTATTCTAGATTTATATAGAGCGTATATAGAGGATTCAGCTATTTAGGCATGAATGGCCATCCTAGCCTGTTATAGACTACAAGAGATCATCTGTATTAGAAATTTACTCCATAGTCTATTCTAGTTAAGGCTAGATTTAATTACGTATACTCATTCTGTGACTTGTTGGTAATCCTGTACTGTAGGCTGTAGATCTAGATTATTCTAGATCTAGTTAAATCTAGTAGACTCTAGATAAGAAGATTAGAAAAATCTGGTGAATCTACACATATAGATTCTAGATATCTAATCTAGAATTGTCTAGATCTAGTTAGTGTAGACCAGTGGTTCCCAAACTTTTTTGTCTGGTAGACCCCTTGCCATGTTTTCTGGTTTTCCGTGGACCCCCTGCTTAAGTTAGGCCTATATTGAATTTTTGAAAATTCATCAATTTCAAATTACACATTTTGTTTAAAATAATATCTAACCAGTGACACAAGGAGTGAAAAAGTAATTTAAAACTACATTTTAAGTTGAATTAATTTTTTAAAATAAATTGATTAACAAAATTCAAATTTCAACCCCTTATTTAATAGTTAACACATACAGCACACAATCACTAAACACATTGGAAACTTTTTGTTTTTAAAGGCTTGCAAGCTCACTATCCGTTGCTACAGAGATTATTTTTCAAATACGGATTTGTTGAAGTAGTTCTTCAAAACATTAAATATTATTGTGCCTTAAGTATCATAGTTAAAGTTTTCACAAAGAGCAGTTTTTTGTGGATTTCTTGAGCCATAATAATTTGAATAAAAAAATCATTACCAGACAAGGTTGATTCAGCCAGCTTTATAGAGAAATATGTTACAGAAATATTTCGTTTGCAAAGACTTACATAAGAAGAAAGAAATATTTGACTATATTCCAACAGAGATCAAGAATTTAGTGAACTCTTCTACAAATCCATCGCCCTAACAACCGATGGGTCAGAGTTTGCATGGATGGTTCTCAGAAAGCCACCACAAACGGAGGAGCTGGAATACTCATTTAATGGCCAAATGGAGAAAAAATAATATAAAAATTAAGTTCATTGTAACTAATGAGCTCTATGACAACCACAGAGAAGAAATAGGAGCACTGGATCTAATAGCTACCATGCTAGCGAATCAGCAAAATTCACCAAACAATTAAATTTATTTCGTGACCAATATAAAAATAATCCTTCGAAGCTTGACAAACTCTGATGCTTCCTGAATAAAACAACTCATGATGCATGGACTGACGATCGGTTTTCAACTTGCCTGCTTGCATCTCCCTTCGGGAGATTTGGGATAGGATGTAATTATCCACATAATCTGAAGGAGCATCCAAAAGATTTTGCACAAAACATATTGTGTGACCTTGTAAAGTGCAACAACAGCAAGAACACTGTTCTCCAATGTTGAAATAGAAAGAAATAGAAGGCTAACACACTTGCCAAATGTAAGAAAACAAATACACACTTGAACATCGCTCTCTATCAGGAAGAAATGAAGAAACTAATAGTGAATTGTAAAAACGAGAAATGGACAAGCTCTTATTCGATATACAAGAAAGATGAAACCTATTATAAACTATCCCAATTATAGGACCACGTATAATTGTTCACATCAAAACTGTACACCTCATAATGAGAAAACATATGTTCCGAAAACTTAAAATTGGGACCATTGAAATTAGCCCTTTGGGA
This sequence comes from Biomphalaria glabrata, assembly GCF_947242115.1. Lineage (NCBI taxonomy): Eukaryota > Metazoa > Mollusca > Gastropoda > Planorbidae > Biomphalaria > Biomphalaria glabrata. The sequence goes on along the minus strand of NC_074711.1, from coordinate 35,423,730 downwards.
GTGTCACCAGAAAATGCCAACCATGTCTTCAAAATTGCATTCTTCATCAAGAGTCCCAAAACAAGACACCGGCCACAAAACCCAAACATGAAATTCGTTTAATGATATAAGTTTGTGTAAGAGTTTTTACAATTTCTTCAATGGCTGCTGAAAATCAATATCATGTGAGGTTTTCAGTATTTTACTTTAATCATCATCTTCTCAATATCGGGTTGAAGAGAGATTTTGTGGGTGTATTCTGAACTTTATCTTTAAGTATTTGAAAGTTTTGCAAGCTTTTATCTTTTTATCGGGTGGCATCATCTCAAATTATGCTCCAGCTTGATTGGTTTCATAGCATCATAAAAAAATGGCACATTAACACTCGCTTGTTTGACAGGGAAGTAATGAAGTTCAATTTCAAATACTTAACACTGAGCAGTCGACATTTCTTTTTGTTAAATTTATAACAAGACAAAACTACACTATTTAAATATAGTTATCAAATTAAATTAAACAATATTTCATTTACTCAGCAGGATACAAATTTTAAGGATTTCCTAAGGTACAAATCATAAATGTGTGGATGAAAAAATTCCAATTGTCAAAATTAAAGTCACGACATGCTGAATTGAGATTCTTTATCGTAGACCCCCGAGCACATCTCATAGACCCCCTATTCCCATTTTAACTTTCGTAGACCCCTTGGAAGTCTTCGTAGACCCCTGGGGGTTTATATAGACCACTTTGGGAATCACTGGTGTAGACTGTAGGTAAGGTGGTGAAATTATCATTTTCAGAAATGACTCCACTGCTTTTCTTCCATTAGACTTCAAATTTGTGATCTAATTTGTCATAAAACATAAAAAAAAAAAAGGGGGGGAACTAAGTGCCGCCCCCCCCCCCCCCCCCAATGCATTAAGATGTTTTTTGTTTAGTTCCTGTTAGCAATTTTTAAAAAATTGTAATATTGTAATATAGATCTGTTTTACTATGTAGACTAGATTTTGGGAGCTGGATTGCAAATAGTAGGGAGCTAGATTTGCCAAGCCAAAGTTAACTTTGTGTGCTATCCATTTTTAAAACAAGTAAAGGAACGGATGTTTTATTTTTCAAAGAGCTCTGGTGGAATGTAGGCTAATCTCAGCGTACCCTTTTGAATAGAATCTATAATATACTGAAGCTTATTGCTCTAACTCTTAAGACATATAAGCAAAGACCTTTACATCAATGGTAGCTGTTGCCTTTTTTCCCACTGGAAAATAATTATGTTGTTATAATCTATACACCAAGATTAAAAAATAAGTCTAAGAAAATATTTCTATTTACAGAATGCTCCAATAATCCTTCTTAAAGAAGGCACTGATACTTCTCAAGGAAAGCCACAAATTTTAAGTAACATAAATGCTTGCATGACAATAGCAGATGCTGTGCGAACTACACTAGGTCCTAGAGGGATGGACAAACTTATTATTGATGAAAAAGGTAAGTTATAAATTATAGTTTTGATAACATCTGAATAGTTCAGCCTCTTAATTGACATTGACATAAATAAACTGCCCCCTAATTAAGATTTACTACCAAGTAAACATTTCTCATTTCCCTCAGTGTCAACATGCTGTCATTACATTCATCCTGACTTATTGTGGTCACCTGTCTATCTATGAACTTAATGTTATGCACTAGATATACCCGCACAGCTAGACAGTCGCTTGGTCAGCTTGACATAGTTACTAGCCCACTCAAAGGTCAAGACAAAAGTAAAAAACAAAATGTGCCATCCATTACAGTTATGTATGTAAAGTGTATTTATAATGATATGTTTCATTTCTATTTATATTAACATGCCTTGTCTTTGTAATAAAAGTTGTTTGGTGCATATTCATATATTGTAAAGCACATTATTGTATATATATATAAACTTTAATACATTCCATAACAGACATAAATAAAATCATGTCCACTTTATACATATTAAGAGAAATGTAGGTACTACCATGTACTTTTTTTTTTACTAGGTGATATTGCAGTGATATTTGGCCGGTGCCGGAACTACAATCCAGTGCATCCCTACTATAAATAGCTCATAAATTTCTTTCAAATAAAATTTTGTTTTCAAATGATATGTGTACCACTAATTTTCAGGTAGTGTTGTGATATCAAATGATGGTGCTACTATATTAAAAACATTAGACATTGTTCATCCAGCTGCCAAAACTCTTGTAGATATTGCCAAGTCTCAGGATTCAGAGGTATGGTTTGAAGTGACGTCAATGTCAAGAAAACTTGTTAAAATGCTCATTTTAGTATTTAAATCTTTCATTTGTAGGTTGGAGATGGTACTTTTTCCATAACAATACTCATCTTAGTATTAACAATTTTTTTGTGTAGGTTGGAGATGGTACTACTTCTGTAACACTTCTAGCTGGAGAATTCTTAAAGCAGTTTAAACCATTCATTGAGGAAGGAGTTCATCCTCAGATTATTGTTCGTGCAATACGTAAAGCCTTGGCAATGGTAATTTTCAACTTAAAAATTTGTTCAAATGCATCAAGATGCAGTTAAGTTAAGCATACAAATTGACTATCCATTTATATGCAATAATTGCCAATGAATTGAGGCTAACCTTCACATTATGCTTCTTTTTTTAGGCTTTAAAGAAAATTAGTGATATATCTGTTCGCATTAAAAAAGAAGATGCTAAGTAAGTATTTCTTTCTTTTTTTATTTTAAAGATTAAAATCTATTAGATTTCTTAAACAGGTGTTAATGATAAAAAAAAATGGAAATGAAATCTTTGTTATTAGATTTATTAAACAGGTGTTAATGATTAAAAAAATGGAAATGAAATCTTTGTTATGGCTTATGTCAACAAGGTTACAGATGTTGATATTTGGCTGACTCACCTTAAATCTGTGAATAGGTTCAATAAAAAAAGTGCAGAAGAATCACTGTTATATAATTTTTATGTTTTATTTTTATATTGTTTTGTGACACCAAAAGAATCTTTTTTTGTTTTTTTTTAGTGATTAATTGGGAATTTTAGAGTTTTAAAAACTTATTTCCGCTTTAAATATTCTGTAATGTATAGCTTATTTATATTAAATACACCAAATACATTTTCTGATACAAACAACAAAGCTATTGAAACCCAATCATAACAAGGGTAGTGAAATAGTAATGAGAAAAATGAAGAATTCCTTTAAAACGTGGAAAAATAATTATGGAGAGAAAGAGTTAATGTACAGAAGTTAATTAAATTAATGAATTGTTTAACGTATCTAAAAATGCTTTTCATATTTTATTTGTGCTAGGTTTATTTAAAAAGATTCATTTGATTACTTGTTTACTCTTGTTTACTTGACACCTTGTAGGAGCCTTGTTGATTCTGTCCATATGTATAAAATGTTAGTTGTTATTTTTTCCATTTCAACAGAGAGTTCAGAGAATTGCTAGAGAAATGTGCAGCAACTGCTTTGAGCTCCAAATTAGTGGCAGCACATAAAGAATTCTTCTCCACAATGGTTGTGGATGCTGTACAAATGTTGGATGATTTGCTTCCTTTAAATATGATTGGTATCAAGAAAGTTCAAGGAGGTGCACTTGAGGTACAGTTCATTAGCACTTGTTTCACTATATGCATTGGAATATTATTTTAAATATAGTTCAGTTAGGATTATTCAATTAGGACAGCTGTTTATAAGACAGGTGCCATTACTAGTATTTTCATTTCGTGCTTTTGGCATTATATATAATGTTTAAAAAAAAATTCTCTTTTGGTAGCATTTAGTTTTTTTAAATTTTGTATAGTGACTAGATTTCAAACTTTTCTTCTAAACCATATATCTTCAAACATATTTTTTTGCTCATGAATTAGTTTCAACTAATATGGTATATGGTGTTTTTTTTTTTTTTTAAAGGACTCTTTATTAGTAGCAGGTGTCGCATTTAAGAAAACATTCAGTTATGCTGGATTTGAAATGCAACCCAAGAAGTATGAAAATCCTAAAATTGCATTGCTCAATATTGAATTGGAGTTAAAAGCTGAAAAAGAAAATGCGGAAGTCCGAGTTGAATCTGTTCAGGTAACATTTTTACATTATCAAACAAAATAAAAATATATTGTCTCATATAAATGTTCAAATTACTAAAGCAGAGTTGCCTACAATTACGCATCTTGCATATTTTGTACGAAAATACGTGAGTACCATTTATCGTCTGAAAAAATGCATTTCCAGTCTGAAAATACGCATTTCCCCATCTAGAGCGCCACCCCTCGAAAAAAATAGTAGTTATTGCTAATCCTATATAGATCAGTACATCAATGCCTGGAAATGGACTGTTCTTAATAGAAAGAAAAAGCAACCTTAAGAATTTAAAATGTTTGTTGTTAGTGATTGTAGAGGATGCCAAAGCTTTCATTGAAAACTCTGCAAAGAATTGTCTGAAAGTAGAAAATCTGAATTTTTTGTTAAAATGTGATAAAATATTTTCAGTGTCTGGATAACTTTTAAAGAAATTACATATAAACAAAACTACACTACATTATAGAATTTGATGTATCTGATCCAGCTAAGCAAGTCATTAGATCTGGTTTTTAGTGTAATTTCACTTGTAACAAAAATTCCCATTCTTTTGAATGAATTTTTTGTTGGGCTTTTATGGAATGTGGAATACATTAGAGGCATTATTGTCCCAAAATATCAATGCAAAAAAAAAGTGCTATTGAAAATCTTATTTTGTCACCATCAATTTAAATATAGTTAATTTCATATATACAATTTTTTCTTTTTATGATTAGAGGGATGTGATGTTTTATTCTTTTTTTTTAACAGCCTAATACAACATGCGCGCAAGGCTTCATTTCTAATAGAAACTTTTTAAATTATTTAGGAGTACCAAAACATTGTTGATGCAGAATGGAAAATTCTTTATGAAAAATTAGAGAAAATCTATCTATCTGGTGCCAAGGTAGTGCTTTCAAAGCTTCCAATTGGTGATGTGGCAACACAGTATTTTGCTGATAGGTATACTCATTTTTTGTTTGTCTTCAAACTTATATGAGAGCTGCGCAAAATTTAGAGTTGAAAAAAAAACAACATTTTTATGCTATAGAATATATTTTTTACTTTTGCTAATTTATTATTCTAAAATTTTTTTCAAATCTCTTTTTTTTTTGTTGTAATTAAAAATATTGTTGATATGACATACTTGTAACAGTCAATTTAAAAATTTGTTTTTAGAGATATGTTTTGTGCTGGTCGAGTTCCAGAAGAGGATTTAAAACGTACTATGAAAGCTTGTGGAGGATCAATTCAAACATCAGCTCAAAATCTGACACCTGATGTCCTTGGTTCTTGTGAAAGTTTTGAGGAAAGTCAAGTTGGCAGTGAGAGGTAAGAAATATTTCACTGATTGGTTGTAAATGTAAAGACTTCTGGAAATATGTTCATTCACTATGAACAATATTTTCAGTAATTGCTAATTTATTTAGAAAAAACTTGTCTTCAGCTTAGGAAGGGTGAGGAGACCAAACTGCCAGATAAACATCACATACTGGTGCGATCCTTCTGCAATGTAGTTTATGCGACACCAAGAAATGGGATAAAATGAAAAACTAAAATGTTTCTGCTTTGTGTTTTCAGCTACCTTGAAGGGAAAAGACACTATTAGTTTAGTGTGGAGTGTCCGTCCGTCCATCCCATTTAGATCTTGTAAACTATAAAAGAATGAAAATCCGGCATCATATTTTAGACCATTCAAAGTTCTGATTCAACAGCAACTTTTTTCTTTTCTAAAAGCGAAAAGTCTAATTTTTAAAATCACTAATGCAAGAATTTTTTCATAAAAATACACCACTTTTACAACTGGAGGCTCTTTAGTAGGGGAGATCGTTATTAACCATATTTTTAACAGTTATGCTAATGGTTTTAGATTTTTAGAATTTTTTCCAAAAAAATTTTTTTTGTTTTACATTTGTATTGCTAAGTTAAGTAAGTTCTGTCATACTGACTACTACATTTACACCAAAAAATGTTTACTTTTTTTTTAAGAGGAAAATCTAGTAGGCATATAAGTTGGACATAATTTAAAACAATTAATAATTAGTTTTTCATACTATCGCTTGAACTGCAGCGCTGCAATATAGCTATAGAACGCTTAACTAAAGGAAAACTATTTTTTTTATGGAAAAGTTTTTTTCTTGAGGATTTGAATAAGAGATCTTTACAAAACAATTAGATCAATTAGATATTTTTTTATAAGACCTCAGTTAAGCCAGGTTCACATCTAACTTTGCATTCACTTTTACCTATCATTTGGTCTGCTATACCGCTGGGACACCACATAAGATCTGTTAACCTTCTTTCTCCATTCTTCTCTGTCATTTGTCTATGATAGAAAGTCACTCTGATGTTCTTTCTGAAAATATTAAAACCTGCCTTTTTACCTGCCTGGGTGGACCATTTTGGGGGCCGATTTTAAACACAAACTGTCTTTGTAACCTTGTTTGTTTATACATTTCTTCAAAAGTAAAAGTTTTTGATTCATATTATATCTGTAAAATGTAAAAATTCTCTTAAAAAGGTTCTCTTTTTAAAATAAAAAAATAATTCAATATTCTTATTATGAATATTTCAGGTTCAATTTCTTTAAAGGTTGCCCTCAAGCAAAGACATGTACCATAATCCTAAGAGGGGGTGCTGAGCAGTTTATGGAAGAAACCCACAGATCACTTCATGATGCCATTATGATTGTTAGAAGGGCAATGAAAAATGATTCTGTTGTAGCAGGTTGGTGGAAGCATAAAACGTTTTATTTTTATTCATTAATTTGTATATTCTTGTTACTTTTAAGGTTTTTCTACTAGCTCTAATGATTACCTTTCATTTGCATGTTTATGCTTTTACCTGGGGTAAAAAATAATTATGTGTTTACTTGCAGGAGGTGGTGCCATTGAAATGGAACTGTCCAGCTATTTGAGAGAGCAGTCTAGAACAATACAAGGGAAAGAACAACTACTTATTGCTGCTTATGCCAAAGCTCTGGAAGTTATTCCTAGACAGTTATGTGATAATGCTGGATTTGATGCCACTAATATCTTGAACAAACTTAGACAGAAGCATGCTTCTGGTATGTAAAAGTCTAATATAATGCTTATGACTTATGGATCTGAATGTTTTTTAAGTCAGACACAATGTAAAGATAGTAAAAAAAAAAGTAAATTGTATTGGCCTTTTTATGTTTCTATTTTGAGCTTCTTTTTTAATTTTTTTTATTTATTTGAAAGATATTTAAACTTAATTTTTATTCCAGTTAAGACCTTTACATCTAAAATTTTATGATAATATAAAAACATTGTAAAAATTTTTTTACCAATCTCTGTAAGTGTTAAAGGCCTCCGCGCGGTGTTGATTCTTGGCAATCTGTCTAGTGTAGATCTGACTGGAAGTAACGCTGAACTCAACACTTCAGTAACACCAGCGAAAGGCCGAAACAATCAAATATGTAGTCGACGCTGATATGTTGTTCTACAAATATGTTTAATACTCAAGAAGGGAATCGTCCGATGTCAATAATGTCGTACTCAAGTCTACTACTCTACAAGAAGCGTCTTCCTTTTAGCGTCACTAAGAGTGTTCTTATTTTTAAAAGATCTGTCACGTCACTTGTCGCTAATTAAAACTTTCCCCTTATTCCCGAAACAAATAACTAAATCCTAATCATGTCATAACAACTAATCCCCCTCCCGCTAAAAAAAATTGCCTGTCAATTTTTTAATCTACTGTCTTAGTCTTACAATGTGCAAGGGCCAAAATGTAGGGAAACATAAAAGACAACACAACTTGAGTCTTGATTGCGATTTCAACTTCTCTTTCTGTGTCCACAATCAAGTTCCTCTGAACACATATTTCCCTCCAGTGTCACTAACTGGTACTGTCCAATGTGATGTGCCATAGGTGACCGCAGACATAGTTCGTTTGCGCTGACACTATAGGTGTGTCTATCTATACTTCATCACATCACGTTCCAGAGGTTACACCGCTTTCCCTCACACGTCAGGACAGACAATTTACCTAATATGACAAATTGATATTTATCAATACTCGTTCTCCCACTATACACCTAACGTTCTTTCGGGCATTTACAAGTGTATTTAATTTTCTCTCTCCACTTACTTGTCCCCACACGACCTAACTCTTTACTGATGTATGATCATGATCAAATACAAAGAATATATTATAAAACTTACTTTTTCGTGATGTAACTACATCGTCGCCTTATAAATGCCCTTTCTATTCATACCAACATACATACTACCCGAAATTAAATAACCAACATGAGCTAATCTAATAATAAAGCAATCGCATATACATTATAACATTAATATCATATTCAAAGATACCTTAACACAACCTAATACCCGTCTAGTTATAACTACTAGTTAGGTCAATTAATTAAGAATAAACAATTTAAATAAAATCCAACTTATTTACACACTACGGTCTCATAGTGCTATGTTTCACAGGCTATCTACACGACTCATACATTTGTTCTCTCCAACTGGAGTTAACATCTCTTCTTACGCCACTATAGCCAGCGTGTGGCCTTCTACCTCGGTATGACTTGCGATTACCGCTACCACAGTCATCTCTTCTATCATCACTATCGGGTACAGACCTGCGCCTCCTATCCGAACTCGCAATCTTCTGCTCAGACTGTTCTGCCCTACTCCAACAGTCTTTAGCGATGTGCCCATGTTTATGGCAGTTAAAACAAATTATGTCCTTTCTAGGTTTGTTTCGCTTCTTGTTGCTATACCTGCTTTTCCAACTTCTAACCTGTTTGTCAGAAGCGGCTCTGACACCTGCTACATTTCCAAGTAAAACATCTCTAGATAACCTCGGCATGGCTACCCCTTCGCAATACCCTGTGTATAATGGAGATCGAAGAAACACTTTGCACGCTTCGAATCTCTTAACTGCGCCTTCTGCCAACCTGACTGATTTGGTATAGCCTAAATAATCCTTAGATTTCACTAATCCCCCTCGAACTGCGAGTGTACTGCTAGCTGTGTCCCGGATCACATTTACCTGTTTATTATTTATCATGCCTGGATATAGTTTAAATCTATCTTCCCCACAATCAACGTAATTAATTTCTTCATCTGGTTCACTATGTCCACTATCACGATCCCTATCTTGGATGTTCCTCACAAAATTAACCCTATCTGGTGGCCGATTATCCCTCTCTTGTCTACGGTTTCCTTGATTACCTCTCCTATCACTAGTGCCACTATTATCCTGTGTATTCCCATTGCCAGCTCCATTCCCTCTATGTTTCCTACATTGGTATGCCATGTGTCCCTTTTCCTGACAGTTAAAACATGTAACATCCCTAAGGTTTCTATCACCCGCTTTAGGTCTATCTATTCTCCTATCATAACTTTCCCTGCCATTGTTTTCATTTTCCCAAGGTCTATCATTTAAGCCCTCATAACTATCTCGACCATTGTTCCCATGTTCCCTGGACCTATCATTTCTCCTACCATACTCCCTATCATTACCATCATTTTTCTTTACATAATTTACCAGGTCAATAACTTTTTTGTGGTCGCTAACTGAAAGTGGGTTGTTTGGGTAAGCATTCTTAAAGATCCTAATAATTTCTACCAAGTCTTCAATTACCTTAGGGTTTCTTTCTTTTACAAAGGACTGTAGCTGAGGGTCGCACTTATTGATAAAGTTATCAATCAGAATGAAGTTCTTCAACCCCTCGTAGGTGTTCTCTACATTCTCGAATGCGAGCCATTTAGTGAAGAAGTCCTTCTCTGAGTTGATGGTTGTCTGCGGATCAACTTGGCTGGATGGAGTGTTTTCGTAATACTTCTTTCGGAATGTTGCCGCGTTGTGCCCGTATGCGTTTAGCAGTTCCTTCTTTAGCACCTGATAGCTGTTTTGCATAGAGTGGTCATGGTTTTGGCAAATCGTGAGAGCTTTCCCATGTACGAAGTCCAACAAGATTTCGGACCACTCCTTCTCCTGGACATTAAACTTTGCAAGTTTAATTTCAAAGCGTTTCAGATAGTCGCCGATGTCGTCCTTGTCTTCCGCAAACGGTTGGATTTTCTTTTTCATCCATGCGGCGCTACTATGGCTTTCTATGTTGGCACTATTGTTGCTGTTTCCTTCGGTGGGCACACTTACACCAGCCTCTATCCTCATCTGTTCAACTTGAATTCTCACTTTTCTGTCCGCCTCTTCTTTCTTCTCCCTCTCTACACGTTCCGCCTCTCTAACCTTTTCCCGTTCTACACGGTCTTTCTCTTCTTTTTCTTTTTCCCTTGCTCTCTCAGCTTCTCTGACTCGTTCCCGCTCTCTGCGGTCTGCCTCTTCTTTTTCTTTTTCTCTGGCTCTTTCAGCTTCTCTGACTCGTTCCCGCTCTCTGCGGTCTGACTCTTCTTTTTCTTTTTCTCTGCCTCTAGCTTTCTCTCTCTCCAAGCGTTCTGCTTCTGCCGCCACCATCTGCTGTACATAAGCAGTTAGTTCTTTGCCTCGCAGTTCTAGTTCTGTCTTAGCTTCATGAATTAGCTTTTTTCTAAATTCTTCCAGGTCGTAACCTGAAGTAGCTGCCATATTACCTTTATGTTACTTTACCTCGCTTTTTATTTAAATTATCTTACACACAGGCCTAATAGCTTCTATTACCTATGTTCTATAAATCAAATTACCTTTTGAGCGTAACCTCGCTCCGCGGCTACCTAATACCTCTTGATTCAAATAAATTAAATTCGTCACTCTACCCTTGGCGTCTAGACTACCAAATCCGACTTATAATAACTTCTGTACTTTCCAAGATACACTTAGTATCCTTGGTACCAGTGTGTAGGCTACCCTTTGACCTGACTGAATACGCTGTGCGACACACGCACACTCAACCGACTACGTGTTACTCACACGAGTCGCCGTTAAATAGACCAACCTGTCTTTTTACAAATACTAAAATTTACAAATGGGCAATCAGGCTTCACCTCGATTGTTCCCCAGATCTAGTCTAGATTATGCTAGATCTTAGTTACTTCTTACCTGCTTTCACAGCCAGGAGTGTATATAACTTACTCATACAAATAAACTATGAAAATAAACTTAAATACGATAAACACCAAACTATAGATCTAGTTCTAATGAATGAGACTTTCGTCTGACAGTAAGACTTAAGACGGGAGTATTACAACCAATTAATACACAACGTTACTACAAAAAAAAATGCTTAACTAAATGATCCACATTCACACACAGGACGAATTAACAGCTAAACGTATATCTGGACCTCTTGCTAGATTACACCTAATTTTTTAAGGATATCCCCAATCCACCACGATTTAACCTGGTAGTGATAATCTAGCGAGTGGTCACTTCCCTACAGACTCTAATTATTCTAAGGAGAAAGTAGTTAAATAACACTTGACTTATCTGTCTAAGAAGCTGCGATAACTCCACAGTCAGTCTCGGGTCCACTCTTCCTACGCTAATGTCTGTCCCGGCGGCAAGGTTCACGGCGATGTCTTCCCTAGCGGTGAGATAAGGACAGCGAACGTTTCGGCTCTCCAAGGTTCTTCTGTACTGGTCTGCAACGGCTCCGGTTCTTCGGTGGTACGGCGTCTGGTTCTGGTTCACGGTGATCTGTCGTCTGGCTCAGGTTCGTCGGTGACGTAGAGTCTGGTTCCGGTTGCTGGTTCCAAGGCAGGTACGGTGGTTCCAGGTGGTCGTCTGTCCAAAGTGAGACTGGAACGGTCCAACAGTTGACACAGCGACAAAGTCAAAGTCCAGTGCTAAAATACCGGCTATCTGGCTATCTAAGGTGTAGCACAGATTCAGCTGAGACGTAGATCAAATTAGCACTACTGTACTTAAGTGCCGTAGGCAGTAAGATGGCTCCTACGTCAAAAGTTCTTTGGCGGGCGTGACCTCAACGGTCAATCTTAGCCTTGCAGAGGTGACCTTCACGTTCGTTCTCAAGATGCCGGGCAGGCGATATCTCTTCAGTACGGCTTCGACAGGATGGTTTTCTTCCCTTCCACAAACTGTAGCCTTCTCGATACCGAACTACAGGCTTCAATACGATGCCCCAGCGTATGGGTGTTTACAAATTACAAATGTAGATCTAGATCTATATTTCGTTACCTCCTAGGTCTACGAGTCCAGGATCTCACTGGCTTTCCTTCGCCGACGTGGCTGTATAATCAGGGTCTAGCTGCAGACTAGGCCGATGACGTAACTTCTGCCTCCTCCTAACAGAGGGCTTCTATCCTTCTGGATGTTGATGCCAGTGAGCTCCGAGTCTGGGGTCGCCACGTTGTTAAAGGCCTCCGCGCGGTGTTGATTCTTGGCAATCTGTCTAGTGTAGATCTGACTGGAAGTAACGCTGAACTCAACACTTCAGTAACACCGGCGAAAGGCCGAAACAATCAAATATGTAGTCGACGCTGATATGTTGTTCTACAAATATGTTTAATACTCAAGAAGGGAATCGTCCGATGTCAATAATGTCGTACTCAAGTCTACTACTCTACAAGAAGCGTCTTCCTTTTAGCGTCACTAAGAGCGTTCTTATTTTTAAAAGATCTGTCACGTCACTTGTCGCTAATTAAAACTTTCCCCTTATTCCCGAAACAAATAACTAAATCCTAATCATGTCATAACATAAGTTGGTATTAATTTGTGACTATCCAATTTTTCAAATTTAATTTTATATTCAAAATGTATTCTTATTTTATTTTTCAGGTTCTAAATGGTCTGGGGTTAATATTCTTCAGGAAGACATTTCAGACAACTTTGAGGCTTTTGTCTGGGAGCCTTCTGTTGTGAAAATAAATGCATTAACTGCTGCTTCAGAAGCTACTTGTCTGATTCTCTCTGTAGATGAAACTATTAAAAATCCTAAATCTGCTCAGGATGCACCTATGGGCAGAGGAAGAGGAAGGCCAATGTGATCAGTTTACTTTTGACATTTGTAAAAAAAAAACAAAACATTTTTTAAGATCTACTTGTCTTTGCCTGCTGCATTAACCAATAGGATAAAAGACATTTTTTTCCATTATCAGCTTAATTTTGATCAAATAGTTGGAGTTGTTTGTTCTGTGAGGATGTCAAGAAGAATTGTGTGCTGTTTCTTTGTTCTCATACATATTTATAATTGATTAAATAGATTTCATACAAAACAAATATTTACTTTTAAAAAATTTTTTAAAATAGGGGTTAAGGGTTAGGATTAAATAGTTGTCAAGAATTTCTGAAAATGTTCTGAATAAAATTGGAAAATCACTTTATTTGAACTTCATCTTATAATCACTTTTAGTTGTTAACCGTAGGCCACAGAACCAGATGACCTTTACATCATCTGCCCTATAGACTACAAGGTCTAAAAGGGGAACTTTATAATCACTTTTCCATTTCAGTGAAATTCAATACAGGAAAAGTTAAAAGTGTCACTAGATAAAATAGAGTGGAACCAAGTAATCAGCTCATAAAGAAAACAGAATTGAACCAGTCAGCACATTATTAACAAGCATGATTGTGAAGTGTAAAACTTTTCAAACAAAATTGCATCTGCTCAGTGATACAATATAGCTTTAAATATGTTGGAAAACATTAAGATTCAAATAATCAGGGTTGCACAGTGCCTGGAATTTTTGTTGTAGCCAAAATAATCCTGGAAAGCCTAGGAAAATTAGCATTTTTCTTGAAAAAAAATGAGAACCTCTATTATGGATCGATTTTTAAGCGTTATTAAAAATACGACTTGAATTCGAGCTTGAGGACTCCCGGTAATACACTAACCACTGTGCCAGTGAAGTGCTTATGAAAATAGCTAGTTTCAAACACTACACAAAGTTCAAAGGGGATTAATTCAGCTTGTATCACCATAATAGTACAATTTCTTTCCATTGTTCAATACCAAACAAAATAATTTAACTTGTATGTTGTTTTTTTCTCTACTAATTCTTGTTTTGTCAGTACCCGGTTACAAGAAATAATTGTGCACAATTTGATCATATATGACAAGGTCTTATGACAAGTTAGAGAATGGTCAAAAGACAAATTAATTGTGGCTAAGATGTTTTTTTTTGTTAAATGTCTCCAAGACGACAGAAACATTCTCTAGGCAGTATCAAGAGGATAAACTAATACGTCCTTTCCTGGCAAATGATAAACTTGTCTTATTAAACTTTTAGGAAATTGTTAGCTCCGGATACAAAATCAAATGCTACTTAGAAGCCAGTTTCTACAAGTTTTCTTTAACAGTCCATGAGCCAGACAAATCATTTGAGAAAGAGACATTCTAAGATTCTTTAATTCAAAGTGGAAAGAAAAAGTTTATTCCAGATAATACAGTGTGTAAACATTTTTTTTTATTCATTACTTTAAAAGTTTACAAAACCAGCAAAAGATACCGTAGTTGTTTATTTTAGTGCTTTGCTTAATTTGTTATATAATTCTTTCTATAAACCCAGCATATGATTTTTTGGGTTGGCATGAGTAAATTTGAATTTTTTTAAAGCCTGGAGTGTGGCAATCCAGAAATAATGTTCCTACTCTATGTAGAATTAAAGCCAGGTTTCTTAAATTGACTTGCGGCCTTATCAGATATAAAATATGAAGTACACAATCTGGTTAGGTGTAATACTGCACTCATCCTTATTCTTTGGTTTGAAGATGATGTCCATCAGAATTAATATTTTAAATCATCACAAAATATCTAAACATATTTAAATAAACTATAAATAAATTATTCAAAATTTTATTCAAAGTGCATATCAATATTGGAGAGGGGGGGGACAAAAATAAATTTCTACTTTATATGATCTCTAAAAACTATATGACTTTTTAAAAAAAGCAATATCTCGCATTTCTATTTTCCTGATAGAGGTTTGTGTTAAGAGAATATCAGTTTTTTGATGATTTAGATCTCAAAAACAAAATTAGTTTTTTTTAGTATTGCAGACTAGATCCATGGGCTCTAGTTTTTGCCAGTCTTTGATTATTCAGCTGGGTTTAACAAGCTACTGGCAAATTTAAAAGCCATCGTAATGTAATCATGATAAATTGAATACTTTTTTCTTTTGTTTTTAAAACAAAATTTTATGCTTGTTTAATTGTAAAAGCATTTTAATTTGTATACAAATAATTCAAATTGATTTAATTATTCAATATTTTATTTTACACATTATCAAATCATTATAGGTGTCTATATTCCACAAAAAAATTCTCAATATAATTAAAGCAGTTTAAATTTGAAAATAGATGTGAAAAAAAAATATTCAAATTGGAATATTTTCCCCCCCCTAAAGACAAATGAAGAAAACAACTCCAGTAACTATTATTTAAAAAAAAAGATAATATATAATATACATTTGAATACTTTGTGACTAAGGAACAATGTTAATTTAAAATTATCTTTAAAAAGAAATACATGCTTTGTAAAAAGTGCACTTTCTAATATAGTTTAATAAATAAAAAACAAACATAAATTTATTAAAAAAGAAAAATAGATTGTATGTGAGCTAGGAGGAACTATTATTGTACAGAGCATATTGACACTTGAATGTATGACATTCACAAGAGTTGGCATCTATGTAAGTAAATATTACATAGAACTGAATTTGTAAGGTACCAAACAAAAGACTAAGTCAGCCATTTTTGCACTTTAGCACCATGCCTACAAGATTAAGGACAAGAACCCCAATGAGGAGGACATGTCCTCTTTTCACTACTTGCCTGGTGACCCTAAATATTCTTATATTGTAAAATTTGCTTTTATTAAAAAAAAAAAAAAAACAACCAAGTAATTGCACTAATCCATAATTAAATGGGGAGTAATTATGAGCATAAATGTGTACAAGTAAAACAATAAGTCACTGTAACAATCAGGATCATCATAAATTGACAAAAAAGCAAACAAACATTGTTATATACAATGTCTAACTGAATATGGAATGCCTATAAAACAGATGTTATGGTATTAAATATGTAACAAGTATCAGTTATAATAAATGAAAGACATTATTTCATGTAATGAATTCTGTGAGTTTTGCCTAGATAACATTAAAATATAATTAAATGAATATAAAATATGACTCAGTACAATTAACTATACATATATTAAATATAAATGAATAGCAGCACCAGGGACAAACTTTTTTTTAAATGAGAGAAAGTAGTGAATTAAATGCTACGAAAATAAGGGACTGCGCCAACCAAAGCTCAAACCAGTGACCCTGGAAACAACACTGCCTAGTGATAACCACTAAGCGAACTTAAACTCTAGACCATCGGAATGTCCTGGAGTGAGCTGCTATTCATTTATGTTTAATATATGTATTTATCACATTTGTTTCAGCACCCAGCTTCAACTCTATATTTACGTACAATTAACTAGTAATGCTAATATTGTAAAATTTCACTTTTACACAAACAAAGGGTTTAAGTCCATATTTATCACATTCATTTTATTACGGTACCAATGATGAAGGTTAATGTATGTACTTAATTACGTTTTGTGACTAAACATTAGATGGCACCATATGTACTCATTTTTCTATATTTAATGTCCTTGGAGTTATGCATCCTTCTTCCTTGAAGTGCCAGTGCAATACTAACAATAAGAAACAGACAGAAGAGAACAGTAAGCAGGGCAAAGGTTACAGTATAGATTAATACTTCAGGCTCATCAACTGGATATGTTAAACTTTCATTGAGGATGTAACCCAAAGACCAACCAACTTCAGTACTAGAAATCTGGAAAATAAGGATGACGGGGAAAAAAAAAGATTAACATAAATGGAGCTCTAGATAGCACTCGAATTCAAATCAATGCAAATGTTAAAAATCTTAACTTTATATTATTGCTTTTATATAGCTCTAGATAGCACTCGATTTCAAATCAATGCAAATGTTAAAAATCTTAACTTTTTATTATTGCTTTTATATAGCTCTAGATAGCACTCGATTTCAAATCAATGCAAATGTTAAAAATCTTAACTTTTTATTATTGCTTTTATATAGCTCTAGATAGCACTCGATTTCAAATCAATGCAAATGTTAAAAATCTTAACTTTTTATTATTGCTTTTATATAGCCTGTCGCTCCTATAGCATGGTCAATGCAATCTTGTTCATTCTTTTTATGGAAAGGTGTAACTGACAGAGGATTTCCATGCTGCCTTAGGGCAGTTAGAAAACAACATGGCCTGAGTCAAATTTTACATTAAAAATTCATAG
This sequence comes from Biomphalaria glabrata, assembly GCF_947242115.1. NCBI lineage: Eukaryota > Metazoa > Mollusca > Gastropoda > Planorbidae > Biomphalaria > Biomphalaria glabrata. The sequence goes on along the minus strand of NC_074711.1, from coordinate 35,406,473 downwards.
TCCACATTGGGCTTAGAGCTAAGGTTCTCAATTAGTTTCATGGCATAGATCACACTATTCTGCAAGGCACAGTAATAAGTGTAGGTACTGAAGGAAAATAAAAACTAACAAAAATGAAGAAGAATGATAATAAGGCATTGCCCTTACTATCCATCACCTATTCTCAAAGGATTAAAACTGGCAGCTGGAGGTAATGCATGTCAAAATATCTAATCAATTTTTTCCTATTTGACAAGTGTTGAATCAATTATTACCTTTTCAACAAAATTTATATCTGGCCATTTGGCTTCAGAAAAATTATATCCTTCAAACAGTAATAGATTGATGTAAGTAGACTGTAGACAATACCACATCAGATTCTCATGTTCTTGTGGTGTGACAGGAAGGTTTAGAAGCTGTAGGATAAAAAAAAGGAGTAAATTATAAATTATTAGAAATAAGGTTCTTTTCAAAATGCTAAGTTTGTTATATGGTATCGATAAATTTTGGTTATTTTGAAAGAGAAAATGAAACTGTATTGTTTTACTTGTAACAAAAGTGATAGGTCCATTTTTTCATAGTGAAATTGTAGAAAATGATTACTCTAAGGTGATTGATGTTAACTAGCATATAAATGACAATCTTTTCAAAGTGATGTAATGGTATGTTAAAGATCAAAATTTGTATGAACAATATAATAAATATCTCACCTGCTCCCAAGAGGAATTACAGATTTTATTTTTAGCACTGACTAAATCAGCATGAGGAAAGGAGCTTTTAGTACTTGATGATAAATTCAGAAAGTTAGTAATATAGTAGAAACTTGAAAAAGCCTGCATACATAGAAGTGAAATATATTATAAATGCTGGAGTGTTTCTAAATGAGTCATTTTAATAAAGAAGTTACTTCAATTTGATAAGAATATGTGAAATTTTTTACTTTTATCCTTTGTTTTTTTTGATAGTCTTTTAATATAAAATTTTGTAGTTGTGGAAATCAAACAGAGATGCATACTCAAGCTCGGGTCCAAAATGAAATAGCATGTAAGTTTTATGTTCTGTTTAAATTAAATTTGGAAATGTGTTTTTTTCAATAACTCAAAGCCTTGTTAGATTAAAAAAATTTTTTTTTGTAAAGTAAGTAAAGTTCTCCTTTCAGACCTTGCGATCTATAAGCAGATGATGTAGAGGTCATCTGTTTCTATGACCCATGGTTAAAGAGAGTGTCATGTGGCCAGCACAATGACCAAATATTTTCTTTGTTTTGGAACTTGTCATGACAAGCTATAATTGATTTCCCTTTTCTGCTGCATTTAGTCTTGGTAATACTTCAGTATCTTGTGTGTTTTCAGTCCTTGTAGGAAAAAAAAGTCCTGGGAAGGATTAAGGGTTTGCGTACAACACTAACTTCCTTTGTAATCTTTTTTTTTTTAATTGTTCACAAAGAGTCAAGTATTCTAGGGCTGAAGGAATGTAAATGATTAGGTTTAGAACCATTTATTTTATAGTATGTTTTTAAGGAAATAATGAATTCATTAAAGGGAAACTCCGATAGTTTTTCAAATTTTAGTTATTGACATATTTAAATTCTGCGTAAAAAGTTGTAATAGTAAACATTATATCATTTTTTATTTAAATGCTCGGAAAATTTTATATTTAATAAATTAGACAGAAAATTCTTCACGCCCCCCCAAAAACGGGGTTCTGCGAGATGTTTTTAGTTTTTAAAAACGTGACGTCACAAGGGTGCTGGCTAGATTTAGATCTAGACCTATATAACCGATAAACTCTCTAGTGTGATCTAGACCTATCGGATCGCATTTATTGTTACGCTTCACAGCTAGATGTAGTCTCCACGTTGATTTATAATCGGTCTTTGTTTATAAATAATATTCTAGATCTAAAACTCTATTTCTACTTGAAGAAAATGAAATACTGTTCTTCAGCTTGTTGCAGTAGTTCCAATCACAAAGATAAAATCAGCAAGTATGCTGATACAGAAATTAGTGTCTCTTTTCATTTGTTTCCAAGAGATGAAGTTTTAAAGGGAAAAATTTATTCGCCAGAAGAGCAAATATTTTTACAAAGGCATTAGCTAATTCCTGTTTATGCTCAAACCATTTTGAGAGAAGCTGTTTCAGCAACTTCATTGCTGTGGAAATGGGATTTGAAAAAAATTGAAGTACCAACAATACATTGGATTTCCAGGCCAAGAATTCAATTAATGAAACTACTGAGACATTTTAAACAACTGAAGTTCATAAATATAAATGAAATCAGATTTGTGAGCTAGAAATTTACTACGAATACTAGATCTACTATTAAATTTCTTATTTAATAAGTAGATCTATCGTCTACGAAACTCAATTCCAACTTTTTAACTTTTGACCTTGGGGGTGTGTCTTGCCGGCTGAGCCAGCGACAAGCTCTCTCATCACTTTTCCATGTCTACCAATGTTAGGTCAAAACGGCACAAAAAAGATCAGAACTTTCTTACTGTCAAACATTCAGTCATAATTTATACACCATTAGAAATTTCTTTTAAAGTATTTTAATGATGTACTAACGAAAATTTTTTTTATCAAAGATAATTTTTTTTTCGCCTCCCTATCTATAGGATTTGAGTGCACACTCGTAACGTCACACAGAAATTCATTGAAAATCTGACTGTTTTGGATGCGCAGAAAAATTATGTCACAAAAACATCAATTACTAAGTTATTCTTGCAAATAAAAAAAAAAGGATAATATATTCATTGTCTATAAATCAAAACACATATTATATCAAAAATTGTCAAAACCATCGGAGTTTCCCTTTAACACCAAAAATGCCAAAGCCTTATATGTTTTTTTTTTATTGTTAATGCTTGTTTAAGGTAATATTATTGTCATTTAAAAGTTCATTATTTTCTAAGGCTTTAAAAATCATCTATTAAGATTATTACATCATCATCATCCCAGTGGCGCTACAGCCCATGGAGGGCTCTGGCCTGCTTTAAAAATCATCTATTAAGATTATTAGTTTAGTTTAATTTAATGGCAATTTCTTATGTTTCTGTTGGGCTCAAAACATGTTTAGTTTAGCGTGGTTATTGTGTACAACACTATAACCAAGTTGGAATGCTAAATCAGGGTCAGCCTTAGGCATAGGCAAACTAGGCAGCTGAATAGACCTCTGATTGGTCGGGGCCTCGCACAAGATGCAAAACATTTTTTTAAGAGAAGAAATAGTGAAACTTGTGCCCATTGCTTTTGGAGTTAAATTGCAGAATTAAAATTTTTTTGCTATTTATTTATTTACTTTCCTATTTCATTAGGGGCCTCCAATTATCTAAGCTTCATTAGGAATTGAAGAAATAAATTGTTGAATTCCTCATGATACTATTAATTACAGCTATTGTATTTAAGGCTTTTAGATTTTTAGTGAACCATTTCTAGAGGTCCTAGAGTAGATTTGATATTAAAATATATGAAAAGATCATTGAGTAGCAAAAAAAAAAAAAAAAAAAAAAAGGTTCCCCTTTCAGACCTCTATAGGACAGATGATGTTAAGTTTAGTTTCTTTGAGTAGTAGCTTACATAAAATGGTCCTGAAATCTCAGGCTGATACACTCCATTAAAAGAACACCTGGAATGATGACAAACAGAAGTGTTGAACAAGGAGACCCTTATAAGATGTTCACACTCTGTACTATTGCTTTGACCTATAAATGTATAATTCTGAAACAGAGAATACATATATTTACCAGATTGCTTTCTATTCTTAATAATAAAAATGTTTTAAAATGTGCAGATTTTTAAGTACAACTAACTTGATCGTTTTGGACTGGTAGAGTAATACTGTGACCAAAAGTCTCAAGTCCAGCTTGACCTGTTACACAAGGAGAAGCAAACAGTTCAGTATCTGTCATGGTTTTATTATAATCTTTTGGCAGACATGGATGTTCAATGGTATAGATAGGGCTGTCAGGCTGAAAAAGAATTAATTCAAAAGGAATGAGACATTTTTTAAAAATATTTTTCAGTTCAATAAATAAATTAGCACTTTACTTCTTCTTCTAGCCAGCTTTATTGCTGCTGAGCTGTGAGCTCTTTTGCAGACTGTACCAAGGAAAAAAAAGTGTGCTGTTTCAGTTGTTCAGCACTGTTGTACAGGGTGTTGGTTATGTTGGGCTGTAGTGGAAGTAGGGTCTGCCTAAGGTGGATTAGGGAGGGGCATTCAAAGAGGATATGGTTTACGGTTTCAAAGGAGTGGGCGCAGTGTCTGCAGAGGGAGAGTTGTGTGGAGTTTATTTTGTTCAGGTGGTAATTTAATAGTGGTGTGTGTCATGTTCTTAGTTGGAAAATTGTAGATTGTTCTTTGCGGGGGAGGAAGTTAATACTGTCCAGTTTGTTAGGTGTAGTTATTTCTTTGTACATGGCTCTGCCTGTGTTTCCTGATGCCCATTGGTTGAGCCACTCCTCTTTGTGATTGTTGACTAACATTGACCTTAGGGTGAGGTAGTTAACAGGTCTATCTGGTTGTTCCATAGATGAACCTGCCTTTGATAGCTTATCTGCCTTTTCATTTCCCATGATGCCAATGTGTCCAGGGATCCACTGTAGTGTGATATTGATATTTAATTTTGATATCATCTGATGGATTATCACAATGAGTGTTGTCAACTCTCTTGGGCTGTTTGAAGTGCTGCTGTTAAGTGCTTGCAGAGTAGATTGGGCGTCTGTATAGACAACAATATCTGGTGGTGGTTGCACTCCTTCATATAATTTGTTTTCCACTGTCTGTAGTGCTATGGTAATTGCCTCAATTTTGGCTTGGAAGTTTGAGCAGTAATCGCCACAGGGTGCGCTTATCTCAAAGTGTTTATTTTTAGAGAAGACCAGGAAGGCACCAAGACCAGCATTGATGGTGGCTTTGAAAGCCGATCAGTCTGTATAAATATGGATAGCTGTTTTTTGATAGCTTTCAATTGTTTCAAGCGTGCCTACTTTGAGCTCCAGTGGATTTGATTCTTTTGTTAAGGTGTTATTTAGTAAATGTGTTTTGATGGTTGGTTGTTTGTAGTTTAGTCCGGGTGTAATGTTTGAAAATCTGGTAATTTTTTCTCTGTTATTGGGTAGGTGGTGTTTTAGGGCTAGTTCGTCAGTAAGTTGGATCAGAGTCCTTTGCTTTTTTTGGTTGTTTTTCCTATTTCTCTGTGTTAATAATTTATTTGGATGATCGTCCTCCAACCTTCTGTATCTCAATAGCTTCTAATGCTTCTCTGTTGCGCCTTAACTTAAGAGGTTCAATATTGGAGTCTATTTCACAGGCTGCTGTGGGAGTAGTTCTCAAACCTCCACTAATTAGCCGCAAGGCTTGGTTTTGGATTGTGTCTAATGATGATTGATAGGTTTTGTTGGCAGCTACTTGTATGGAGAGACAGTTATCCATTACAGATCTGGTTTCTTATAGTTATAATGTTTTTTGTTTGGTGTAATGCACAAATTGTAAGACAAATTTCCTTACGGATAATAAAGATTATTATTATTATTATTATCCAGTGTATAACTGTCTTAAGGTTTTCTTGTCAGCTACCCAGGATGTTCCTGCTAGGTGTTTTATTATGTTTAATCTTTGTGATACCTTTTCTTTTAAATCTGCCATAAAGTGTTTTAGAGACAGCCTTTGGTCTAGTTTTACACCAAGATATGTTGGATTTTCTTCTTTATTTATTGGCTGTGAGTCTATTTTTAGGATGTTGTTTCTTTTTGCTGTTTTGTTGCTGTGGCTAAAGATTGAATAAACTGACTTTTCTTTGTTTATTTCCATTTTCCATAATTTTGAATACATGGAGATAGTTGTGAGGTCTCTATTTAGTTTGGATCTAGTCAGCACTGGATATTTCTCTGTAGTCCAAATTAAAAGGTCGTCTGCATAAAGTGCCTTATTGACCGAAATGAGGTCTGGGAGGTCATTCATGAAGATTAAAAAGAGAGTGCAGCTAAGGGCTGAACCTTGTGGTAGTCCTTCTTCCAAACTTTTTTTTACTAGAAATGGCACCTTCGAATCGGGTTTGGATGGTTCTGTTTTTTAAGAATGCCCTGATCCAGCTGTACATTTTTCCATGGATGCCCATTTTTTCATCTTAAAAAATAGATCTTTTCTCCACACTCTATCATAGGCTTGCTGCAAATCTATAAAAACTGCTGTAGTGTGCTTGTTTTCATGAAACCCTTCTACTGTGTCCTGGATAAAGCGAAAGAGGTGGTCTTCTGTTCTACTTGCTTTCCTGAAGCCAGCTTGTGCATTGTGGAGTGAGCAAGTACTTTCTAGCCACCAATAAAGTCGGTTATTGATCATTTTTTCTGCCATTTTGCTAATGTTGGATGTTAGAGATATTGGTCTATAACTTTTTGGGTCTCCAGGTGGTTTATTTTTCTTTAAAATGGGTATTATGTTTGCGGTTCTCCATTCCTGTGGTATGTCTCTAGTTTTCCATGTATGGTTGATAAAGTTAAGTATACAGAGGGTATAAAATTTGAATCCTGGTAGTGGTTAGTATTTTTAGTTTGGGCTAAGTGGTCATAACCGAAGCCTCTCATATTTAAAAAAAAATAAACACTGTTCAAAGGATAAACAAACAACACTTTCAATAATTCACAAACATTACGTTAAATGCCCCACAGAAATTTAGGCAAATTGTATTTCTCATTTAACATGTGGGAAGCAAAAAAGCAAAAACAAGGTCATCCACGTATAGCCAAACAGCATGGGAGGACCTAAACCTAAGTAAGTCTTAGGTAAATTAAACTAATACTAACATCCAAATTTTCACACAGAAGTCACACTAGATTAATTAAACAATATATGCATTTGTTTAGTTTGAAGTGTCAAGAAATTAACCATCTAAAAAAATATTTTTCTGAATTACTATTTCAGGCAGAGTTTTTAATGTCACAGTACCATACACTTTTCTCACAACACTCTCCTTACCTTGATTAAAGAAGCCAGAATACGTTTAGTAACTTCAGCAACTCCATAACACAGGTAACTGTGGGTATAAACCCCATATTTTTTGCCAAAAAGTTTTACATCTTTTATAAACTCAGGCTCTGTAGATCGGTCTCGAGGTACAAATGTTATTTGTGTGGAAGCTCCACCCAGGTCCATTGCACCTATACTAGGGACAGTAGTGGGTGCCAAGTAATCTTTAACATCTGGTCGATCCTGCAATACATACACTTTACTTAAATGGCGGTTACAGGTACACATTTTAACTTAAAATAATGGAAAGTGTGAGCCACCCTTAAGGGATGAACTGAAAGCTACTTCTAAGTGATGAATTTAAAGGTGAAATAAGGCAAGTGCTGTCTGTCTTCCACAGCTGTTTAACTTACCACTCTAAATGCATTGGCCACATAATTGCTTGTTATCCAAGAGGATGTCCCTTCTTCAGTGCCAGATATTATTTTAACAGAAGTTTCACATATAAATTTAAAAGAAAAGTTGCTAAAAGCATCACATACAGATCCAAGAATCATTTCACAAGCTATAGGATTGGTTGCACTAAAGGAAAAAAAATGTACACAAGTCTTTATGTTTTTACTAAAATTCTCAAAAAAAAAAAAGAAACAAATTTTAAGTAAATTGGCTAGCTATGATCCACATTTAATAAGGATCCACATACAAATTTCATTTGTAAAACAAGTATTTACTTTTTGGCAGGAGATAAAAATCTATCTTTGGCAGGAGATAAAAATCTATCTAAAGAGGTAGGTGCCAGAGAAAATTTTCTTTATTTGGTGCCTGAGTTAAATTTCTGACTAAAGGTTAAGTTTTTATGGTGCTCCCCCCCCTTTTTAAACTGATTGAAACTGTGTGTATGTGGGTTAAAAAAAATTTCAATACTGTTAAATACAAGAGTTCAGTATCAAATTAGCAATTATTTGATTTAAAAAAAATACAAATTAAAGCCACATAATTAAGATCATATCATAAATTAAGTGCAACTGAATTATATTTATTTTTGAATTTATATGTTTTTAAAATGACAAACAAGCCCAAAAGATTTTGAAACTAGAATTCATAAACTTAACAGATATTTAATTTTCCCAAAACTAGTTTGAACTTCACTATAGAAATTTAGCTTGTGAATTAAAAAAAAAATATACTTGTTCGAATTGTATTCTTCATTACAATAATAGCAAACATGTTCTTTTTCTAAATTTAGAAACATTTTTGTTTTACCGTTTGCATTTTACCTGTTATGACATGATTAGAATTTAGTTATTTGTTTCGGGAATAAGGGGAAAGTTTTACTTAGTGACAAGTGACGTGACAGATAGTTAAAAAACATGAACTCTCTAGGCGACGCCTTAGAATGAAGATGCTTTCTTATTTACAGTAAGAATAAGAAGAATTATATAGACGGCTAGTAAAAGAGGATATCGGACGGTTCCCGTATTAAGTATTAAAAGTGTTTGTTGTTTCAACACCAGCGTCGACTCTATTTATTGATTGTTGGCCTTTCGTCTGTGTTATCTGTTCCAGTATTGAGTTCAGTGTTATCTCCAGTTGGACTTAGTTACATTTTCAAGTACTAAACACCGCGGAAGAGCATAACAACCTAAAATATTTTGGTTAAACAGATGCAATGATGTTGTACTAAATTATTAACAATTTTATTTTGGACCTTAATTTTCTATAAAAACAATCCAAAACCCAGGGATACATTTTAAACTAATGGGGTGACAGATACAATGTAGTTTTTGTAATAGCCATATGACTGTAAATTTCAAATCTCTTATACTTACTTTAATAACCTCATACCAGCTGTTGCACCTAAATAGATGGGTGTGCTGGAATGTTTATCTTTGGGTATTGTTTTCTTAGCTTCAGTCAGACATTTGATCAAAGACTGGCCAGCTTTATCTGGTGTATTAGCAAAGTTTGCAATGCCAGAACCTGGAAAAATATGCAGCATTACAACTTACAATAACAAGTAATGGTCTATCTATTGTCATAAAAGAAAAGTAAAATAAAGAATGGCCGAATCAACTAAACACTGTAAGCTTTAAATAGCAAGAACAAAAAGATCTTTTGACAATTAATGGTCAATGAATTGTAGCCAAAAATGAGTAATAAATGTTTGGGTTTTCATATTTCATAAATAAATGAAAGCTATGTAATGTACTAGTTTAGAGAGTAGGTTAGTTTTGTTAGTTAAATATATTGTGTATAGTTTTAGCGATGGTAAAAGTAATGACGTAGTAAGACAGACTAATGACGTAGTAGAATTAGGCGAACAAGAGACCAACATGGCGTTATGTTAGAAGTAGGCTGTGTTTTGAATAGTAGTTGAATAGTAGTTAGATATAGCGACGTTTTAGAAAGACTGGACGGATTCCCCAGTGGTTAATAAAGTCTCATTTTATAGAACTGAATGTTGTTATCAAGTATATCTATTTTGTAATGTTCTGTGGCTAATGTTAAGTAATTATTGATACATAGTCGAAGTCAGATTAGATTAGCCCACAACATTATTTTGGCGACCCCGAGGCCAGAACGAACGCCACGCCATTATTTTGACGACCCAGAGAAGGGATCGAAGAACGCCAGAACATTGCCTGAAGTGAGCCAGAAATTTGTAGCAGTTGAACTAGAGTTCGTGGAACATTGAGAAGTCGACAGTTTTACTTCGCTGTCAAGTAAGTCATTCGTCATGAAGACAGTATTTTGAGAGGCGCTCGTTATTAACTTTGCAAGGTCATCGAAGTTGACCGTTAGAATCACTTTGTCAGTTAGACAGTGATGTATAGAAGACGTCATTCTTCTAAAGTACTAGTCTAGATCCACTAGATCTACACACGAGTGATGGTATACCCTACTACCACACTGTGTGCTCGTCTGTTCAACCTGTGAGGTTGCGTATTTTGTTCATTGGAGAGAGAGTTGGACTTTGCAATTTTTTTTGTATCTCTCTTGAGTGAGACAGCACCACTAGCTTGTCTCCGTATTGCCGTTTGCATACTGTTGTTCCTGACCTGAAGATAGTGGAAGTGAAACATTGAGCTGTTATTTGTAACTTCATCTTTGTCGCCATCAGGATTGTTTTGAGTCGTCGCAGACTACATTTTCGTCGTATACCTCACCACATCTGTGAGCTTGTTTTCATCAAGGACTGAGCTGCACCAGAGACATTATCGTCGAAGTAGTTGTGAATTATTATTATCGTCGTCATCATTGAAACAGACGCCGTAGACGGGATTCGTCGTACATGACATTGAACTGTTGCTGCCAGATTGACTGCACTCTTGTCACTCTAGAACTCATTCGTCGAAGAGGAACCTGAACCGTTACCGCCTTGAGGAACTGTGGAACCGGAAGTTTGACTGAACCGATATCGTCACCTTCAGAGAACATTAGGCCTACACTGTATGTTTGGTGATTGCAACACTTTGCCAGGAGTTGAGCTGCAAACCGAAGCCTTCCAGATTGCCAGGACGGAGGAGCCTGAACTGACCACTGACCCTTGTGTGATACTTGTTGGCCGAAAGGGATTTCAATATAAAAGATAAGTTTATTTTTCCTTCTATTAGTGTGTTTAAAATAGATTCTATAGGACTCAGTGGCCACTTGCTAGTTTATTGCTACCAGGTTAAATCAGGGTGAACCGGGAGTGTTCTTAAAATTGGGTATTTACTAGCAAGGAGCCCACGTATACGTATAGTTGTAAACTTGTCTTGTATGTAAACATGAATCATTTTTTTTTAAAGTCTCGTACCGTTTCAAAACTATTGTATCACTTTTGTCTCTAATCTTTCTATCAGACGAAAGTCTCATCTTTCATAGATGTATTTGGTGTATATATTTATTTCTTTATTCGATTAATTTTTTTGTGTGATAATCTTACGTATTGATTAAGTAGGCTACATTTATTTAGCATTATCTAGCAGTAATCTAGATCTAAGGTGAGTCTAGACAATTAGCAGTATACTATTGTCTATGTAAGAAACCAGTGTTGAACTAAGTACCATTGACATATATAGAAATAGTGTTGTTGTCTAAGATTATAATAGTAACATAATGGCTACAGCTCCAGGAGATTATATGGAGACTTTTCGCTAGCAGATTATTGCTGAGGCTAAACAATTAGAACTTAAAGGGAAGGACCTAACTAGCTATATACAACAAATAGTGACTATAGAGAGAGAGAGAATTGATAAATTAGAAATGGAAAAGGCTAAACTAGAAACAGAGCGTAGGGAGAAAGAAAGAGATAGGGAAGCACAATTAATAAAAGAAGAGGCAGATAGAACATTACAGTATGATTTAGAGAAATTGAGGTTAGATGCGGAATTGAAGAAACAAAATACAAATACTAATAAGACTAGCAATGGTAATAACACAAATGATTGGCCTACTGTTCAGAGTGAAAACATAAACAATAGTAATAGTACAAGTAATGGTAATAGCATGAATGAAAATAGGGATAATCAAAGTACTAATCATTGGCTGATAAAGAAACTGCAGCCCTTTCTGGAAGATAAAGACAGTATTTCAGACTATTTAAAGCGTTTTGAGATCAAAATGAGCAGTTGTAACATAAGAGAAAATGAATGGTCTCAAATCTTACTTGATTTTGTTCAAGGTCAAGCATTAACTATTTGTCAGAACCATGATCATACCATTCAGAATAGTTATGATATATTAAAGAAAGAGCTTCTTAATGCCTATGGTCATAATGCCAGTACATTTAGGAAAAAATATTTTGAAAATTTTCTTAGTAGTCAGATAGATCCTCAAACAACAGTAAATCTTGAAAAAGATTATTTCAGTAAATGGATGTCATTTGAGCAAATAGATCAAAGCTATGAGGGACTTTATTTTGATAGATAATTTTACAAACAAATGTGAATCTCAGTTACAGTCATTTATAAAAGAGAGAAAACCAAAAACTTTAGAGGACATTGTTATTATTATGAGAACTTACAGCAGTGCTTATCCTAATAATTCATTTTCAAATAAAGACAAGAAACACATTGATTTTGTAGGATATAGTAAAGAAACTAAGAGTAAAGATAGACATGAGAGCAGAAATGATAGAAATAGAGATAATACTGACTATAGAGAGATCATCTGTTTTAATTGTCAAGGTAGAGGACATATTGCAGCACACTGTAAAAAAGTGAATTACAATAGATCAGAAAATAGGGATAGTTACAGAAAGCAGAGTAGGAGTAGGTTAGTTGAGTTTAAAGAGAACAGAAACAGAAATAACAAAAGTAGAGTGTATTTCACCAATGATAGGGACAGTAGAGAAAGTAGTGAAAGTGAAGAAGTAGAAGAGATGAACTATTGTTGGGGTGTAGAAGAAATAAATTTTGCAGAAGATGAAACCAACAGAGTGAGAGTACACTCTGGTTTTATCAATGGGAAACCTATGAGGTTTGTCAAAGATTCGGGATGCAGTACAGTTGGAATTAGGAGTAACTTAGTTAAACCAGATTGTTTATTAGGCTATGAGAAAAAAGTAAGGTTGATAGATGGCAGTATCAAGCGCTATCAAGCCTGTAAAGTTTTCTTAGAAACACCATTTTATACTGGTTATTGTAAAGGTTTAGCAATACCAGGATTGTCTCATGATTTGCTTTTAGGCAATATACATAGACTAAAGGAACTGACTCAAAGAGAAATAGATAGCTGGAATAGAAGACATGAATACAAAATGAGACAAAGAAATTCTTATGGTAAAGTGAGAAGAAACATTATTTGTTTTAAATGTCAAAGAAAGGGACATATTGCCAGGCAATGCAGAAGTTGTGACTATTCAGATAGAAGATCTGACCATTATGAGTATGGCAGAAATTTTGATAGCAATGTCTATGATAGACAGTATCATAGAGGGAACCCTCAGAGAAGATGTAACTCTGATGAGTGCCAGGATACAAGGGACAATGGTAGGTCATATAGACCTTACCAGAGAAGAAATGGAGAAGCAGAATATAGTTGGAGAAAGTAAATTCTTGATGGTTTACTTATAAGTATATATAGATATATATACCAGCATTGGTTTGATTGTATAGTACATGAACATGTTGAGTTCTTTTAGGTTGTAAATAAGTTGTATATGTTATGATATTTATTTGTATGCTATAGTATGGCACTCATAAGACTGTATTGATGAGAAAGGGAAATAATTTGAAGAGTTATAGTTTTAAAGGGAGATAATATATATTGAAAGCTTATTGGAAAGTAAGTATGGGCAGAAGTATTATATTTTCTTTGTGTGTATCATCACATCGATCATTTGTAAATTTTAGATTCCTGAGGAAATGGTAAGCGAAGGAAGAAATAAATTTGAATCTAATGATGGGTTGGAAATGTAGGGATGCCTCAAGTATCACTGTTTAAACGTTGTAATAAGTTGTTAATGGATTTTTACTGTTTGTATCCATAATAGAAAAATGTCATGAAGTTGTGATACTTCTTGAAGATGGACAGTGAGATGGACAGTGAGATGGTACTTGGCATCGTAAACAACATTATTGTGATGTGATGAACTTTTATCTTGTACAACATAACCTGAACCGTGTACAGCGTAAGCTGTGGTAACTACAACGTGATGTTTCGTACTCAAGGACTGTTACACTATGTGCAGAAAGGTTACACTTTGAACTATGTGTCACATCACCTACCACATTCAACAGAAGTCTTAGTATTGAACTGTGTATCACATCACTCAGCAGTATTGTGTCAGAGACTATATGGACTTTTTAAAGTTGTGTTTTACAGTGACATTACTATTTGGTCAGTAATAGTGTGTTACTGAGCTTACCTTGTTGGATGTCAAATGACTTACTTTGGTGAATTGTCATTGAACTTAACGCAGTGAGATGTCTGTGAACGAACTTTGTGAGATACCAGTGAACCTACCTGAGATGTCAAGAGAATCTATTTGTTGTGTTGTCCATCCCCATATTTACTGTATTTGTTTTTTCAAACAAAATTCTCCTTGCTATTGTAAAGACATTTTACTGTACTTTTTGTAAAAAATTGTTAAACAATTTTTTTTAGAAAGGGGGAAGGAAATGTAATGTACTAGTTTAGAGAGTAGGTTAGTTTTGTTAGTTAAATATATTGTGTATAGTTTTAGCGATGGTAAAAGTAATGACGTAGTAAGACAGACTAATGACGTAGTAGACTTAGGCGAACAAGAGACCAACATGGCGTTATGTTAGAAGTAGGCTGTGTTTTGAATAGTAGTTGAATAGTAGTTAGATATAGCGACGTTTTAGAAAGACTGGACGGATTCCCCAGTGGTTAATAAAGTCTCATTTTATATCTATTTTGTAATGTTCTGAGGCTAATGTTAAGTAATTATTGATACATAGTCGAAGTCAGATTAGATTAGCCCACAACAGCTACAAGAAAGAAAAAAAAAGCAATTTAAAAAAAGACAGTGGTCATATTTTTCTATAAATATTAAAGTTTTAGGTAAAGAATTCTATGACATGTTAGACATTTTATTTTTGTGTTATTGTATAAGGGTGGCCAAGATAAAAGCAGCCTGGTAAGATTACAGGAGTACTTACAGAAAAATAAATTATAATGCATTATAATGTTTATTTAAAAATAGTAAAAACAGAATATTATTAATAACAACATACTAATTAAGCATTTCATAGTTCTGAAGTGCTATATTCAAATATGCAGCATGACTTCTGGTCTTTTTTTTTCTTTTTAATCTATCTGTAATCATACCAGGCCTCTTTTATTTTGACCACCAGAAATAAAAGCCATTTTATAGTAAGTAATTCACAAAAGACGGCCGTTGTGCTGGCCACATGACACCACTGTTAACCGTGGGCCACAGAAACAGATACCTTTATATCATCTGCCTCATAAATCACTAGGTCTGAAAGGGGTACTTTACTTTCATTTTTTTAATCCAAAATAAAACAATATGATATTTCAAAAAAATGGACAGATGTAGTTTTCACTGTGCTGTATACAAATAACTTGACTTTTTATCTATATTAACTACTTCCATTGTTTGCAAAGAGGCATAAATGTTGAATTAATACAAATATATCATTTATTAAGCTTATTTCATAACTGAAGGAAAACCATGACAAATATTAAATGTTTTCTACTAAACCTTCAGCAGTGCACTTTGTTCCATGCTGTACAGCTACTGCAGTACCATTGAACTTAGACCCTTCCCACTTATATATAAACATGGCTGTATGTGTGGATCCAGCATCAAAAACAATGGCATACTAAATGAAAGAAATAAAGAGAAAGATGCCTTTAGGATCAAAGTAAAATGCTAAGTTACATGTAGTTACATCAAATAAAGACAACCCTATCCTTTTTGAGTTGAAACCCTATTTAATAATGCAAAGTGTTATAAAATGAATGACTTCTTCTTCTTCCTCGTTCTCATTGTTATGTTGGAATGTTCAGATGACTAGACCAATATATGAGATGAACTGCGCAGTGGTTTCCAAATCAGAGAGCTCTCCATATAGTTTCCTTTCCAGACATGCCTTCCCCCAAGACCCAGAATGTGGAACACTCAGGTTGAAAATGTGGAATTTTGGGCCCCAATGTGGAACATATGCAGGTTTATGTTTGTCAGCCATACTGTAGGCAATATAAATAAAACTTCAATGATATAACTATAATAACAATACTAGTTTGCTTCTTATAAATTAGATGTAAATAGTTAAAATAGTATAATTAAAAGTAAGAAAACCTTTAATAATTAATTATAGTCCTTTGTTTGAAATCAATAGTTCTAAATAAGTCCTCTAAGTCTAAGAACACAGATTATAATAATTATATTATTTATAGATCTAAAAATTTATGTCTAGATCTATGGACTTATTGAGAACTAAATTTATTACATAATGATACATAGAAATCTAGAGAGCTATCACCTTCTAAGTCTATTTCTGTAGATAGATCTAGATTTAGTATCATCTAGTTATCTATAGTAATCTTTATCTACTAATCTAGTGCTAGATCTAGATACTAATTTAGACTATGTAGAATCTAATAAGTAGATTAGATATATAGTATAAAGCCTTAATGGGGCTTATTTAGGCCATAGCCTTACAACTTACTGTGTCTAAGTTAATTAATTACATTTAGGTCTAGATCTAGATCTTTAATAACGTATTTTAAAAAAAAAAATCCTTTTCTTAAGTCTTAGATTACTTAGACTTAGAAACCCAAGAAACCAGTTGAGTTAATGTTAGAATAGATCATCTAGACTAGACTAGTACTACTACTAGGCCTAGATTCCTAGATCTAGTAGAGCCATTGTCAGGAAAAGAAAGGGATTTGAATGGAACATTTGGCTTATTGGCACTAACTTAACCTACTAGATTCTAAGAATAGATCTAGTATCTAGACCTAGAGCCTAGTCTATATAGATCTAGCTCAACAATTTCTTCGTAAATTTAGGACACACCGGGTCCGGGAGATGAAATATAAACAATAAACACAGACCTATATATATTTTATTTTGCATTCAGTATTTTCATTTCGCACTATAAATAAATAATGAAAAATCAGCGATTTTTGTGTGTGCCGGAATTCAGACTTGGCGGAACAAAAAATTGTGAATGCGGAACATGTGAGCTTTTTTGATGCTTTTGCGGGACGGTTCCGCATAATGTAGGACTGTAGGCATGTCTGCTTTTCTAATGGGGTGTTTTGGGGCCAGTGTTTTTTACGGGCCTCTTGATAAAGAGAACAGTTTTGAAGGATATGGTCAGCATTCTCTGGTGACACTCCAAATGGGCAGATTTCACTGGTTCCAATTTTGAGCTTTCGGTACATATGTTGTCTCATTCTGTTGTGTCCGGTCCTGAGTCCAAAGATTAGAGGTTGATCTTGTCAGGATAGCTTAAAGTAGGCATCATCTTTCTTGTGATTGGGATGAGAGCTTGTCCATTTCTCATTTATTTTATTCACTATTAGTTTCTTCATTTCTTCTGGATAGAGTGCAATGTTTAATTGTGAGTTTGTTCTCCCACTCTTTGCTAATGTGTCAGCCTTCTCATTTCCTTCTAGTTCTATATGTGCTGGTATCGATTGAATAACAGTTTTTTTTTTGCTGTTGTTGAGCTTTATAAGTGCTGTTCTGAGTCGTTTTATATAGAAGGAATCAGAGTTTTCCAAGCTTTGGAGGATTGTTTTCACATTGGTTAGAAAGACAATCTGACTGTGTGAGATACTTGGATGATTTGCTGGCATGGTAGCAGCTAGTTCTAGTCTTCCATTTCTGCTCTGTGGCAGTCAGAGAGCTCCTTAGACGCAATGGATTTTTCTAGTTTTTCTCCATCTGGCCATTCGATGAGTATTCCAGTTCCTCTATTTGTGGTGGCTTTATGAGATGAGCCATCCATGTAAACTCTGATCCCCAGATTGCTAGGATAATGAGTCTGAATGACTGAAGTTAAACTCTTCATGTCTCTAATAGCTGTTTAATAATGACAAAGAATTATAGATCCCTATTGTAAAGCTCTCTAAAACTATACAAATCACATTGCAGTTTTCTATTTAAAGTTAAAAAAAAAACAAGTTAAAAACAAGTTAAAAACTATTACCAATTAATACTATTAATAATTAATACTTTTTCAATAAGAATGCTTTTAAGATATGGAGAGTTTCTAAATTAATGAAAAACTACAACCTTACATAAGTATGTCCACAAATCTACTAAATGTTTGAAGACTACAGACTCACATCTGTTTCAGTACTAGTTTTGAACTTGAGTACACAAATGGCAGCCAATCCAACAATGCCAATGATGAAGCTTATCAATGCTAAAAAACAAAATGTGTTACATCTGCAGGGAGTTTTCACAGCAACATCTGTAATATTTTGAAGAATGAAATTTAAAAAATTTCTTATCTAATATAATATAAAAAAAATGAATTTAAAACCCTTAAAATGAAAACTAAATGACCAGGATTAAAGGTCATAAAATTTTCTTTTGCAAATTTGCACTTTAAACCTACATGAAACAAACCATATCATTTTAAGAGGAAATACTAAAGGATCCAGAATAAATTGAAAACATTTTCATAAAGTCAAAGAAAAAAAACCCATCAAGGTCCAAACACTAGCAGTGATAAATATTTTATTACATAGGGCAATTACAATAAAAACTCATGGATGATGTCTCTTTAAATTACAAAAGTCATTAATGAAAGAAACTAAGTTTTAAATCATTCATATAAAACTTGCTTGACTAGTATGAGTCATAGAAGATGTCAAGAGTGAAGGGGAATAGCCTACTACTGAATTGGTTACACAGTAGTTAGTTTGGAAAAAAGTGCTTGTGATATCATGCACTTCAGAATAAACTTGCATGAATGGAAAAATTTTAAATATCCATGCATCTGACTTGACACTAGATCTATGAAGATTAAAAACCAATTAAATGGCATAGGGCAGCGGAAGAATTTTCTTGTCCAAATGTTAATTTGATAGCTCACTGAAAAAAAAAAATCGCCGCCCCTTCCCCTTAAAAATCACCAGCAAAAACATGATGTTGATTACTTTGTAAGGGTAAAAAGGTGAGTGAAACAAGGAAAAAGCAAATATTAAATTCACAACCAGATTAGGAAAAATCAATAATTGAAAAAAAAAAAAAAAAAAAAAAAAAAAAAAAAAAAAAAAAAAAAAAGGAAATGTCTCATCAGTTTGGCACCCAGGCTATTATTGTGGTCATTTTGAAATGCTAATTTAAATGTTCTGGGGGCTACCATTTTGGTCCTAAAAAACTCTCTATGTATTACAATTCTAAGACATCTAATATTATGGTATGGATTGTTAAAAAATTTCATACTTTCAAAAGTCCAGTGTAGAAATGCACCATCTTGCACACCTATCTGAGATAGTATTGCTGTTCTCTGAAGTTGGTCATGACCTTTACTACGTAAACAGTATTCATGCTTTAATGGCACATCAGCTCTTCTACATAGTTCTCTCAACAAGGTTTCTACTGTTGAATCAGGAAATATGTTTATATGGTAACGTCCCTGTGGCTCATCTGATGGAAGAATACTCTGAACAATCAATTCAATTTCAGGCATTTTCTACATAAGATGTTAGCAGAACACCTGGTGAAATTTATAAAGAGTTCTTTGTATTAAATCATAGTCATTTATAAAAACAAGTATAATATATTTTACAAGTCGGATATGACCCACAGTCTTAAGTTTGTGTATCACTAAGCTTGTGCAATAGGTTTAGATATATGTCAAATATGGCGAGATAATTCCTTTACACTTTTTAATTTTCACATGAAAATGAAAGTAGACTATGAATTGGGGTTTACCCGTTAAACATTATAGAAAATCATATACCAACTAAATACACATCAAACAAAATAAATAAATGCTGGTTTAATAATAGATTAAAGAAGCTTTGTAAACAGAAGGAAAACCTATATAGAAAATTTAAAGAAACTAAGGCAGAAAGAGTTTATAACAAGTAAATAAATATTAAACACCTAACCCAAAAAGTAAGCAGACAGCTGCTGTGTGAATACATAAACAATGTAATATCTAAAGATAACAACAAAAACCTATGGTCATAGATTAAGTCTAAGAATATGGAAACAACAGGCATAGTGCCATTAAAAGGAGAAGACAACTTAACACATAATGATAATGAAACTAAAGCTAACATCCTAAACAAATACTTTGCATCAGCATTCTCAGCCCCAGGAGACAAAGACATATTACTTAATTTGAACCAAGTAGACAACATAGTAGATACAGAAGTACAAGAAAAGGGAATCCAAAAACTATTAGCCAACATCAAAGCGAATAAGGCATCTGGACCTGATGGTATTCCAGCTAGATTACTTAAAGAACTTAGCAGTGAGCTAGCACCAGTGTTCAAAATACTTTTTCAGGCATCTCTTAACCAGGGCAGAGTACCAAGGGACTGGAAATAAGCTAATGTCACCCCCCTATTTAAAAAAGGAGAAAAATATGACCCAGGAAACTACAGACCAGTATCACTTACCAGCATCACATGTAAAATCCTAGAACACATAATATGTAGCAACATCATAAACCACTTAGACAAACATAATGTTCTTACTCCATACCAACATGGCTTTAAAAAATACAGATCATGTGAAACACAACAAACAGGACTAATGGACCTCATTCACGAATCGTAAACAAACAACATTTAGTCACGTGATCTTATTGATAAAACAACGAAAAAAACTGTTATGTGACAACCATCATGAATTAAACATGAGATCGTAAATTATATAGAAGAGATAGAGCACCACGTGCTAAATCTTGTTTGTTTACGATTGGTGAATGAGGTCCATTGATGATTTTTCAAAAGGTTTCTAGATGAGCAAATACATGCTATCTTACTAGATTTTTCCAAGGCTTTTGACAAAGTTCACCATCATAGTTTGCTAAAAAAATTAAAATTTTTTGGCATTGATGGTCCATTGCATCAGTGAATTAAAGATTTTCTGATGGGAGAGAACAAACTGTAATAATAAATGGCTCTAAATCAACACCAATAACAGTAAACTCAGGTGTACCTCAAGGAACAGTCTTAGGTCCACTACTATTTTTAATTTACATAAATGATTTACCAAATTGCATTAGGAACAAAAGTCAGATTATTTGCAGACGATTGCATAATATATAGAACAATAAAAACAACACAAGATACAGAAATTTTACAAAGAGAATTAGACGAATTACAGAAATGGGAATCAAATTGGAGCATGTCTTTCCACCCAGAAAAATGTCAGTTATTAAGAGTAACAAAAAAACTAAAACAAATTAATTCCACTTATCTTATTCATGGCAAACCAGTAACACAGACTAAAAACGCAAAATACCTAGGTGTTATAATAAATGAAAAACTGTCATGGAATCCCCATATTGATGAAACTATAAAAAAATCAAACAAAGCATTAGGGTTTATTATAAGAAATTTCTATAAATCAAATAAGAACATAAAACTAAAATGTATTATTTAACCTCGGTTAGGCCAATAATAGAATATGCATCCTCTGTTTGGGACCCCTCAACTCAAGAAAACATTAAAAAACTGGAACAGACACAAAATAGAGCAGTGAGATTCATAACAAACGAATATTCACATTTGACTAGAATAACACCTTTAGTAAAATCACTAAATTTAGAAAGCCTTCAGAATAGAAGACTTAAAAGTAAAGTAGCAATTATACATAAAACACTGAACCATAATCTTCAAATACAAAAAAAATTAATAAAATTCTCAGAAAGATACAAAGATGAAGGCACATTCCTCGTTCCATATGCTAGGACAAATTTGTACAAATGCTCTTTCTTCCCTAGCGCTATTAGAGCATGGAATGGGTTGCCTGAGCTAGCCAGGAAAACCAGTGACTTGGCAGAATTTAGGTCATTGGTTAATATGCACGACTAAATGCATGACGCATAGGGCGTAATCATCTTCTTTTTTGAAGTAACGTCTGTATCACATAAGACATGATAAGATAAGATAAGCAGACCTATTCATCTAATACAAAAGTCTAGTCTAGACTAGGTCTCCACGGGTCACCGACATAGAATGTTTTGAACACATTTTAGTCATGAATTAATTCTGTATAATGTATATTACAGTATATAAAATAATCTTTTATTAATTATAATTTATAGAGTCTATACTATATATGAATAATATAAATATGATATAAGGGAATATAGATCTATAATCTATTCTATTTTTTCTATGGTATTTGTATAGAATAGATGACTTTTACATATATTAGCAAGAAACTAGATCTATTTAAATCTATTAACAGAGAAAAGGTGTAGAAAGTGATTATGATGTGAAGTCAGTGAAGACACTACTACTAGTCACCTAGTGACTATATTTATAATATTATAATATTATAGATCTAGTCAGACTCTAGTCCTAGAGATCTAGATCTAATACTAAAGAGAGAGTCTCTAGACTCTAGACCTAGAGACAGTCTAGACTCTAGACTTGTGTTTTTATATTGATTTATATATTACAATAGTTTTATTATTATAGTTACTATAGTATCGGACTATAGACAGTATAGTCTTAGTACTATAGTAGTATTCTAGTATAGACACTCTACAGACTACTGACTAGTACAGTAGTACTCTAAGTACTCTAGTTAACTCACTCTTAGCTGCTAGCAGCTAGATCTAGCTCTAGTCTCTACCTCTAGTAGTTCAGTAGTACGGTGTACTAACTATTCAGACTATTAAAATACAGAAATGTAAAGAAAAAAATATCTAGATAAAGTAAAAAAAAAGGAAAAACAATTGTATTACAGAGTAGTTACTGAGACTGAGTGATAGTCTGATAGTAATACATAGACTAGATCTAGATCTACTCTATGAGTCTATATGATATGTCTAGTCTAGACTCAAGATCTAGATCTAGTACATCCAATTTGGCAATTACAAAGTAAAAATGTATAAGCAAGTCATGTGTGCAAGGTGAAACAAATCAGTGTTTGATATTTTTGTGTGTTTGTTATCTAAAAAAATATTCATATAAAATGATAAATACAATGTGAAATTAAATATATTTTAAATATGCTTGAGTTTTCAACATCAATATTTCAAAACATTTTTTATGAATGGATTATGATAATAGCGTGACGTCATAGTTTAATTACAAGGGGGCAATGTAAAAACTATTGTGGAAGTTTCCTCATATCCTATAAAGCGATATTATTGTAAGAAGACACACATTGATTTAATTAGTTTAGATTGTACTTTTATTGCTCAATTAAAAAGCACAGCATTTAGATCAAGATCTAAAACCGACAAACATCTCAATTACTAAAATTACTTTCTGAACTTCATTAGTCCTGTCAAAATATAGATCTAGTTAGCGGAAGCACTTTCTTTGGATGTGTATTATTGAACAAGTGACCTAGATGTGAGTGTCGATTATCAGATTGTTGGTCTTATGTTCAAATGCATGCGTTGGCTTGTGAATACGGTGATATGCTTTCGATTGTGAAGTGTATTTAAAATGTCTTTCTTTCAATTTGATGGGGCGCCTTGCCTTCACCACAACAATTATGTGTTTTATAAAGCTTTTAAATATAAATACAGTGATCTAAACAGAATTCTAGCCATTGGAGATTTTTTTATCTTAAAAATATTACAAGAAATTTGTATCGGTGAGATTGAGCTGCTTTGGGAGGACAAGACAGCGAATCAACTTTTAGCTAGTCTACGATTATATTTTAGGCCTGAACATACACCAGAAGGGAGACAAGATGACACGGGAGAGGTATGTATTAATTAAATCTATTTTGAAAGATTTAATAAGTGTTTTAAAAATATTTGAAAATCATGTATTGTACACACTTTCACAGTTATTTGCTTAGGCTTAGTTTTTTTTTTTTTGATTAAAATTAAAATGAATTTCTAGAATCTAGTTAATTAATAACATTTTCACGAAAGGACCTAATCTAGAATCTAGATTAGATATAGACTATGACTAAGTAAGTTAACTCTAAATGATGAATTTTCGTCTGGACTAACAAACGAACAAATGCAAAAAAAAAACAAAAAAAAAAAAACAAAAACAAAAAGCAAACAATAACATAAGACATAATTTACTGTTAGTAGTGTTAGTATTACCGAAATCTCTAGACAGTACCCTATTACTTACTATGAATATTATTAATCCGCCTACACAAATACTGGCAGGAATGTTGCAATTACAGTTGAGTTGTTAAGTTTAATTATTAATTCTTTAAGTAAGTTTAAGTAGACTCTAATAAACTCTAATTCTAAATGTTATAAATAAAATAAATTGATTCATTCTACTCTATTCTAGATAATATCTAGATCTAGTAATTTTAGTAGATCTAGACTATTGCTATAGTATTTACTAAATTCAAAAAAAGAGTAAAACTATAGAGCTCACAATCATCTCATAAGTTATAATAGGTATCTAAATATAAAATATAATTAGTAAATTACTTCACTTAGGTTATGTTGTATGTTATTAGATTAAAAAAAAAAAGCTAATAACGTATACTCAGGATTTAGTCTTTATTATTTATAGATCTATCAATATATATATATCTAATCTGCTGGGGGATGGTCTGTAATATTCATAGGCCATTAAGTTGTTTTTTTTCTATAGTACCTAGATCTGTGTTCTATGTAATGGGGATAATGATATACACACACACACACAAAACAACATGATTTGTAAAGACATCAATTCTAAATAAATTTATTGTACAATCTGAAAGAATGAAAGTCAGTTTCACAACAGTATTCCTAGATGATAATAATATTTTACTAAGGATTTAAGTCGGGGACAACACACTACACTTTGACTACACGGATGGGTCAAGGACAATACATTACACAGCTATGCAGGCATTTATCGTTGAAGGATCAAAGTGCTAGCACACTTTTTTGAGACAACAATGATTAGCCTACACTAAGTGATAGGTGTTTCTTTTAATATGAAAAAGAACTTTTCTCTAAATCAATTGGTTTAGACTGTTACAATTCCTATTGAAGGACTTTTAGATCTAAATCTTATATATAATTATATTTCACTTAATTCTACGTAATTAAATGGGTGATAGTATAAAAATTGTACAAAATTTAAATATATTTTTAAAAAAGTTTATATATATATATATATATATATATACACATTAGCATTCTTTTCTAATTAAATTGACAATTATTTTCTTCAAAGTCATTTTACGTCATTTGATTATATTTTATACATCTTTCTGATATGTATATTAAAAAAAAAACTTCGCTTATTGTTTCATGCAACTAAACACGTTGATAAGATGACGGTAAGGTCTGATAGAAATATTGATTCTATTAGCGTGTGCTATGTTTGTACATGCGAGATAGCCCGAAATGGCTGGTAGTTGAAAACACCATGAAACTAATAGAAATAAGGCGAGTATGTAAATCGCTGCTTTAGCCACGGACTCTGCCATACTTCCCACCTTACCACACCCCTCTCTTGCCTGCTGGCGTCTGCTCCGTGGCTCAAGCTGTGTCGTGAGAAAAGGGTATGGTACGGGCGAAAGAAAAATAAAACACAAAACAAACCTGCTTTGTTTATTTTTGTTTGTTTGTTTGTTACATTGTTTTTGTAAAAGGGCACGTTATCCCATTAAATGGTTCTAGATTTCTCTATAAAGTAGTCCAGTACTCATTAACTATGAGATAATATCTTATTTCTCTTATATTGATTCGTATTTTATCTGTATATAAAAATACTTTCACATTGTTCGACTGTTACTATTTATTTCGTATTTTGTAAACTCTAGATCTATATCTACTTGACTGCGTCATTTATCCCCCATCCCGGGCCATTTTTTGCTAAGTAAATATTCATATCCGTATTAAAGTGAACTAAATAATTATTGAAATATATAAACAAAATACTGCTTATGATTCATAAATATAAAAGTAATCTTTATAAAAGAGTCATGAAATCTCAGAGATTCAAAATAATTGATAATCCAGTGTTGTAAACCATGTATTCAAAAGATTTATGATAAAATACTAGTATATATGGAGATACTCTTCCTTCTAAAAAAAAAAAGATTAATTTAACTAGAATTGACGTAAACAGGATTTTAGTTGTTAGGCAGATATTCAAATGTGTTGCTTCCCCACACAGGAGAAACCAGCTTTTACTCAACTGCCAGATAATAGAAATAGTTTTCATCCGTTCTCCGGTTGACAAGAAGCCATTATAGACGCTGACCTAGTTATTGTGGCTGTTTGGGGAAAAAAAGGGTGGTGGAAGGGGTTTAATTGCGAGCATGGTAAGGAAGTTGAATAGAACTACCTAAGTCGCCATGATTATCAATATAGGCCTACACTTGCGACTTCAAGGTTTAATATGGACTATTAGATCTGCATACAAGTTATATCGAACCTATATACGATCTGTTAATTTTCTTTAACTATATTTTACACCATTATCTATTGGCATTAGAACTAGTTCACTTCAAGGCTACACGTTCTAATTACCACTTTTGGTGGTGGTGATATGACCTTGTTCAATTATTTCAAAATCTAGATATATCATGTTATTTTTGAATTGCTCTCTATAAAAAAAATAATTTACAGTCTTTCATTTGTAATATTTATTGATTTTGAAGTCTTTTTACTGTTATACAACTTTGTGTGTGCAAGGTAAAAATATTGACATCGATTTAGCTGTTTCAACCAGCCGTCTTCCAATAATAATGACGCTGGGTATTGTCATTTAATTGTCGATAACTCTTAGCCGTAATAATGTGTATGTGTGTGCATGTAGATTCGATGGTGTGTTCAACTGAGGGTAGGATGTGTCATGCTCGCTCGATCGCCCTCCGCTAGCCTAGCGTAGTTTTTTTTTTTTTTTTTTTTTTTGTCAGTTAAATTTACTGCCTGCAGCGTGCTATTAAAATGAATCAGGATTGTGTTCGCCTTGGAAACTACTTATTGTGTGCACTGCCATATAAAAAGTAGCACCACATATGTGCCACGTATTACAATAATTGAGTACTACGGCCCACTATGTTATTTACCTGCTAATGGATTATGAGAAGGAAATAAATCTTCCTCATCTTGTTTTGAAACAAGAAACAGTTCTACACGAGCTCAACTATTTAATAATGTTTGTACTGGGACAAAAGTTACTTTGTCTATTCAGTAATTTACGTTTTGGAATAGTTGAGGTGGATTAAACCCAACTTGATGTTGGCCACGATAAACATGTATGCTCGCTTCTTGTAATTTGATTAAGGAGATTCTCTTTGGTCCTTTAACCTTGACCTTTAAAGTGAAGTGTTTGTGTTGTATGTTTTCTATCAAACCAGTGTTATATCCAGTCTGCACCAAACATGACAGCGTAGGCAAGCGACACTCCTTAACAGTGATGATCGACTGCAGTAGATATTAGATTCGATAACAACAACAACAACAAAAAAATGGCCTGACAAACTTACATAGATCTACTATTGATAGATCTAGTATTACTAGTTAATATCTAACCCCGAGATTCTAAAAATAGCTTTCGAAAGATAAAGGGCATGACCCACATTACTTTTCCCCCCATAAAAATGTAACAAGAAAATTATTATTTTTTAGACAGATATTTTATTGTTTACACCAAAGGTTTTGATTTCACAAATGATGAAAGACTCCTAGATGATTTCGAGGTTCCCATTTTTTTGTGAATGCCAAATCAGAACTATTCTAATTATTGTGCAAATTTCAGAAGCTTATGTGCAGAGTCTATTTTTAGACCCGCCTGCTCGCCCTGGGCGACTCACAATAACTCTGCACATAAGCTCCTTTCCTTTTTTTTTTTTTTTAGTTGACTTTAATATTTATAAAACAGGACGATGTTATCTGTCTAATGTATTTTAATCATTACTAACCCAGTTAGATCTATATTATTGGAACTAATTAGAAATAATTTCTAAAACAAAATATGTTTTGCTCATATCATATAGTTTTTTTTTTCTCTTCCTAATATTGATATCCGATCTTGACAACAAAGTCGGCCTACCGAGACTTACAAATATATAGGGTAAAGAAACTCAAATTTCATTTGAATCGTTGTGGCCTACATCATCGAAGTGTGCGGGTATGACCTATCGGTGTGTATATTTATGCAAGTCCTCGTCTATCATTTTAGAATTCTTCTCCGACTTTGACTAGATTAGCATCTTTTCATCGACCTCAAAATTCAGCAGACGTTTACAAGCGGGCAGCAGTTTCAACAGTTTGTTAATGCTATCCCCACGAGAACAGTCCAATTGGATTGGACGAGATACTCTTGTGTCAATGATCTGGGCTTATTTGATCCGACTGTTTCAAACACCTTTGATGAATTCAATTACAAAACATCTTTAGGTTTCTTTATAACAACAAACTTTGAATAAAAGAATTGATCACCAGCGGTTTTTTTTTAAAATATTTTTTCATGCTGCCCTATTGGTAAACAGTAATACCGGTATTTCCTTTTTTTTTTTCTCTCCTTTGCAGCGAACACGTCGTACCAATGAAGTAATTTCGAAATTTTCAAACTGTAAAAATTGACATCAAAAACAATTTTTTAAAAGGAAAAACAAATCTCGTTACATAGATCGATAGCCAATATAGCTCACAGTCTTAGTAGAAATAAGCATTTTTTTATGCTTTAACTTATACAAATAATGAGGAAGTATTCATTTTTAATTAAAAAAATGTATCTCAATTATTATTAATTTCATTTAGCATGGACCGTAGCGTATTGGATAAGTACTACATATTACCAACCTTTTTGTGAGGACCGAGTTTTTTTGGAATTAATGGTATCCAAATGAGGCTTATGAAGTTGTTAGATCTTTCTTACCTTTACCTATCACTTAGTCTGTTGGGCACCAAGCAAGACTCGTCGACCGTCTTTCTCCATTCCTCCCTGTCCTTTGCCTTGTTTAGAACCTCTTTCAATGGCAGGACCGTCCATTCTTTTATGTTGTCCTCCCATCGCTTTCTCTGCCTGCCTCTTCTTATTTTTCCTGGTACTGTTCCCTGAAGGAAGGTCTTAGGGAGCCCCGAAGATCTTGTAATATGGCCATAGATTTTAAGTTTGCCTTTTTTGTTTTTACTATAGTTAGCAGGTCATCATGGGGTCCGATCGCTGCAGTAACCTTGTCTTTAATCTCTTGATTTGTGATGCGGTCTTTGAATGTGATACCTAGGATCCTTCTGTAGCATCTCAATTCCATTGCTAGGATTTTCCTCTCTAGCTCTGCAGTCAGCGTCCAAGACTCACAAGCATATGAAAATGTGGCCATGACCATGATCAGTCTGATTTTGGTGCCGAGGGCCAAACCTTTTAAGTTTTGAAAGGGCTGCTGTGAACTGTGCTATTCGGGCCAATAGTTCGGGTTTCGTTCCCTCATCTGAGGATCCTCCTCTCTAGCTCTGCAGCCAGCGTCCAAGACTCACAAGCATATAAAAAATGTGGCCATGACCAGGGAGCGCATCAGTCTGATTTTGGTGCCGAGGGCCAAACCTTTGTCTTTCCATATTATTTTAAGTTTTGAAAGGGCTGCTGTGGACTGTGCTATTCGGGCCAATAGTTCGGGTTTCGTTCCCTCATCTGAGACAATAGCTCCGAGGTATTTGAAGCTGCTAACACTAGTCAACTTTTCACCTCCAATACTGATGCCCCCTTTTAAAGCCCTGTTGGCTATTGGTCATAATTTTGTTTTTTTCGGCATTTATTTGCATACCATACGCTGCGGAAGTCTTGTCAATGCGCATCACCAGGTCAGCTAGTTCTTCTTCTGTCCCTGCTAGGCCATCAATGTCATCTGCGAAGCGCAAGTTAGTGATTCTTCTTCCTCCAATGCTTACAGTACCTTCAAACCCTCGAGAGCATCTTCCATTATCCTTTCAAGGAAGATATTGAAAAGTGTTGGTGAAAGTAGGCAGCCTTGTCATAAGCCAACTGTGGATTTGAACCAGTCCCCGATATTATTGTTGAAGTACACTGCACTGGTGGTATCCTTGTAGAGGTTCTGGATAACTTTAATTATGTTTTATTTATGTTGTACTTTTCCATTGTCGCCCAGATTGCCCCGTGCCATACTCAATCGAAAGCTTTCTTGAAATCAATAAAGACATGGAAAAGATTCTCTTGGTGTTGGAGATATTTTTCACAGAGTATTCTGAGGTTTAGGATTTGTTCTGTTGTGCTGCGACCTTGTCTAAAACCCGCTTGTTCTTCTGATATGATTTTGTCTGCTATCGGTTTTAGTCGATTTAATATATTTCTTAACAGTGCTGGGATGGCGCGATAGTTTTTACAGAGTTGTAAATTGCCTTTCTTTGGAAAGGTGATGATGAGTGATTGGGTTCAGGGTTTGGGCCATTCTCCTGATTGCCAGATCTTGTTGCAAATCGTATAGAGTGCGTTTATCATGGTTTCTCCTCCCGCCTGTAGAAGTTCACCAGGAATGTTGTCAACTCCGGCCGATCTACTTACACCATTAAAAACTAGTCCAGAGAAGTGTGAGTGAATAAGATTAGCGAGGGGTAAACAAAAGTATCAAGAGAAAGTATGTATAATAAGTCATAGTTAAAATGTAACAGACAGATTTATCATTTTTGTGCGTATACAGATCTTATTGTGTAGGCTCATATTTTTTTCCTTGTAAAATAAAATGGATCTTGTTAAGCGATCAATTAGGGACTGTTCATCAACTCTCTATTGCCTACTAAGCTGGTGACCGTTGTAGAGTATATAAACCCATTATCCTTCGAGACAGAAAAAATGGCTCATATTGGCGACTTGAAGGATGCGTTTGATGTAAATGACTATAGCCTCAATCTCTTTGAGTCGAAATAGTGATGACTCTATGTCCTAAATCTTGCTGGAAGTTATTGCTCCACTGTTGATGTTTGGGCAGCCTCTCAGTTCATCCAAGATCTACGTTTTTCTCTCTGCGTTGGTTTATGCACAACCTGCCTGGAAACTCCTGGGGGAAACCTTCACCGCTTATTTATTATCTAAGGTGTCGTTAACTATCACATAGTTCCTTGGATCTCCTTCCCTCATGTAGTTCTGCGTAGCAATGTCGAGGCTATCGTCCACATAGATTGCACTTGACATGGTAAATCTTGCGCAGCGTTCATTTTATCTACATAGCACCTAAGCATTTTGGTTCCTCTAGTACAGCCACATTTTGCCCCCAAAATCGCTTTTAAAACAAAACCATGACTGCTGAGGCTTCCCTTTTCTACTTGTGACTTTCCTGTTAAGGTTGAAGCTTTGGTTGAACTGAAGTACATTAAGTCATCCAACTCCGCCAATCTGCAATTCTTGTGTTAAATGTCAGACAAAGCTATGAAATTCTGTAATAGGATTTGTTTTTGTTGAGATTGTCAGTCTGAAATCTTGACATACAACTACCAAAGCATCTACAAATCTTTGCAATGATGCCTTTGTATGACATTGTGACATACTGTAATTATCGAATCAAAGTAAGGCTGTTCATCATTCTAGCTTTGAGTCAAGTCAGGTGCCTTTATCAGATCAGCTTTCAAATGTAAATACTTGTCTTCCCAGAATTCCAAATAACTCATAAGATGACAACACACAATAAAATGTCGGTGTTATAACCCATCCTTACTTTACTCCAGGGCTTGGAGAGAGTTTTCATACTGTACCAATGCTTTGTATATTATAACGTAATGTTTCATTATTTCAATTAAAATCCTTTTTTTTTTACAGACCATTTCTGTTATTTCGAAGAACTTTTGTTGCAAACATAAACTCCTTATCAAGGAGCTACACTGTTCTCTGTCATGTAATAAGAACGTGCTATATCAACAGCTGGCGCATCAATTGACTTTTTTTTTCATTTAACCTAATTATCAAATGTTCATAGAAAATATAATTGAATGCAGTTGTTTTCCGGAAAAAATAAAGAGGGTACTTAAGCCACCTACACATAAAATACATTGACACACACGTTGGAATTCGTTTATCTAGTAGTTTTCTTTATGTGACTTTTTTGTGTGGCTAATATGTATTTATCATTGAAGATGAGAACTACTTTTGTCATTCTTTGGCTTGTCAAGCCATTTTTTTTCGCAAGTGTTGTACTTGAAATCCATAATTAACCCCAAACACTTTGCTTAATGCTTATTCTTGTTAGTAATTCTATCCCATTCAGAAGATTCAAGAGAGCTAAATAAAAATTGATTGTTTAGTAGCAGGCGGAGATAAACTCAAAGGTTTCAACTTGCCAGCAGCCGATGGGTGCAGATCGATCTAATCCTAATAAGCACATCCCGCATTAACCCTTCTATTTCATTCTATTGATTTGGTGCTAGAATGTTGCCCCCCCCCCCTTTGCACACGTGTATTGAACGATATTGTTGAGAGTCCGATATAATTTTGTGTACTTTATTGCACGTCTGAATCAAATTCCTCTTCCGTTTGTTGGCACTAGATAATATCTTTATGGAAAAAGTATTAGAGGCTCTTTTTACGACAGTGACGCAACTAAAACGTATTTATAAACATATTATGATATACTTCAAATTGCGGTAATGAAGCAAGAGTCAATACGAAGAACTTTTGAGTTATTTAGTTGGTAAAAGTGATTTTTCGATTCAACATCATTGACATTGCCTATTTATATATTTCAACCTCTCTTCCAATCGTTTCATTTTCTTGTTTTTCTTTGGGTTGCCTTTGATTACCCCTACATTTCTCCATAGCGCTTTCTCCTCTTGTTCTCTCTGCTACTTTCTGGATGAAATAGTGACAGTTTATCTGAACATACTTTTGTTTTCAATAGAATTGGTTGTAAAATACAAGTTGCATTATAGCTAGATGTTTGTTTATTCGAAATTATTTTATATAGATTTTAGGTTTAAAACTGAACGATGGGATGGTCACATTAGGAAATATACTGGGTGTTGGCTCTTATAAGAACTCCAGCATGGCTAGCCTTTATTACCAATGCTTATTTATTTCAAGTAACACATATTTATAATAGAAGTATTTTGTAATTTAAAAAAACAAAAGATGATTTCAGACCAAATTAAATAAAATATTTTAAATTAAAATTATCTATATCCATGGAAGCTTGAGCTCTGTGACTTTTTTTTTTTACCATTTTCAACCTAAAGTTCCTATTAGTACAATTCAATCACATAATTGTTGATTTTTTTCTTCTACACGCCCTATGACAGTGGCGGTGTCAAAATAATTAAAACGACAACACCATAAGGACCCTCTGTGTGTCTCTTTGTCAGGTTTCACCCCTTCCAGTACAGCTGCCGCACCTTCCTTGTCCTTAGGACATGGTTTCTTTGTTCACGAGCGAACTATCGTACAGGTCCCTTACTTCCCACTAGCTGGTGCTTGATACCAGCCATGGCCTTTTTGTGTTGTTTTTTCCTATCAGGCCGTCAAAGTAGCACCTTCTTTTTTTAACTTCATTTTAAGTACCGGTAGTTTGATTACTGTTATTATTAGTTCAATACTTCAATGAAAAGTTGGAGATCACACAATGACTAAACATATGTAGTTTCAATTGTAAACACGGTTACTGAGTGTGAAATGTTTAATGCGTTAATGTAAACAGTACTTTATCAAGTGAAGTCTTTGTTCTTACATGTGCATGCATTTCTAATCGAACGTGCCTGCACCTCCCCCCCCCCCCAGCCCCAGGGTCATGTCTAGGTGTGTGTTTATTTGGCTACTGCAATGTATTGATTTTTTTTTTTCTTACTTAGTGTCCCATGTTTCACGTCCACCAAATTTATTAAGAGAAAAAAAAAGGTCCTGGTGTATAGTGACTCATTAAATGATTTCATTTGTCATCTCTGGTGAGAAATATTACGTGACACAGAGAAAGTATGTACACATTTACCAGATCTAGTTGTTTACCTTTGTGACACGGCAATCATCAGCATATACACGTGTGTTGTCACAGACGACACTCTTTGAAATATGTGTCCAGTGCAGAGTTAGTCCATAACTAATTGGTTTATCTAGTAGAGGCTGATGAGAGGTTCAGGAGCTCGTGTCTAGTCTACGACCTTTTGTAGCACAGTACGCCACATAAAGATTTTCTACACAAGTAGGCTTAGTAGAGTAACCTACTCATTTCTTAATAGATTGCTTGAGCAGCTAAATTACTTAGCGCATACTCATAGTCATACATACAGAGAGAGAGAGAATGAAAGAAATATATGTATATAGTAGATGTTATATTGTATTTTCGACATCTGTTGTAGACTGGAAAAATTACATTCTGATTCTGACTATGTGTATATATATATATATATAAGGCATTTTACGTCTCGAGAGACGATCTTTTCTCTTTGCAACTTCTTGTATGACTAAAGATATATATTATATATATATATAGATATAGATATTTATATATTTATTTATTTATAAGAACTTGCTATCCGAACTTTTGTTTCAATTGTAATTCTATAAAAGGAATTCGTTACTTTTTTATGGCACAGCCATACTACATAATTCATGAAGTCCAGATCTAAATCTAAATTAACATTTCTAGAACAATTTTTTTAAATTATTAGATCTAAACAATGAACTTCGAATAATTTCAAGATTACTGCGTTGGACTCACACAGTTGGGGACGTTAATAAAATGTTATCAATCGTATTTAGATGCATATATACATCTTTCCGAGCAAAGCGCAATTTTCGTGCTTATAAACGCTCAGTGCGCTATAGACCGATATCTTTTGTGGACCTGTTGGGAAGAGGTGGTGAGATCTCCTTGCTTTCATCAGGCGCTCAGCAAATACAGCTCTGCTATCAAGGAGGTTCGAGTTCAAATCCCGATTTCAGAAGTTTTTATTTACTGGTCTCCGGTTTGATGATAAGGCGATAAGCGCTATTAATTTTATGTTGTCTGTTCTGTCGGTCTGCCACGTTTAGATCGAAATAAACTAGAAAAGTTAATTGAAAATCTAATTTCTCCTTTAGGCAAAAAAAATCAAAAAAAAAAAAAAAAAAAAAAATCATAGTAATATGTTAATCAGAAATCTCGGTATCGAAAATACGTTGTTAAGGTTGTTTTCAGATTAAAAAAACAACAACGCCAAACTGATTCCATTGACATATTACATTTAGTTTTCTTGCCATAATGTCTAAAAGTCTCGTTATCGATAATATGTTGTTTAGTTTGTAAAAACGCCAAATGATTCTTTGAAATCCTATTACTTTAGACAATGAAAACGAAACGATTCCTTTTCCATTGGCGGATCCTGTGGAGGTCATCTCGTGTGATAACACGATCTCTCTTTGTAGTCTTGTTATCGATAATTGTAGTTTCTATTTTATCCTAAGACTCGCGAGAATGTACTTGTATTTGTAACACAAATGTTTTCTGTTTGTGTATATTGCACATACTACAAGTAAGTCACACGTGTCATGTTCGATCTAAAAAGGGATATTCATAATATTGTTAATCACAAAATCTATTTGTTAACATTTAGATTTTTGTAAGATCCGGCTTACTTTCATAAGAAATCTCAAATAAAATTATTAGAGAGAAAAGAAGAGCAAGCGATATATCTATAAGGGGGCAAAACAATTGAACTGAAGGAAAAACTTAAGTAAATGAAAAGGGAAGATAGGTTGATTGCCTCCATTTATGAAATCCCACATAAATGAATATATCAATTAATTAAAAAATAATAATTTAGGTATCAATATATCGATTAAAAAAATAATTTAGGTTTGATACATCATCAGCATACCGTGAAGACAGCAATTATAAACAAACTTTCCCGTACACACATTGTCTTGTTTGTGATTTTAATTTCAAAGAAAGCAGTATTTTAGCAAGATATTTTGCGTGCTGTCTCC
Organism: Biomphalaria glabrata; assembly: GCF_947242115.1. Classification (NCBI taxonomy): domain Eukaryota; kingdom Metazoa; phylum Mollusca; class Gastropoda; family Planorbidae; genus Biomphalaria; species Biomphalaria glabrata. Next base: position 35,371,061 of record NC_074711.1, on the reverse strand, counting down.
AGATTGTTTGTAGTTGGTATGTTTGTACTGTACTAGCATGATCTAGTTTGAAGGTTTGCTCCAACACAGAAGTCTATTGCATTGCTTAATATCCATTCTAAAAAGATCTACTCCATTACGGTCGGTCTACGTCAATGAATTAGACGAGTCGTCAGATAGTTGAGAGCTAGATAAAGAAACATCAAGTCGGCTTCCACTGCAGTGTTCTATCGATTCCCGTGGCTGTCACACTCCTCTCTAACCTAGATACAATACACAATTATTTGTCTGATACTTGTTTGCCTTTAGGTTGGACTGGTTTGGAACCCTTAAAGCAGCGGCCCCTTCTGTGTCGTTATTTTATATTGGACTGGTTTTAAACCCGCTTGGTAGAGGCTTTTTCTGTGCCATAATTTCACATTCCAGGAATTCATTTATATATCAGATCTCTCTCATTGTCTCTCTTTATCTCTCTTTACCCCATGATTGTCTTCCACCATAAATTAGATGTGTATAATTGTGTAATCTCTCACAAGTTTTAGTTCCATTTGTAGGTACTAGTTAAAACAGTTAACAAACTTGTATTGGTGTAGAAGTTAAAAACTGGATTAGTAGGAATAAACAAGAAGTAAATTGCCTGAGCCTGTGAAGACTTATAAGTGTAGCCGTTCTATAAATAGCCAGGTCTTTGTTGCACTGAAATGCTGATGAAGAGAATGACATGACATCTATGTAGAACAGTTTTAACAAAATACAGCATCGATTTTTTTGTCTGAAATTATCCGCCGCCGAAGTTATTGTGTAAACACCGAGTGTGAATTCATGTGTGTGTGTGTACACACCTCCTGTCGTAGCTATTGTAATGTATTTCTCAAATACAAATGTCGAAATAAAAGTTGATTGCAACATGCTAATAATGAATAGATGGATTCGGAAGTGAAAAGTGTTGGTTTGTTAAGTACAGCAAAACAAGAGAAAGGATCAACTTTCATAGATTTATCAGACATGTCACTCTACAATGTCGCCAAGAACATCATTTCAGATTTCACGATTATGTCATCATTACAAAGCTTATATCAACTCACTTTGTCTGTCTGTCTAGTACAAATTTTGAAGACGTTAAATTATTATTCTCGGATCTAGTTGGAAACTTTCCACAATTATTTTTTGTACATAACAAAACAGGAATCACTGAAAAAGTTTACCATTTAGTCAATTATTTATTGTACATAACAAAACAGGAATCACTGAAAAAGTTTACCATTTAGTCAATTATTTATTGTACATAACAAAACAGGAATCACTGAAAAAGTTTACCATTTAGTCAATTATTTATTGTACATAACAAAACAGGAATCACTGAAAAAGTTTACCATTTAGTCAATTATTTATTGTACATAACAAAACAGGAATCACTGAAAAAGTTTACCATTTAGTCAATTATTTATTGTACATAACAAAACAGGAATCACTGAAAAAGTTTACCATTTAGTCAATTATTTATTGTACATAACAAAACAGGAATCACTGAAAAAGTTTACCATTTAGTCAATTATTTATTGTACATAACAAAACAGGAATCACTGAAAAAGTTTACCATTTAGTCAATTATTTATTGTACATAACAAAACAGGAATCACTGAAAAAGTTTACCATTTAGTCAATTATTTATTGTACATAACAAAACAGGAATCACTGAAAAAGTTTACCATTTAGTCAATTATTTATTGTACATAACAAAACAGGAATCACTGAAAAAGTTTACCATTTAGTCAATTATTTATTGTACATAACAAAACAGGAATCACTGAAAAAGTTTACCATTTAGTCAATTATTTATTGTACATAACAAAACAGGAATCACTGAAAAAGTTTACCATTTAGTCAATTATTTATTGTACATAACAAAACAGGAATCACTGAAAAAGTTTACCATTTAGTCAATTATTTATTGTACATAACAAAACAGGAATCACTGAAAAAGTTTACCATTTAGTCAATTATTTATTGTACATAACAAAACAGGAATCACTGAAAAAGTTTACCATTTAGTCAATTATTTATTGTACATAACAAAACAGGAATCACTGAAAAAGTTTACCATTTAGTCAATTATTTATTGTACATAACAAAACAGGAATCACTGAAAAAGTTTACCATTTAGTCAATTATTTATTGTACATAACAAAACAGGAATCACTGAAAAAGTTTACCATTTAGTCAATTATTTATTGTACATAACAAAACAGGAATCACTGAAAAAGTTTACCATTTAGTCAATTATTTATTGTACATAACAAAACAGGAATCACTGAAAAAGTTTACCATTTAGTCAATTATTTATTGTACATAACAAAACAGGAATCACTGAAAAAGTTTACCATTTAGTCAATTATTTATTGTACATAACAAAACAGGAATCACTGAAAAAGTTTACCATTTAGTCAATTATTTATTGTACATAACAAAACAGGAATCACTGAAAAAGTTTACCATTTAGTCAATTATTTATTGTACATAACAAAACAGGAATCACTGAAAAAGTTTACCATTTAGTCAATTATTTATTGTACATAACAAAACAGGAATCACTGAAAAAGTTTACCATTTAGTCAATTATTTATTGTACATAACAAAACAGGAATCACTGAAAAAGTTTACCATTTAGTCAATTATTTATTGTACATAACAAAACAGGAATCACTGAAAAAGTTTACCATTTAGTCAATTATTTATTGTACATAACAAAACAGGAATCACTGAAAAAGTTTACCATTTAGTCAATTATTTATTGTACATAACAAAACAGGACTCACTGAAAAAGTTTACCATTTAGTCAATTATTTATTGTACATAACAAAACAGGAATCACTGAAAAAGTTTACCATTTAGTCAATTATTTATTGTACATAACAAAACAGGAATCACTGAAAAAGTTTACCATTTAGTCAATTATTTATTGTACATAACAAAACAGGAATCACTGAAAAAGTTTACCATTTAGTCAATTATTTATTGTACGTAACAAAACAGGAATCACTGAAAAAGTCGAAAAAGTTCACCATTTAGTCATTGAATTAGGCTCGGTGGCTGAGTGGTAAAGTGTTTGGCTTCCTAACCGATGTGTCCCAGGTTCGAATGCTGGTGAAGACTGGGATTTCAAATGTCAGGATTTTTAGAGTCCACCCATTAATCGGGGAAAAGTAAAGGCGGTTGATCGTTGTGCTGGCCACATGACACTCTCGTTAACCGTGGGCTACAGATAACCTTTACGTCCTATGCCGTATAGGTCGCAAGGTCTGAAATGGGAACTTAACAATTCATTATATGTAGAAATAACGTGGAAAAGATTTCACCCAAACAGACTGAAGGACTGAGCTATAAGCTTTGTAAAAAAAAATACTTTTGAACTAGAGATATAAAAAAAAAAAGTATCATGTATAAAGAGCCATCTAAAGTTGATTTTTGTGTGTGCAGGACTGTAATCAATATTTCTTGGCCTAAACTCCACCAGGCACTCATCGGAAAAGACACGAGGATGGACGCATAGTGAAAAATTATTTTATAACAATATGTCTGTGTGGGACGGATTGGCCACCATTCAATTAATTATCTTGGCTTTAGATTTTTTTTTTTTTTAGCCTTTTAAAAAAAAAATCTTGTTACCTGAACTGCACCCACAGATTGAAATGGAATCTCTGAACCTTATGAAGTGCATACCACTTGACCACATGCTCCTTAGAGCTTTTAATTTAGAGCTACTTTGGCTTCTAAGCTCCAGTGAGTAAATCTGAGATCTTTTAACTATTTGCCAAGTTGTCTATTATGGGGCAATAACTGAAACTAGCTTCTGTGCTTTTAGCTATAAATGTTGTTGTTTTAAATACAGGGTGATTTTAAAAAATGCGCCTAAACTAATGAGCTATATTTAAAAACAACAAGAACAAAAACCAATTTGCTACCTTACTGGACACAAGCCGATATGAACCCATTCTTCGCCAACACGCTTTATGATGTCGCCGTACACCGTGATAGTTAGTTACTGGATACGGTGGAACAAAAACCTTTATTTTGAACTTACCCCCACAGGAAAAAGTCGCTCACAGAGAGCAAGGTCTTTAGCAACTTTTCTACCTATCCACCGTGTTTGCGAGGAATTTTCATAACGGTTTTATGGTGGTCACGTTGAGCACTCGTAAAGTCTGAAATACGTTATGACACTTGTATCCAGATAGGTAGGCCTAACAATTATTATTTGTATTTTAGAAATAGCGCAATGGTTTTGCCGCCTTCTTTTTTAATCACCCTTTACGAAACATTTGTATCAATTTCTGATATCTAACACATATAAAACAAGACTACAAAGAGAGTTTGTGTTATGACACAAACTCAGAGGCGGCCCCCATCAAATTCACCAATGTTTTGATCGTTTAAAGAAATTTGGCGTTATTTTTCACATAAAAGCAAACAGTGCAACACATCGTTTTTGAGAAGACTCTTCTAACTCTTCTGGAATAAGCAGAGTAGCGTTAAGTGATCACCTAAGATCAGCACGGAAACCTCCCGATAAAGTGTGAGCTGATTATTGATTTTTACTCAAATGTAAAATCTTAATGTTAATTACATTTATTTGATTGTTATTGCACATTTTACAATAATACTTAATTAAAATTATAAATTATTATTATCTAAATGTTCATTTTGGAGTAGATCTAGATCTGGACTAAATCTCAAAACAATTTTATCTTGTTGCAATAGATTTACTGGTCCATGCATGTACATTGATGGAATCAGTTTTATCAATGTTGATTAAAGTAGGCTGCTTCAAAGGAATAATGAGGGTTTAAAATAACTGTGTGTGTGTGGGGGGGGGGGCAGTACAAACATTGTTAATATAAAATTGTACTAAATCCTCTTAACTTGTATTACAAGCTTTATCAATCAATACACACAAACTCTATTTATTATAATGATAGGCTTACTAATTGCATATTTCAAACATGGGGGGGGGGCATATTATGATATAGATCTACGTAGTAATTTACTACTGTTCTTCTTTCGTAAAATTTTGGTGCTTAAATTGTATATGCGGTACGTTTCAGGGTTGGTAAAGTTTGGGGTTTATGATTTCAGGGTTTGTAAAATTGGGAAATTCGGGTTTCAGGGTTTACTTGGTCTCATGGGTGGCAACCCTGGTTCTGTCATACTAAATACTACATTTACAAAAAAAATGTTAACCTTTTTTTTTAAAGAGAAAAAGCTATTTCTATGCAAACAAGTTGGACATAATTTATAAGTAGTTTTTCATATTATCGCGTGAACTGCAGAGCATACATAGCATAAAGGAACAGAACTAAAGGATTTACGGAAATTTTTTTTTCTTGAGGCTTTGAATAAGGGATTGACCCTTTACAAAACAGGATCTGTCAACCTTCTTTCTCCATTCTTCTCTTTCATTTGCCTTTGATAAAATTTCATTATGATATTTTTTCTGAAAATATTTAAACCTGCCTTTTTACCTGCCTGGGTGGACCACTTCTGACAGAATTTAAATACCGATATTCTTCTGAAAATATTGAAACCTGCCTAGGTGGACCACTTCGGGGCCGATTTTGAGTTTGTGTTTCCACACAAACTGTCTTTGTAACCTTGTTAGTTCATGGTTTCAATGACTTGCCGTATTCTGGTTTATGTGTGTTAAATCGTTAGTTTGGCTATAGGTATAGAGAGTCAAATGCATTTCACATACTGGGTTGTGCACTATGGTATATAAATATATACATCATAGGTATATTGTACAACTATACATTTTTATGATGGATTGTGTAGAAACACCCTTTTAATGCTCTTTCTATATTTTGTTTTTAAATAGCTCTTCAAAATACTTGCTGTATTTCTTGGTGGAAGATTATACATGTAATTGATTATTTGTTAATATCACCCAACTACTTTGCCGCCGAGCTATTGATTTTTTTTGGGTAGTTGTTTCAATATATGGCATCGGTTTTAGCTAAATACCCGATCAATAATGGACTGTGTTATTTACTGTATGTCATTTAACCACTAAGGAGTTAATATTGGCATTAACAAAAAACTAACTAACCGACAACGATGAATGACTCTAGATTGTTCGTTCGCTTCAGTTAACTCTACTACACAAGTACAATTACAGTTTAATTACAAGTAAACGTTTGGTTTGTCTATGACTCCAATGCTGTGCCAACAAATCATGTGCTATTCTAACACTAAGCCTTGACAGCTAGCGCCAAGATTGCCTAAAAACCAAACAAAAAAAAAAGCACAAACAGCACAATTAATATAACAATCTAGGCCTTCGTCTAATTTGTAAAGGTGTAAGAAAAAAACAACAACAGTAAATTGAATAACACTCGCCTAAAAAAAGGGGGGAAATGATACGTTTCAAGCCATTACTTATTTGGGAGAGACCAATTGATTTCCTTCTAATCTAATAAAAAGAAAAGTTGAACACAAATGTCATCTGGGCTGCTGCACTTTGATTGTATGATTAAACCTGTGACCAGGAGTCTCCAGCTGCTATCAATAACACTAGATGTGTTTGGCTAGAGAACATTGGAACTTTGGCTGGTAATCACTGGGGAAATAGAGCCTATGTAAGGCTGGTAATCACTGGAGAAATAGAGCCTATGTAAGGCTGGTAATCACTGGAGAAATAGAGCCTATGTAAGGATGGTAATCACTGGGGAAATTGAGCCTATGTAAGGATGGTAATCACTGGGGAAATAGAGCCTATGTAAGGCTGGTAATCACTGGGGAAATAGAGCCCAAATAAGGCTGGTAATCACTGGGGAAATAGAGCCTATGTAAGGATGGTAATCACTGGGGAAATAGAGCCTATGTAAGACTGGTAATCACTGGGGATATAGAGCCCAAGTAAGGCTGGTAATCACTGGGGAAATAGAGCCTATGTAAGACTGGTAATCACTGGGGAAATAGAGCCTATGTAAGGCTGGTAATCACTGGGTAAATAGAGCCCCAGTAAGGCTGGTAATCACTTGAGAAATATAGCCCAAGTAAGGCTGGTATACAGGACTAGAATGATCAACACAATAGATAGGTATTCAGTTTGAAAGGACTAGCAGTTGTCAATCAAGTGACTTGCCACTAATAAAACAACAGGCTTTTTATTTCCGTTGTTGGCCTGCGCAATATTAAACATCACTCTTCAGCAGCTATAAATAACTTGTCAGTCAAGCTCTGATTTAGAAACAAGAAATACTGGAGTAACATTATGTCCGCTGTGCTGTAGAGTAAGTAGTGTCAGGTCCGCTCTACTGCTTAGGTGCGCTTCATTGGAGTTGACTTACTATTTCTCTACCCTATTGTATAAAGAAAACACAGGAGAACAAAATAGAAGTGTTTGATATCTTGTATAATGGGGATGAATCGAAAGAGAAATAACTCTGTATTTGTGATAGTCTAAACGCGATAGCGAGTGGAAGAGCTGTTAAAGTCAAGACACTCAACTAGATAGAAGATAAGGAAACCAAATCTCATTGTTTACATTGAATAGATATTCTCACACAAAGCTCAATTTTGTGTAATCTTACACCTTTTTTAATTATAACTTAAAAAAATAAAACAAAACTATTTTGTGTTACTAACAGAAGAGCTCAACAAATTGATTCTACCGTGCTCATAAATGCAGATTATTTTATGCGTTTTATACAATCAAAAGCTATTTTAGGGATTTGCTTCCATTTATGAAAATCCCCATTACAATCAGATAAGACTGATAAGTTGCTCATTGATGCCCATACTGCGGCCCTTGAGCCTCATCCAGCCCAGGACGTGGTAATATCAGGCCCCTTGAAAATTCTGCCCAAAGTGCAGAGTTATGGTTCCTTCGGACTCGACGATTTTGTTTGTTTGGTGCTTCGGCCCGTGACCCGCGCGTGTGAACTGTATACAGGCTGAGAAAGGTTGGACACCACTGAGATTGTTGAACAGGTGCCACAACGTAACCGTTTTAGTCTTTTTTTTTTTTAAATTTAAAACAACTTATTACTAATGGTGGAATCATCGGTTTCCAAATTATCGCCAAGGATTTGCACTGAGGTCACGGGGTACAAGAATTCTGTGCTCATGACACAAAACAATGTTACGGACCATTGTGCGAGCCGATGTTCCATGTCTAGACATGAGTTCATTTTGTCCTGGCCAATCTTATTACCATTAACAATTAGATTTTAGATTCCATAGCTTGACTTTTGTTCAACTGATTGATAAGAATAATAAAGCAACCAGTTTGAATCACGTGTGTAGATACACAGCCAAGAGAAATACTTGTGTTGACTTTCAGTGACTATAAATGTGTTGGCTATGCTCTTCACTGTTGGTCTTCTCACTGCGTCACTTCCATAGAGTTATACGCCTTCACAAAGTCTTGTACTTGTTGGAGTTCTGTCTAGTACACAATATCTGAGTGGCACCATCTCCAGAGTCTTCATCTGGCTGTTAAGTTTTTTGTTACTCAAGCTTTTGATATGGCTACTCTATTGTTTGCGTGGTTTAGCTTTAAAGGAGGACTTTTGCTGTGGCAGTTACATTTAGTCTAGTCTTGCGTTATATAATTTTGAAGGAACAATTTTCTACAATTGCGTTATACAAATTGTATAACTTTGAAAGAAGACTTTTGCAATTTTCGTTTGATTGTATGAAGTAGAAACATCTACTTGTCAGCTGATTACAACTTTACCAGTTCGCCATTTCATAAGTAATTTTGTTTTAAACTTGGTGGAAGCAAAAAAAAATTGAATCTAGCTGTCACTGTTACTGTAAATGTCTATTGCAAACATTAAATATGATATCTAAAAAATAATAAAATATATTGAATATTTAAAAAAAAAAAAACACTCAATAACATTCTAATTTGCAAACAGGGGCTCTAGTCTATTCGTATTTTTTTGTACAATAACACGGTACTAATGATAATTTAAAAAAAATGCTTTATTGATTTACTTTGGGTAATAGTGCATAATGCCCAGCAAGACAGCAGAAATGAAAATAGGAAGAAGAGGACAAAGTGTGTGTGTGTGTGTAGTGTAGTATGAGTGCTAGAGAAGATATTTGTTATTTGTGTGGCTTGTACGGGTTTCTGTATTGATCATTGGCCAGGACAGTCTTGAGTAACATTGATCCTACCAGGCATACACTTTTAATAGCTTTCTGATGGAGGGTCTAGATAAGTTTAAAATTGTGTGTGTGTGTAAGCTTCAAGTTTGAAAGACAAAAAAAAAAATGTGTGTCTAAAAAAACTCCTGACTTCTATTTAACAAAGAGTTATAGTTCGCCCTCTTCTACACTCTGTTGACTTTGACTGCATGGCAGTGCATTCTGTCCAGGGGATGGGGGTGGATGTACTAATTGTCCTAACTTTGAGAAGATGGTCTCAAAATATTTGTATGTATCCAACTCCAAAAATATTTGTGTGTATCCAACTCTAAAAATATTTGTGTGTATCCAATTCTAAAAATACTTGTGTGTATCCAACTTCAATACATTGTTCTAAAAATATTTGTGTGTATCCAACTTCAATACATTGTTCTAAAAATATTTGTGTGTATCCAATTCTAAAAATATTTGTGTGTTTCCAACTTCAATACATTGTTCTAAAAATATTTGTGTGTATCCAACTTCAATACATTGTTCTAAAAATATTTGTGTGTATCCAACTTCAATACATTGTTCTAAAAATATTTGTATGTATCCAACTTCAATACATTGTTCTAAAAATATTTGTGTGTATCCAATTCTAAAAATATTTGTGTGTTTCCAACTTCAATACATTGTTCTAAAAATATTTGTGTGTATCCAACTTCAATACATTGTTCTAAAAATATTTGTGTGTATCCAATTCTAAAAATATTTGTGTGTATCCAATTCTAAAAATATTTGTGTGTATCCAACTTCAATACATTGTTCTAAAAATATTTGTATGTATCCAATTCTAAAAATATTTGTGTGTATCCAATTCTAAAAATACTTGTGTGTATCCAACTTCAATACATTGTTCTAAAAATATTTGTGTGTATCCAACTTCAATACATTGTTCTAAAAATATTTGTGTGTATCCAACTTCAATACATTGTTCTAAAAATATTTGTGTGTATCCAACTCTAAAAATATTTGTGTGTATCCAATTCTAAAAATACTTGTGTGTATCCAACTTCAATACATTGTTCTAAAAATATTTGTGTGTATCCAACTTCAATACATTGTTCTAAAAATATTTGTGTGTATCCAATTCTAAAAATATTTGTGTGTTTCCAACTTCAATACATTGTTCTAAAAATATTTGTGTGTATCCAACTTCAATACATTGTTCTAAAAATATTTGTGTGTATCCAACTTCAATACATTGTTCTAAAAATATTTGTATGTATCCAACTTCAATACATTGTTCTAAAAATATTTGTGTGTATCCAATTCTAAAAATATTTGTGTGTTTCCAACTTCAATACATTGTTCTAAAAATATTTGTGTGTATCCAACTTCAATACATTGTTCTAAAAATATTTGTGTGTATCCAATTCTAAAAATATTTGTGTGTATCCAATTCTAAAAATATTTGTGTGTATCCAACTTCAATACATTGTTCTAAAAATATTTGTATGTATCCAATTCTAAAAATATTTGTGTGTATCCAATTCTAAAAATACTTGTGTGTATCCAACTTCAATACATTGTTCTAAAAATATTTGTGTGTATCCAACTTCAATACATTGTTCTAAAAATATTTGTGTGTATCCAACTTCAATACATTGTTCTAAAAATATTTGTGTGTATCCAATTCTAAAAATATTTGTGTGTATCCAACTTCAATACATTGTTCTAAAAATATTTGTGTGTATCCAATTCTAAAAATATTTGTGTGTATCCAATTCTAAAAATACTTGTGTGTATCCAACTTCAATACATTGTTCTAAAAATATTTGTGTGTATCCAACTTCAATACATTGTTCTAAAAATATTTGTGTGTATCCAATTCTAAAAATATTTGTGTGTATCCAACTTCAATACATTGTTCTAAAAATATTTGTGTGTATCCAACTTCAATACATTGTTTTACAAATATTTGTGTGTATCCAATTCTAAAAATATTTGTGTGTATCCAACTTCAATACATTGTTCTAAAAATATTTGTGTGTATCCAACTTCAATACATTGTTCTAAAAATATTTGTGTGTATCCAACTTCAGTACATTGTTCTAAAAATATTTGTGTGTATCCAACTTCAATACATTGTTCTAAAAATATTTGTGTGTATCCAACTTCAATACATTGTTCTAAAAATATTTGTGTGTATCCAACTTCAATACATTGTTCTAAAAATATTTGTGTGTATCCAACTTCAATACATTGTTCTAAAAATATTTGTGTGTATCCAACTTCAATACATTGTTCTAAAAATATTTGTGTGTATCCAACTTCAATACATTGTTCTAAAAATATTTGTGTGTATCCAACTCTAAAAATATTTGTGTGTATCCAACTCTAAAAATATTTGTGTGTATCCAACTCTAAAAATATTTGTGTGTATCCAACTCTAAAAATATTTGTGTGTATCCAACTCTAAAAATATTTGTATGTATCCAACTCTAAAAATATTTGTATGTATCCAACTCTTAAAAATATTTGTATGTATCCAACTCTAAAAATATTTGTATGTATCCAACTCTAAAAATATTTGTATGTATCCAACTCTAAAAATATTTGTATGTATCCAACTCTAAAAATATTTGTGTGTATCCAACTCTAAAAATATTTGTGTGTATCCAACTCTAAAAATATTTGTATGTATCCAACTCTAAAAATATTTGTGTGTATCCAACTCTAAAAATATTTGTGTGTATCCAACTTCAATACATTGTTCTAAAAATATTTGTATGTATCCAACTCTAAAAATATTTGTATGTATCCAACTCTAAAAATATTTGTATGTATCCAACTCTAAAAATATTTGTGTGTATCCAACTCTAAAAATATTTGTGTGTATCCAACTTCAATACATTGTTCTAAAAATATTTGTGTGTATCCAACTCTAAAAATATTTGTGTGTATCCAACTTCAATACATTGTTCTAAAAATATTTGTATGTATCCAACTTCAATACATTGTTCTAAAAATATTTGTGTGTATCCAACTCTAAAAATATTTGTATGTATCCAACTTCAATACATTGTTCTAAAAATATTTGTATGTATCCAACTTCAATACATTGTTCTAAAAATATTTGTATGTATCCAACTTCAATACATTGTTCTAAAAATATTTGTGTGTATCCAACTTCAATACATTGTTCTAAAAATATTTGTGTGTATCCAACTTCAATACATTGTTCTAAAAATATTTGTATGTATCCAACTCTAAAAATATTTGTGTGTATCCAACTCTAAAAATATTTGTGTGTATCCAACTCTAAAAATATTTGTGTGTATCCAACTTCAATACATTGTTCTAAAAATATTTGTGTGTATCCAACTCTAAAAATATTTGTGTGTATCCAACTCTAAAAATATTTGTGTGTATCCAACTCTAAAAATATTTGTATGTATCCAACTCTAAAAATACTTGTGTGTATCCAACTTCAATACATTGTTCTAAAAATACTTGTGTGTATCCAACTTCAATACATTGTTCTAAAAATACTTGTGTGTATCCAACTTCAATACATTGTTCTAAAAATACTTGTGTGTATCCAACTTCAATACATTGTTCTAAAAATATTTGTGTGTATCCAACTTCGATACATTGTTCTAAAAATACTTGTGTGTATCCAACTTCAATACATTGTTCTAAAAATATTTGTGTGTATCCAACTTCATACATTGTTCTAAAAATATTTGTGTGTATCCAACTTCAATACATTGTTCTAAAAATATTTGTGTGTATCCAACTTCAAAGAATTGTTTTATAGCGCAGCCCTTTACACGCTCTACTACTCTTTGTGCGGCTGGTGGACGAGTAAAACTATAAGACACTATTGATATGTTTTCCTTGGTATATTTTATTACACGCAGCATGTTTAATGTTAATAGTAGTGAATGAACAAAACTAATGTGCCAGTACACTTAGGCAACAGTAATTTATAGTAGGGGCTACTTGTACAAATATTGGCGCTCTGACTATTTATAAACGTTTAGTAAATCCTATCAGTATTTTGGAATCACAGTTTTAGCGAGGTCTCTGATAACTTTGTGACTTCTTGTTAGAAGGTTTTAAGACATTTAATAAACTTATTTAGCTACGATCATGTTTCGTACTGTTGCTGAACTTATCATTGTTGACCATTTCAAACTAGAATAGACAGACGAGGCATTTTTTGTTTTGTTTGGTTGATTCATTTGACACTCATTTGTTGTATCGCTAAGTAGTTTCACTTTATACCTACAGATCTAATATGTTGATGGGTTGTATCGCTAAGTAGTTTCACTTTATACCTACAGATCTAATATGTTGATGGGTTGTATCGCTAAGTAGTTTCACTTTATACCTACAGATCTAATATGTTGATGGGTTGTATCGCTAAGTAGTTTCACTTTATACCTACAGATCTAATATGTTGATGGGTTGTATCCTTTAGTCGTCCAATAAGATGAATGCTACTCCGATAGTCCCCCACGGACGGCCATGCTGTCATTGTGTTGCTCTGTCAGGCCTGAACTCGACAGCTCTGCTCCGGCTCAAGAACAAAGGGACATAAATCTTTTTACAGTTTAGCTGAATCTGTTTTATGATATTATTTGTAATTGACATTTTGTTTCATAAGCGGCTTTTCTACATCAATGCTTTTTGGTAAGCATGGAGCTCTCGGAAATTGAAATATATTTCGGAGAACAAAACTATTTACACGACTGAGTTCGAGGTTGGGGGTGAATCATTACCATTATTACCAAATTAAAGTGTTTAAATTATGTTGAGATAGAGATATGAAAGTTGCTGCTTGATCGCGTGGCATGCGCTCTGGACTGTCGTCTGGATGGCCACGAGTTCGAACCCTGCTCTCCCTCTCTGTACGCTGATCTCCACAGGCTCTCCCTCTCTGTACGCTGATCTCCACAGGCTCTCCCTCTCTGTACGCTGATCTCCACAGGCTCTCCCACTCTTTACGTTGATCTCCACAGGCTCTCCCTCTCTGTACGCTGATCTCCACAGGCTCTCCCTCTCTGTACGCTGATCTCCACAGGCTCTCCCTCTCTGTACGCTGATCTCCACAGGCTCTCCCTCTCTTTACGTTGATCTCCACAGGCTCTCCCTCTCTGTACGCTGATCTCCACAGGCTCTCCCTCTCTTTACGCTGATCTCCACAGGCTCTCCCTCTCTTTACGTTGATCTCCACAGGCTTTCCCTCTCTGTACGCTGATCTCCACAGGCTCTCCTTCTCTGTACGCTGATCTCCACAGGCTTTCCCTCTTGCACGTTTAGAAGAAAACAAACATACATTGTAGATAGCAAGTTAGACCTTTTAATCTGTCAGACTAATCTAAACCCAGCTGAACACACAGCTGTGATAAGCTATGTGTTTTATTTCTTTAGAATAAGGAAGATGTCTCTTTCGTGTTTGGATTTTTACAATCGATTTTTCTACTACTTCTACTCACTCATCTTCATCAAAGTTTGCATACAAGCTCATGCTCGATGACAACACATGGATCAATCGAAAAATCAACCAAATAGTTAATCAATTAGTCGCAATTAAAAATTAATTTAGTTTTTATATTGAAAATGTAATAAGCTAAGGGGAGATAAGCTTTGTGTAGAAAATTAGGTCGCTAACAATAGACTATAAAATCTTTTTTTTTTTTTTTAACTTCTCGGATAGCTGAGTGGCTAACAAGTCGGCCTTCCATCCGCCAGGCCCGAGTTGAAATTCAGACTAGAGCAACTTAACAAAAAAATTGCTTTTGAATAAGGCAGCACGGAAAGATTCTTCCATATGTATGTCAATATAAAGATTATTTCAAAGACTGTATGTATGTTAATAATAAAGAACACTCTGCGGTGCATTTGTCAATTAACATTGTCTTAATTACCATTTTCACAAATGTTTTTTTCCCTTGTACAGTGACTAACATACATCATTGATCGCAAATGATTGTAAAAGTTTTAGGTTAAAAAGGCTAAAGTAATAAAAAGTAGGAAAAAAAAACAACGCTTACATTAAAACGCACTAAAAAGTAGGGAAAACAAAGTACTGGGTGTATTTTAGTTACAGTAAAACATTTGTAGACGTTATTTCTCCCACACCCAATCTCGTATCAAACTGAAATTTCGCACTATTATTTTTTTTTTTTTACCTGACAACACAAGAATCATTATGTTGTTTGGTATCTGGCAAGGCAAAGAAATGCCCAACTGGTCCAGACTATTGATAGGGTCATGGCGCAGTGAGAAAGCTAGAAGCATGAAATAGTGCTAAACAAAAACAATTGGTCAAAATATTTCTAATCGTACAGATTTATTAGTGTTAGTCAAGATCTATTACAAATTTAATCACATGACTGATCCAAACTAATTGATACAACTACACTTAAATTTGTTTTTTTTAAAGTATTTTTTTAAAATGTTTGTCTTGTTTTTTTTTCTAATATTGATTATTTTGTTAGTATGTATCTCGTGGCACGCTTCTTTGTTATTATGTTTATGGGGCACGTCTTTGTTATTGTGTATCATGGGCATATCTCATTCTTAGTGTGTGATGCGGGATACAACTGATTGTTTACTTCAGTTATTGCTGTCCCACACAAGAGAAGAAGATGGTGCAGTGAGACATGCGCTGGGCCAACATCAACCCCAAGCTAATGAACTATTTAGGGAGGAAGGAGGACAAGCGATCCAATTGGTTAGATAGCATGACAAAGTGTAGATCAGTTGTGGCACGGAGTTAAACTACGGTGTGGCATGGGCTAGCGACAAACTCTGGTCCACAATGTGGTACGAACTCAAGACTTCTTTCATGTACTAGGAGTTGTCATGTTTGGAGTGGAGATAGTCTAGAATTTAGAACCAGTTTTCTCATAAACTGATTGTGTCATTTGTCAGCAATTGTAACAGTTATTATTGAATAATGTAAAAAAGAACACATTCAGTGTATAAACTTGGTGGAAATAGATTTCTTTTCGGTTTAAAAATGTTTCAATGTTGTATGAAGATGAAAGAAAGAAATCGATCTTCCACATTTTTAATTCATGAAAACGTTTGTTGTTGTTTTTTTCCACTCCAAACTCTATGTGCATATTGTGTAGGCCTAATCTATTGTGATTTATTGAACAATCAGACATCCAGTAATACTCTGAGGTACTGGAGTAACACTTTCGCTGCCAACCATCGACATAGTGTTTGTGATTGAACACAAATTCACTTCACGAGGATTGTTGCTTGGGAGATGGGCGGGGTATTTATGTTTTAAAATGTAACATTCATTAGTTGTTCAGAGAAAAACATCGCTTTATACAGTGTATAACGGAGGCATTGTCTAGTTAAACGAGGTATTTGATATTCTTGATTTCCCCTAGAACCATCTATTCATTGGATTGGAAAACTAGGGTCTACGAAAAACGTGTTGTTTTTTTAAACTGAAACAACTCCATTCTTGTATTCCTTTTCTACAGGTGCGAGCACGCACACACACACACGCACGCTTGCACACATAGAAGGAAAAAAAAGATGGAGTATTTTCCTATTTCTTTTTTCAAACAACTTCATAAGAAAAATATGAACTGTAACATTTCTCTTCACTGACAACTCACTTATAACATATTTATTTCATATCTAACATATTTGTATATCGGAATTGTAGAGAATAGAAATGAAAGTACTGAGGCGAGGAGCAAAGAGCAAGGTCAACAAATGAGCTGAAACTTATCGCCTTTTTTAAGATGGTGAAATTGTAAAACATTTTCAAATAGGCCCAAGTTTTGAAGTACGTACGGTCCATGCAGCTAAACATTGTCAGGGACTTATCGTGTATAAATATATATAAATATATATATCTAGATGAATTCAAAGTTTTCCTCCTGATCAGAACGTATTGTTTGAAGTAGATCTAAAGGCTACGTCGAGATGGTAGTTGTTACTTGGGATCAACTTCGAGGTTGCAATGTCGCTTCAATAGCTCATCAGTTAGTTGGTTGAAAATAAAAGTGTGTATATGTGTTACCACGATCTCATGTGTGTGTGTGTACATAGTTTCCATCCCCTCATTCCACCCCCTCCCCCCATTGATTGATTTCTACATTTAGAACGTTGTTGTGACTGGAAGCGATAGAAAGGAATTGGGTTTGAAATTCTTTAAAACACAAAAAAATAAGCCTCCATTCCGTTTCAAGAAGAGTCGATATTGGACTGGTCGGATGATGGGCGCTATGTGCTCAATCGTTTCTTTTACATTGAAATTATTTACATTTAGCTGATCTTACCAAAAATCGTCGGATGCCAACAAATATAACCACTACTCATCACACATAAAGGAAAACTAAAAATTTCCCGAGATTCTCAATACACAATGTCCTACTGACTGAGGTTATTGAGTGAAGGTTCTCAGATTCTCAATAAACCATGTCATTCTTGCTTATGTTGAGTGAAGGTTCTCAGATTCTCAATACACCATGTCCTACTTACTTGTGTTATTGAGTGTGTTTGGCCAGAATAGGTTACCTTGAAAAGCAATCAACTACACACGTTAGTCTTTAGGTCGCTCTTGTTGACTGCTTTAGCCAGGATAACATAATCGCCTTGTTGACCCGCGACTCGCCCCTCTCCTGGGTTTCATGCGAACAAATTTTGATTGACTAGTATTTTGAGGTGTTGCACACTGTCGCTAAGAGTTAAAGATGACTACTAACCAATGACTAACTAGCATATTTCTTCCTGTACAGTCTATTTATAGTTCGATTGTTCTAGTCGACATTGATATGTTCAGATTGCATGTCTTGTGTAGACTTGGGATACTTTGTGCTTTCATTGTAAGCTTACTAAGTAGGCTGTATTTCTTGAAGCTGTTCCTATACTTTTAACTGGCTACATAAAAGGACAATGATATCTTGATATATATGTCAAACATCTGTACACTTTGTCATCTATCTGTACACTTAATCATCTATCTGTACACTTTATCATCTATCTGTACACTTTGTCATCTATCTGTTCACTTTGTCATCTATCTGTACACTTTGTCATGTATCTGTACACTTTATCATCTATCTGTACACTTTGTCATCTATCTGTACACTTTGTCATCTATCTGTACACTTTATCATCTATCTGTACACTTTGTCATCTATCTGTACACTTTGTCATCTATCTGTACACTTTATCATCTATCTGTACACTTTATCATCTATCTGTTCACTTTGTCATCCATTTAGGCAAAATGGGGTTGAATTCTGAAATCAAGATTTATTTTTCAGTGACATCATCATTTGAACACACACACACACACACACACACATTTACTCATAGAATGCATTGAATACAAAGAAACAGTTCTAAAACCCTTTCTCTGAGAGACTTTATGACTGCAACCAACAGGCACTAAGTATAGCTTTATATGAGGCACAGTAGCTGAGTGGTAAAGTACTTCTGAACCAGGAGTCCCAGGTTTAAAGACTGGGATTTTTACCTTCAGGATCATTAGGACGCCTCTGAGTCCACCCAGCTATAATGAGTACTTAACATTGGTTGGGGAAAAGTAAAGGCGGTTGGTCATTGTGCTGGCCACATGACACTCTCGTTTTAGTCATTGATACCAGTACAGAAAACTTTATTTTTTTTCTATTTTTTGTGTTTTAGGATGAAGTTTTGGCTCTAGTTGACAGACTAGTTTTGAAACTTGAGGACCTTGTGCCATTAATTCAGCATGAAGTTAAATGGACATATGGCTGCTCCGTTGGGGGCTTTGACCATGACAAGGTGTCCAAGGATGGTGGCAGAAGTATCAAAGACAGTGTGCACCACTACAACAGCCCTAAATATGGTTGTGATAAAATGTATGATGAGTGTAAGGGCAGGGCAGGTTGTGGAGACTTAAAGAATGGAGTAGTCAAAGAAGAAAATGGTCAAACTAAAAACTGTACAGTCTCTATTGAAAAGTTGGACAATACGGATTTTGGCTCAGGTAAGGTTATATTACTTCAATCAATTTTTGTTTGTTTTCTAATGATCTTCTTAGGTTTAATTATTTGTAACCCTTATATTTATGCACTATTTTATAATACATTGAGTTAACTATGTTTGGGTTTCAGATGAACGAACTGTTAGTGGAGCAGCCAATCTAGCTGTGCTGAGTTATCCAAAGTATTGTCGATACAGAGCCATGAGAAAACGATTAGAAGGTTGTGAGAATGAATGGTTACACCTGGCCATTGTTGTAGCTATTGGAGGCTTCTCTGGAAGAGCACCTTGCTGTAAAGTCATGTTTTGTAAAGAAACATTTTTGCATTCTGAGTTAGAAACATTGGACATTAGAATGGACCACCTGAGTAGGTTTCATTTACTGATTATAATTTTTTTTTAAAAATTGTTTTCATTGTCTTAATAATAAATAGCAAAGTTAAATTTTAATTTCATCACAAAAAAAAAATTACAGTACATATGGAAACTTAAAATAGTATGAATATCACATGATCAAACTAGAGATTTTAATTCTAAGCTTTCATATGTTTCTTTTTTTTATTACATCCCCTTTCTCTGTCTCCCCCACCCCTTTTTTTTATTGACATATAGATTGAACCTTTTTTCTTCTAACATAACAATTTTTCACAGGTACGATTTTATATTTAACTATTTTTTTTTAAATCTTCATACTTTTTTAACACTATGTTTCACTTTTTCAGTGCCTATTTTGAAGAGTCGACCTAAAAACAAAAAAAGCAAAAATGTATCCAGAAAAGATTCTCAGCATGATTCTGATAGTATGGAAGAATACATTGCCAATGTCACACCATCTATATCTTCATCCACCAGAGTAAGTAGCTTGCTTTTCATTATAGCTACTGAAAATATCTGAGAACAATAAATTGAAAATAAAAAACAAACTACCTTGTACCTAGCTTATAACGAATGCTATGAATTGTTTTCTTCTAGCCAAGAAGATCCACAGAATCTTCTGAAATCAGTGAAGATAAAGTCAGCACTGAGGAGCAAGCATTTCTTATTGGTCTACACAAGTTCATGCATGATGCCAAAATGCCTATTGGCAGAATCCCATCTCTGGGTTTCAAACAAAGTACATTTTTATGTTTGAGTTCTATCTTTTTTTTTTAACTAAACATTATGTTACTGTTCATAGTTGATAGTTATGTTTTTAAATCAAATAATTCCTTTCCTTAATTTAAGATGAAAATTGAGCAATTGTTGTCTTTCATTCCTATTTATGCAAAGTTCTCTATTTCTGTACTTTTGGACAGTGAAAAATTGTTGAAAAATGGGTGAACAATTTTTTATAATTTTAAAAGGAACCAGTTATACCAAAAATGTATATTCTTTTTTTTTTTAAATTGCAGTTGATCTGTTCTATTTTTACAAGCAGGCTGAAAAACTTGGTGGTTATGATTTGGTAAGTTTTCCAGGTTCTCTTATGTTTCTACAAGATACTCCAAAGATGTTAATCTAAAGAACCCAAAGTCCATTATTTTAGTGGTATATAAAAAATATTTTAAATTGGAATAAAAAAATATTGCTAAAAAAAATTAAACTTGCACATTTCTTCAATATAGATTTCTTAAACATTATGTGTATTTTATTATTTTTGTAGCTCATAAGATGTAATATAGAATTATTATTTTTTTCAGATTACTCACAAACGAATGTGGAAACATTTATATGACAAGTTAGGGGGCAACATGAGCAATACAAGTGCCGCCACTTGCACAAGAAAACATTATGAAAGGTAAAATAAAAGTTCTTACTACTTGTTAGGTTTTATGATAAATTGTACCTATAATGAAAGGAACAAGGGTACAACACCATTTATTAAAAATGATATTGTCACTATCAAAAGATAATCAAACAATCTAACTTTGCATCAGGCAGGCATTAAAGCCTAGGATTAGATGGTTCTTCTAGCCAGAGTTGTAACTCAAGAAGATGTTTTAGCAACTTAGTGGTTCGTGTATGTAGACAGATGTTACATGAGAATGAATACATCATCATAAAAGAGTTCCGTTTCTTGTCATTTCTGATCATGATCTATTTATCCTCCATACTAATGGCACTATTTTTACCGAAGGACTTTGAAAATGAAAGGCATGGCATGCAATTTGTGGGATATAAATACTGCAGTTTAATTTTCTTAACTAATTTTTAAAATTCAATCCTGTTCTACTAGTTCTCCAGAAAAACTTAGAATAACAATGCATTCATCTTTGCAATATTCCTTTTGGAATGAAAGTCTGTCAACATATTTACAATGTCAATTAGGTTCAGTCATTGTTCATTTTTTTTTTAAAGATTACTTTTGCCCTATGAAAGACATCTGCGCAAGGTGAAATCATTTAAAGCAAAGAAAAAACAAACACAACAGAATGATGGGGACAATAATACCTGTGAGACGAAAAAAATGGACAGTAAAGTGTTAGAGAAAGAGGTGAGCTGCGACAAATATGTATTTCATTGATTTTAAGCGAGCAATGGATTGGCCTATTTATAAATGATTTATACATTTCAACATAATCTAATTAATTTTCTTTTTTTTTTCTAAAAGGTTTCTTGTTTGACCATTACTTTACTCATTTTACTTTACTTTTATACTGACAAGAATATATATGTTTTCACACTAGCATTTTTAGCTTTGAGTTGTGATTTTTAAAATAATAAACGCGTTGTCGTAATTAATTGTGACATAAATCTTTTTCAAAATCATGCTGTCTTCCTGACTTTTAATGATGTCTAAAAGTCGATTTTCATAGCTAGACCTACATTGCCCTGTTACTGTTTTAGATTGTTGAGACCTCTGAGACTAAAGATGTCAAGACTGAACTCAAGGATGAGGAGAACATTAGTCAAACTTGCGTCAAGGTGAGAGTTACTCTATGCTACATAAACTTTAAAATAAAGCAATCATTTTTGTTAGACTTATTTTATGATTTGATCCTCATTTGGTCTACATTTTACTGTACACAGGAGGAGATAAAAATAATGACAACACAGGAAAATGTATCCAGTGAATCAAATGTTAATCAAGATAATATTGTGTCAAGCATAGCACCTGAACATTCCAAACTTGATTTGCAGGGGGAAACAGAAGTTTTGGAAATTCCAGTCATTGGGCATTGTATTGGTGGTAACAGTGCATTCCCTGCTTTAGAACTCAATTCTTTGGATGGTGCTAAGCTCCAGAATCTCCAACATCCACATATCGATCAGCAACAGCAGCAGCAGCATCAACAAGCGTCAAAATCTTTGGGTGCGTCCCAAAGTACCACATTGCCTGGAGAGAATCCTTGCCTGATTAATGCGAATTTGATGCTGAGAGGGGGCTACCTGATGCCTGTTATAAATCCTCACTTGCTACAGTCTCAGTGGGGAATAATGACACCTTCACCTTCATCCTCCACTTCTGCTTCTTCCCCACAGATGAAAATAGAAACTGTTTTTTTCCCACAAGCAGCTAACACTGATCCTACTGTAACACCCTCATCCACTAAATCTAATCAAAATCTCGGACCAGATAACTTCTATAATGCTGGTGGGGGGAAATTGTCCCAGTCACACCAGCAGCCCCCAATCTCTGGCAGCAGTGTTGTAAAAACAGCCCATTCAAACTCACCATACAAACCATCACCTTATCTATTAAATGATCACATTCAGGCAAAACACATTCCGAAAAAACTCAGCAGACTATCACATTATGGCCCCAATGATCTTTTAGGGAACTCTAGTCAGAACTTATCCCCAATTCTTCATCCTAAACCTCCTGGCCACAGAGCACAGAGTCATCTTCCACCAGCCCCTTCCACGATATATCTTCATCCAACATCAACAAATCCCTTTTCACCATTACAATCACCCATAACAAGTCCACCCCCAGTAGCCCATAAATATCCTCGTAAGCGAGCCTATCCATTTGAAAATCCAACAACCTCTTCAGGAGCAACTTTTCCCAGTCCAGATATGGTTTTAGATCGTATTAAAAACAGTACTAGTCTTCCTGGAGGCGCAGGTGTACAAGCACCCATCATTAAACAACAGTATGATGACCCACGGCTTATATTTGTGCAAGCACCACAGCCAGTGGCTCAAAGTCAGAGTACTTTACCACATAGAAAACAGCCCAGTTCACAGCCAGTACCTAGCAGCAAACCTGATCATAGCAAACCAAAAAATTCTAGAAAAACTCAACAACAAACTTATTCTCACTATGGCCCACTGCCACCTCTGGAACTTCAACAGCCTTACATGCAGCAGATACAACACTCCAATAGCAAGGCATCTGACCAAATGAGGTCGCCTAATAGTATAAATGGTTTGATTCAGAACCAGCAGTCTACAAGCAAATCAATGCCTTCAACACATCAAGGAAGCCCTGCTGCATCATCCAGTAAAGAGGGTCGCCTAACATCAGCATTATTTGGAACACAATTCACCGCAATGCCTCGGGTAAGGACATTTTCATATCACATTATTATCTTATTTACTCGACTCCATAGTTATGTTTTTAAATTAAATAATTCCTTTTTTTTTTTGAAGACTTGATAGTTATCTAATTGCAACAATAACTATTTTTCAGAAATCCTTTTATTTTGGAGCTATCTTATTTCCATCAATTTAGTATATAATACCTTTATTTAATTTAGTTACTTGCTTTGTTAAGTTCATTGTGTGTTCATCTTTTTTTGTGTGTTCATATTTTCAGTAATAATATTTTAAAAGTATATCTTTATATATATTTTCATAAGACAAAAAAAAAGTTCCTGACCCCTTCTTCATTTTTTACAAATGTTTGATTACATTACTTTCTTGCGATTTTTTTGTAGACGACCAAAGCTTCGGATCATCCACCTCAGTCACCTCACATGCCAGATCCTACAATAGCTATGTCAATGAACTCTCATCTTCATCCAGCATTTATGAACTTGTACATGCCAACTGGAGCACAGGCTCCTGTGAGCAACATAAATCCACAACTTCAGCTTATAGCCAATGCCTATAGAGCAACACCTGCTCAAATGGCTGCTTATGAAGAGTTGGTGCGACAGAATGGATACACTAATTTTTTACCAGCATCTCAACAACAGCTCAAAACTCAGAAAAAAAATTAACTGTAGAAAGTCATAAAAATCCTAAAACTAACAGCTGAATTGGTTTCTGTTGACCTTGCTGTGTGAATACAAATGTTCAAAGTGTAATGAGCTGTCATTGCCCCTCACTTAAAAGCTATTTAACTTTGAGTCCTATAAAAGATCTGCGGATCATTGTGATATTTTTCTCAGTATGAAACAAAGTGCCATTGACATGTGTAACTTAGTCAAACCTTTGTCAGTGCTAAGCCTAGAAAAACTATTAGGATGGAGACAGTGTTAAAGGTAATCCTATTATTCTGTTTGTTACTGTAGTGAAGATTGAATTGGGTCTCTTAGTGTATATCACATTATTGGCATTAGATTGAAGTCAAGTAGAATTAGCATCAGATGGCTGTCTTGTGGCAAGAAATCCGGTGATATGAATTGCAGCTCTGTTTCTTCTTACATACAATTCATCACAGGATAGTTCACTTTGTATTATACTGTATAGTTATGCTATTTGTTTGTAATTTAAAATCATAACCTCATTACATATACACTTGAATACTAAAAAAAAAAAAAGGTTTATTTTTACTATACTCTTTTGTTTGTTGTTGTATATGTCACTTACCTTACATTCAGTAAGTGAACTATTGACATTTTGTCCTATATGAACATTTAGTGTTACATGGCAAAAGAAAAAAAAAAAAGGAAATTATAAATTTCTTTCTATGACCAAAATGTTTCCCATCATTTTATATTTGTATTGAAAATTTGGTGTCATCAATGAATGTCCTATAAGTGCACTTTTGTCCTGCTACGTCTGCTTGTGATGATGGTTACGCAAAAAAAATTGTTCCATATTTTTTTTTTTAATAAATTTATGTCGATCTTTTCAACTTCAAGTAATCTCTATTTATTAGATTTTTTAAATTACTTGCTGTTTACAAATAACTTAATAAATTTGGTTTTAGACTGGAACCTGACCAGGATTTAACTAATTCTACATTTTGGCAGCAGTTATGTCCTAGACCTAATGTGATGTCAAATTGCATTGCACCATTGAATGTTTTTTCCCTCATAGGTAAGAGAAAAATTTTCTACACAAAATTGTGTCACTAAATATCAAGAGATCTGTAATATCATGCTCAGTTTCTGCTGCTTTCTGGGGTAAATTAGGGAATAGCTCCTAAATATGAAAAATATTAGTGAAAATTGTTTATTAGTTACAGAACTATAGAAATTGAACTTGGAACACTTTTATATGTTATTTGTTCAAATGTGAACATTAGAGCAGCAATGGCCAACAAAATGAATCAACTATTGAATTAACTGAACACGTCTCTATAAACATAAGCATTGTTTGGATATACAATTGTTTCAATTATACATTAAATCACTTTACAAAGCAGTGAAATGTTGAACATTAGATATACATTCTAAATGAAAGTATTTTTATATAGTTTAAGATTTGAGTAATCAGCTTGTCTATTTAATTGATGATTTGCCATTAATGGTATCTGGTGTCATGTACATTTAAATAGTAGGGGGCAATGTACACATTTTGTGACAGCAACAGTCTAGTAAAATAGAATATTGACATTTTGTTAGTCTTGTAACATACAGGAGATTCAGTTGTTAACATTTGTCAAACCTGTTTGTGATTAAAGTTCACATTTAGTCTGTAAATATTGTCTTCATCTAATTTATGAAAATGTTTCATTTTTAAATTATTTGATGATTGATTGAAAGAATTGTTTTTCACAAATCTCACTTGCTGTCAAGTACAACATCCAAATCTTCTTTCATAGAGATAGATTTGCAAAAACATAACTAACTTAACTAAAATATCAGGAGTAAAACATTATGTAGACCTGAATCATGTTCCATCAGGATTAACACATTTGGTTTCCTAGGTGTTCTGGTACCCGGTATATAGTAGTATTAATGTAAAAAAAAAATTAATTCCTGACGTTGCATAATTGTTATTGTATTTTAGACTAAGTTCAAAATAGGCAGCAAGTTTTGTTACAATGTGCACATTTGTCAATAAGCATATACTGAATTATAGTAGTGTCAATCTTAAAACAATTTCTGATTCCTAGACTGAACAACAACTGACCATTAGTTTCACATTCACCTTTTTATTATGTATATTAGATAACTATAAAGTATTTATGACTCTTTTGCCTACATATATAATACATAATTATTAGGTCAGGTGTATTTATTTAATAATGTTAACATAACATTTACTAAATCTGCTAAAATTAACTAAGTTCCTTAACTGCCAAAAATTTCAATTGAAAAATATGAAAGTGCTGTGTTGGGTTATCTCCCTGATGTCCATAACATAATTTTTGTCAATCCTCTTAACATTTAAAAACTATCCAAAACATAATGCATTCATTGCTCTCTCTCTAATTGTGATCAGGTTTATCTAAAACAAAAATACTATTAAATTAAAAACATTTGAATGGCCCTGTTCACAGACGTGGAGATGAAGAAAAAAAAAGGTAATTTTTGTTTGGCATTCATTGTTATTGAATTGTCTGTTTGTATTAAACCTGAACATTGTTAATTCTCTTGATTCTATGATGTTTGATTTATCTTTGAAGGAGTAATGTGTGTGTCTTAGGGATGATATCATCAATCATTCTATTATTATCTTGAATAAAATATGTTGTAAATAATTGTAGTTTCACCTACATCTTTGCCTTACTATGTAATTGATTGTTTGCATATAATGAAATGACTTTGACATTTGTATTGCTCTTTGTTTCCTCTTTAGACTTCTCTGTTCTGTATATTTTGGTTCACAGTTAAACTTTGATTTTGTTTTGGGGCTTATTTGTACACTATGGTAAAATAAATAAATAATAAACCCCTTAAGATCATTTAAAATGCTAGTACAATTAATAGAACAATCTGGAAGCTAGGCTCAAGTTATCAAGGTCAAACTGAAACTTGTGCATGTTAATACATACAATTTGATTTTAGGAAAGCTGAACAGTTCAACATTTACAATAAATGTTCAAACTGTAATTTGAATGGTTGCTTTTTAAAAAAGTGATTTTGTTACTTTATTGAATGCAACTCAACTTTTTTTGTTGGACTAGATAAAAAAAAACATTGAAAGGATGTTATTTAACTACAACGGAAAGAAAAAAAATGAAGGCTTTTAAAATGTGTCAGTTTTGAAGGCTTAAGAATGAATTTTGCTGTTGAGTTTTTATTTCTTTTGACTGTAGAATTTCATTTTCTCTATTCTTCTCAACTTGTAAAGTTGTACATTCTGTTTGTTTCAGGTCCTACTAACCTTACATTGCATATTGTATGTTGAAAAGGTGTTGTTGAACTTGAAAGAGTTTTGTTTTTCCCCATTCTTTTTTACTTTATAATCATACATACCTAAATCAATCAATATACACTATTGTTTGAAAGATTGTCAATCAGCTGTACATACAATCTACCACTCAGGAATACATTGTATCTTTAATTCTCTAACCTACAGATTTTACAAATAAAATATCAAATAATATTGTAGACAAAGTGTCGTGCATTGTATTTAAAACTTAGTGTCCTTTTCTTGTGTTGTAACATTTAAATTTAAAAAATATGTTATTTGAATTCAAAGGTTTTAGCAATTTTTGTATTTAGTCAGGTTAGCAAACAATAATAATAATCTTACACTACAGGTATAGAATTATAGATCTAGCATTCAAGAAACATGTTTGTAAGTTTGTTGTTGTCAGTTCTAATAATCTCAAAATCTGGTGATGTTTCAGTTTCTGATACTTTGAATACTTTACTTGATTAATTTTTTTTACTAATACTAGGCACATACAAATCTTTTGCTATCACTAACAGGCAGATTTGTGGGTGGAAAGACTCTCTAGTCATTAAGTCTGCTGGTCTGCTAATTAAGTCTGCTAATGAAGCCCCTAATAATCTTGTTTAGGAGATAGGAACCTTAACGTTCATGGCTATTGGAGATTTTCATACTTCAGGGTTATTCACAGTAATCTGCTTTTTATTTGCACTTTAATTTTTAATTTGATTCTAAGGTGCCAAAAATTAATCCATGGTCTTGAAAGTGTATAGTTTTTCAATACTTATATATTCAATATAGGACATACATCAATAAGCTTGCTATATATGGATTAGTCCCCAATCGATGAAATGATCCAATGCTTAATGCTTGACTGGGTAGAGAGAAGAGATGCTGAGGTAAAATTGTGACTGGGTAGAGAGAAGAGATGCTGAGGTAAAATTGTATGTAAGTTGGGGTGAGAATAAATTACTCAAATACTGTGTGTCGCTGGTAGATGGAAAAAAGTAAAATACCCCTTTCAGACCTTGTGATCTGTAGGGCAGATGATGTAAAGGTCATCTGTTTCTATGGTTCTGTGTCCTGTGGTCAGCACAACAACCAACCACCTTTACTTTCCCCAACTAATGTCAGGTATCCATTAGAGCTGGATGCCCTAAAGATCCTGAAAGTAAAAATCCCAGTCTTCACCAGAATTTGAACCCTGGACTTAAAGCTAGTGAATAATAAAGTGCATATGAAGAAGTTAAATAGATAATGTAGAATTCTTAATCATTTTTGATTATAATCCTTTTTCATTTAAAATAAGATTTAATTTAGCATTCTTCTAAAATTCTCTCAGAAATTCATAATAGTCCTAACCTCCATAGTCTAGGACTAGCCTGAAATCTATATATAATATATATCTATGATCCTGGAATGACACCATAATAATCCTTGCATGCTTAGGGGTGACCTAGGCAGCAGGTGACCCTGATTTGATCTAAACAAACAAAGCTGCATTGTGCATGTTATTGTATTGTAGGAGGTGAACTTACATAAACATTTGTGTAGTAAAGACTTGTAGAAACTTGTGTAGTCAATACAATGACTATCAGGCTAGATTTGGCTAATGTTGAAAATCAAGGGAACATAATTCATGCTGCATGATCCAAAATCAAAACTAAACTTTCAGTTTACCACCAAGTATTCTACAATGTCTTTCAGTTGATGGTCAAATACTTATCAGTTTAAAAGCCAGTCACTCTCACCTCCAAACAACTGTCTCTTACTAGCCAAAATTTCTGTGATGCATTTTCTTGTTATAATACAAGATAATTAAGGTAATCAAAAACATAAAATTGTAAATATATAATAAGATATTTTATTACAATTGACAATAGACATCAATTTAAAATTAGTTTTTATAAGGAAGATATTTTTTAACACATTTTTAGCAAAAACTAAGGACTTAAGTATCTATTATACTTTCAAAGGTAGTGCTTTGTAAGAGTTACAAGCCCCTGTCAACAATTATTAGAGAAATGGTACATTACTAGATAGCACAGCCAGGATTAGAATAAAATTAATTATAACTTACTAACTACATGTGCAATTGTAATAAATTAAAATACACACACACACAATAGATAAACTTTTATAGTTATCCTCACTTTTCAATGCCAGGGAGAAATTTAAAATCAAATATAAAAAAAATTTAAAAATGTAATAAATACATTAGCTTTGCATACTGGAATGAATAAATTTCACCTTTTCAGATGAACATGACATATGCAAATTTTATTATTATTATTTTTAAAAATTCAAGTCAGGAATGTGTCTAATGTAATAATTATTATAATAAACAATTTTCTACCTTGTTTTTAGGATTTTCATGATAATGTTAGTGTCATGTTTTACATGTAGATTATTCAACTTTTTATTACATACTGAAATTTCTCAAATAATTAATTTAAATTATTTAAAGCAATAATTTATAAGAACACCAAATAAATTAAAAAAAAAACTACTTTTTAAAAGAAAATCTCTAGTGATAGAATAAGTAGCAACCTACAGTATTCAATGACTTTGCTGATTAATTATTCCTCAAATTGAATTTTCTCAGCTTTACAAATTAGTGTGGATGGCCTCTATTAATTTTAACTTGATCAGAGAATGGATGTGGGAGAAATAATGTGTTAAAACTTTTTACCAGACAGACAGAGTGGATATAGTTCTCTTATTAGGAAATTTTAGTAACCAGAAATTACAAATCACTGTTGAGGGAAATGTAAAAACATCTTTTGCAGCCCTTTTGACAATCTGCCTGGAAATGCGGTATGCATGCTGGACTGTCAAAAATGTGTCTTCCATGTTTACCTTATTTAGAAAGCATCTAAGACTTCTTGAACAATATCACCAAAGGTGATTACACTTCATTATGGGCATTCTTTGGCAAGACTATATACTACACAAATATACTATATACTACACAAATATACTACAAAAAAAATGAGAACGATCACATAGATAGTATAAAGGTAGTACTACGTGTTAACAACTGTGCTGGGTAGGGCACTTATGTTTTACAACAGACAACAATATGCCAAAGAAAATATTTTTTTTGTGAGCTTAAAAAAATGATGGTATAACAGGTGCCTGCAGTAAATGGTTTAATGACCATCTAAAATGTAAGCAAGCCCTGGCAGAAAATGGTTTCCAAAAGAGACACATCTATAACCTTAAAACTATCATGAAATGAAGTTGAGATCCAAAGGAAAGCTACTGTCAAAGAAGAGAAAAGAGAACTCTTAAAATCAACCATAATAGAAAATAGCTTTGCAATAGATGAGACAAACTAAGTAGGTCACAGCTGGGTCTGTGTATCCATGTGATTTACTAAGAAATTACATTTCAATATTAAAGAGTTTAATTTTTTTTATTGTGTTAACTTTAGTAAATCGTCCCCCCCCCCCCCCCCCCCAAAAAAAAAAAAAATCTTTTAACAAAGCTTAATATCAACCCACTCTGTCCGGTAAAAAAATATTTAACACATTATTTCTTATTTCTCCCACATCCATTCTCTGATCAAGTTCAAACTTTGCACAATTATTCATTGGCAAAGACAATACATGAATAAATTTTTAAAAATCAATTAATTAATAAATTTTAATTGCTGGAAATGAATTATTTAATTTGGGTTTTTGTACACATTTCTTCAATACCCATTTTTTGGATCAAGTTAACACTTAAAACAGTTATTTGTTGTACCAAACAAAATATGAATCAATTACAAAATTGTCAATAAACTATAAGTAATTAATTATTTTATTTTATATTGAAAAGGAAAATAAATTCTAAGATAAATAGTTGTAAATGTGTTCTTTTCCTTATAATAATAATAATAATAATAATCTTTATTATCCATTAGGAAATTTGTCTTACAATTTGTGCATTACACCAAACAAAACATAATTTATTTAATTTATTGTTTACCCTAACCTTAGATAAGTTTTTTTAAAGTATTTAATATTTTATAGGCTTAGTAGTACATGGTTAAAACAATTAATATTTACTAATAGGGACTAGATGATTCTTCAAAAATGTGACATAGGGTTCTTGATTAACCATGTAAAACTGAATTATTTAATTGGACAGGCAGCTCTCAACTGCAAACAAAAAAAAAGAACTATCTAGGAACTTAACAGACTAAGATAATCAACTGTCTAGGAGCATAATAGACTAAAATAATGAACTTTTGTCTTGGAAAGGGGGGGGGGGGGGTCTGTGACAGTTCGTCTAACCAAAATCCTCCATTTTTCCCAGTCAGCAGCTGTTCTTAGTATGATATTTAATTAAGGCTCATTGAAAGTCAAATAATGGAAATATCTAGAAAGAAAATTAAATCTATTTCTTAACCACTGTTCATCATGAATTTTGTAGATTTAGAATAATACTAACTATCTAAAAGTTTCGAAATGAAAGATTCTTATTAAGTTTTGATTATGGGAAAAATAATGATCAGAAGGCAATGTAAAAACATTTTTTTTTAAACAGTAAAAAACAAAACAAAAACCATTATAAATATTTAAAAACAAACTTTGTATAAATATATAAAATATCTAAAAATGGAAAAGATTGGATGATAAATGTTTATACAACTTAAATCCCTAAGTCATCTTTCAGACAGTCCATATATTTTGATATGAACAATGTGACAGAGCATCACCATATTTTGTTTGATAGAATTTATACATCTTTAATATATTTAAAATTTTATATATGTTATATGAATAATCGCTGTGGCTGAATGGTAAAGCGCTTGGCTTATAAAACCGGAAGGTCCCAGGTTTGAAGACTGGGATTTTTATTTCAGGATCTTTAGGGCGCCTCTGAGTCCACCCAGCTCTAATGAGTACCTGACATTAGTTGGGGAAAAATAAAGGCGGATGGTCATTTTGCTGGCCACAGAAACAGATGACATATACACTATTTGCCCTATAGACCACATGGTCTGAATGGGAAACTTTTTATTTTTTTAAATGAATAATGAAATTCATTGACATGGATAGTAAAATATTTTTTTTTTTAATTTGATAATATAAAAGTTAAATCAACATTTAGATAAAATACTTAATGGTAATTGATACATTTTACCAGTGTTTACAGCCCATCAGATAGCAAAAAAAAAATCTGTGTTTTGGATCACATAGTAATATAAAAAAATAACCAACTTTTCAATATTTCTCATCTTTTAGCTTTTGTCAGAAACAAAAATTAACCATTTGACTATAAGCACTAAAAATTATATACAATTTTAGATTTGTACTTCAGTACACACACACACAAAATTAAAATGTATCACAAATCAATTCTTTTCATTATCACAAATGATTCTTTTAAATATATGTGTACAAAAGAGATATTGCACATAGATCTAAATCAGAGTTTAACGATGTTTATGACATTTTCTGTAAATCTATATATTTATGTGTAATTCTATTAGCATCTATAAATCATTGTTTTGTATATGCTTTTCCTCCAAGCCATCAGAAATAAGAGGATTTCTCTGCTAGTCCTTATGAGACCTTAACTTCAAATATTCTGTTTTGGACTCAGTTAAGAAGACTGCATTTAGGTTCCAGTTATATTTCATAAGGAAATTATGCTTCTCTCAATTGATTGAAGTATTTTATTGACCACCTCCAAGACTGTGGTACAAGCCTTTGATACCAAAGCTTCCAGAAAGAATTGGAAAGGATAAAAGTAGATGATGGTTTCAATGAAAAACAGATTTATTCAAAGTTCAATTATAGAAATCAAAGTTCTGTATTCAAAGAGGCATAAAAACCTGTGATCCTCCCAAATCTTTTCTTTCTATTTTTTATTTTCATACATTTTATTTACCGGTATCTTTTTTGTTTCCATATTTTTTCTGTATTAGTTTTGAAGGCTTTAATATAGTTCTGCTGCGGTTTTATCATTCGGTGCTTCTTTATTACAAACACTGAAAAATGTCAAATGTTCATGAGATTCATCTAGGCTACTGTTTTGCTTATTTAGGTTCTTAATGAGGTTGAAATCCTTGAAGACAGCTTTAGGATGTTTGTGCGCATACAGTTCAGTTTCTAGAGATAGGATGAAAAATAATGTTATTTTAAAGGTTTCTCTGAAGCTCAAAATTAGGTTATAAATGTATATTTTGTGTAACATATTAAATACATTTGATCTAAAACAAAACAAATTATAAAAACAAAAACTTGGTGATGACA
Organism: Biomphalaria glabrata; assembly: GCF_947242115.1. Lineage (NCBI taxonomy): Eukaryota > Metazoa > Mollusca > Gastropoda > Planorbidae > Biomphalaria > Biomphalaria glabrata. The sequence goes on along the minus strand of NC_074711.1, from coordinate 35,337,240 downwards.
AAAACTGTTTATTTTCTTACCCTGTAATATAAATCCAGAATCTGCTATAGTTTTTCCTGTTCTCCATTTGTTATATAAATAAAAAAAGAGAGATGCATAAACACAGTTGATAGTGTGGATGACATCTTTATTTTTATTACATTCCCTGTTGTAAACAAAATATATAAATATTGTTAGGGTATTTACATTAACATTAGGTTAATACAAAGACATAGGGGGCACAGTGGCTGAGTGGTTAAGCACTTGGCTTCCAAACCTGGGGTCCTGGGTTTGAATCTCTGTGAAGACTGGGATTTTTAATTTTTGGATTCTTAGGGTGCCCATGAGTCCACCCAACCTGGCTTTAGTTGGGTAAAGTAATGGAGGTTGGTCATTGTGCTGGTCACATGACACCCTGCTCATTAACCTTTGGCAATAGGAACAGATGACCTTAATATCATCTGCCCCATTGATAGCAAGGTGTGAAAGGGAAACTTTACTCTTTTTAAGGACATAATCTCTATTTCTCTTTCCCCAATAATGATGATGTGAAAGAATTTTTCAGTCGTTTCCACCATAACAAGGGGCATTGTGGCAGAGTGGTAAAGCCCCTGGCTTTCAAACCTGACATTTGGACAGTTGGGGATTTGCTGGCTACATGACAACCTTGTTAAGCATCAGCCATAGAAACAGATTATAACTGTTGTAAGAAGAAGACATAGTTTTTGAAAGCTAGACATAGATGATTATGGACTTCTCATGATGTAGAGTATTGACCATTAATCACAGAATGTCTTACTTGTTAAATATTTCCTCTCGCAAAACTTGTAAACAAATTCTTGTCAGGTTAATACCCATGATACAAAATGGAAAGTTCTGTAAAATTGTAACATTAAGTTATCCATTTCATGAAGTTAAGATCAGTTAAGAAAGAATAGTTACATCATGGCTTTTAGCACACTTTCAAGCATGACATAAGAAAAATATTGTACGAATAGAATGCAAAAGAAGAAGAGTGACTTAGTAGTAGTATAGAGACTTAATAACACATGCTAGGTTTGGAAAAAAAACTTAAATTATTTTGTTAGTAATTTATAAGTAGAGGATATTTGGTTAATTTATTTTCCATGTTTTTCCTGAAATAAATAAGAGCTAATCAAATTGATGTTTGACTGGTAACTAATTTTAACATCTTAGACAAATGTGATTTTAATAAAGAAAGCAAAAATGTATAGCTTATTTGAAAAGAGAATGTAGTCAATTTCAACTAAATATGTATCGACATAATGTAAACATTAAACATCCACAAAATCCCTATACCAACATGTCACTATAGACCTCACTAGAAGAATCCTTTAAAAATATCTTTTTATTACTATTACTCTAAGTATTTCCATAAATATCCCTGTACATATCTAAAGGGTTATTAAACATTTAGAAGAATCACTTTAAAAATATTATTGCATGAATCACTTTGCAGTGGCATAGCTGGGGGAGAGGGGTTTTCAAACACAACCCCCCCCCCCCCCCCCCGGCCCCCACTTGTGTTTTTTAACATTAAATATTACGCAAAATGCAGGGGCCCCCAAATTATGGCAAATTCCTAGCTACGCCCCTGTCACTTTGCATATCACTTTAGGTATACACACTGTTAATCTTTATCTAACATTTAGTAGTAGCACTGTAAGTATCAAACCTGAGTAGGATGCAATGAAAGTTTATAGATTTCTCTAGCAAGTTCCTTTGTACTGGAATCTCTTAATAAAAACAAAATATTTAACAATGCAAGCATTCCACCTCCACGAAGATCTGTGGCAGGATCCTGACCTGTAAAAGAATAGGTTTGAAATATTAGTACATATATGGTCTACATACAAAAAATATTAGTAAATTCTGGTGGTTAGAAATAATGAAAACACCAATAGTAAAAAGAATTTAGAAATAAAAACCTTGAAAGCCTATTTCTTCCCAGTGATTGCCGAAACGTGGACAATCAAATTTGGAGCCAGTCAGACAGCGGTAAATAGTTTGTAAAACTTGATTGTGGATTGGATTGTCATTCTGGAATGAGGCTAAAACAAAATTTTAAACTAATCAATAACATAATATAAATCATAGTTCAGTTAGCCCACAAATAAAACAAAGTGTGTGTAAAGAAGTGAACAATCTAAAAAAAAGGGTGTGTAAACAATCTAAAAAAGTTTGTGTAAACAATCTAAAAAAGTGTGTGTAAACAATCTAAAAAAAAGTGTGTGTAAAGAAGTGAACAAAAATAGAAAGAGAGAGAACAAAAAACATACTTGTTAATCAATGTAGAAATACATTAAAACTCACTGGCAGCTATACAAAACAGAAGATCTCTTTGATGCATTAGATCTCTGTGTAATTTTGGAGGTCCAAATAATAGATGGAGAAAAGCAGATAATCCTTGGCGCTCAACTGTTGGTTTTATTTGACTCTGTCATCAAAAATTAATAAACTAATAATAACTATACATTCTTGTATAGTGTATTTTTTGTTTTCCAATCATATTGATTATTTAATTATATATAGTAATAGAAAAAAAAAAAGAAAATTATTGCTAATTTACTTTAACTGGTGAATAATCAAGTGACTCAAACTGTGGCCAGATCTGACTGAATGTAACCAATGGTTTTGACACAAATTCAGCAGAAGAACCTAGGCATGTTTTCAAAAAAATAAATATAATAACAGAATTGAATTTTTTTAAAATTTTGCTTTTGGAACCTTAATATCCATGGGAAAGGCAGACATAATGGTTAATGGTAAACAGAGGTAGCCACAGAACAATGGCCATAACTTTCTATTTCAAATGAAAAGAACCAAGAAAGTTGGATTTAATACCACCAAGTAAAAATTACAGTGTACTATGGGAATAAAATATTTTGAGCTTTGGTTCAGCAGTCAGTCCATTCAGCTACCATTTGCCAAAAAATAATTAACTGATAAAGTTTAATTACTTAACAAATGTGAATGTCATAATTAATTTATGCATACTACATAATATTTATTTTTTGTTTGAGAGCATTTTACAGATTGGATATAAGTACAATCCCAACAAAGTTACCATCCCAAAATCAAAGAAAACATGATTTTTCAAACTCATCATTACTTTCCATTGTATAATAAAATAGATTATTTCCCAAAAATATGAACATGTATACCTTTTAAAAATAGAAAATTTGAGAGGAAAAAAAAGGTAATTGATATGCTTGATTCGAGTCTCTAGTTCTAGCTCTTTTTCTCCGTAATAATTCTCCACGTTCCGATAGAATTATTCATTTTACTTATATATATTTCACTAACCTGTTATGATTAAACTTTAATAATTTTTTTGTTTGTTATCAGAAAATATTATATTTGGTATAGAATTAAAGGAGAATGCACGCCCTTTTTAGATAATACAAATTGATGTTATAAAACTAAAATAAAAGTTTATTTTATATAATGGAATTTAAAAATAAAAACTTACAGACTGTGGACAAGTCTCTTTAGAACTAAATCTAAACTAGATCTAGGCAATATTTTTTTACCCAAATGGGTCTAAAATTATTTTTTTTGTGATAGTTATTCATATTTTCACAAAACTTGATATATAGTATATGCAAAACATTTACTATATGTCTTGAGGCCAGCACCCTATTAAAAAATGAATATAGAAAAATAGAGCCCATTTTAGGCCCTTATTCTTTAAAAACATTGTTTTTGGTAAAAACACATTAAAAATATTTTTTTCCAAAGGGGAAACTATTTGAGATTGTAAGCAATTAAAAATATTTTGGGAGCAAAGAAAACAAAACAACTGACTTTTTAAGCATCAACAATAATGTAGATTAGGCTGCACAAATCAATTGTAGTATAGTCAATTAGGAGAGAAAGAGTTAACCTTACTGTTGACTGACACAATGAGACTTACCCCTTTGGGAAAGGTAGTTCTTAAAGACAATTTATTATAATTTAGAATTGTATCTGAATAAATTAAAAAATTGTGCAATAATATGATGTTGCACATTTAAAATTCAAATTTGTTCTGCTTTCTCAATTTTACATTCACACATAGACTAATTATAAAAAAAACAACACCTTTTGGTTGTGCATCTGTTTGTAAAATTTCTGAAAAAAAGAAAGAAATTATCACATGAAAATTAATGTTTTCTTTTTCTTTTCTAGCAGATTTATTGTTTTTGCTGTATTCCTTTATGTTTGTTTCTTTTAATTTTAGGGCAGATATATAAAAAGAATAAAGAAGTCAAGAAAGTCAAGAAATCACGGAATCTATCCACTATGTAATAATAGGTTAAGTTTTAATCAATGTTTATTGCAGTAGTTTTCAGACCAGACAGATCTTAATACAGCCTTGTCTATTGGTGTGAGGGGGAGTTTCCTAGGGCCAGCATCTTGATCAGCCTCACTTAACTGAGTATACAGGCCAGAAGGGTATAATCAGTTGCTTGTTCAAATGTCATCTATTTTAACATGTCTCATTTTGCTGTGCCCTGTCCAGAGGTAAAATACCATATGTTGGTCAGTAAAACATATGGTAAACATACAACTTTCCTGTTTTATATTATTATTATTATTACTCTTCACCTTTTGTGCATAAAGTAAAACTTTTGTTTTCCTACTTCTGTTTTTTTATTTTTTATTTAGTTTATCTGTGTTGTGTTTAATTTTCGGTTTTGTTCTTTTTCTGATGTTTGATTGTTTTTCAGTTAATTATAATGAATGACTTATAAAGCTCTATGAATCTGTATAAAATAAGCTTACCAGGCTGTATAGTCTGTATATTATCCCACTCATCTGCAAATGAAGTAAGCAATTCCATTTTTGTTGATTCTTGCTCCTATGATATATAATTTATGTTATACACATTTAAATAAATAATGAAGATGTTCAATTTTTTTTTTTAAACATCTAAACTGAATTTTTTTTTATAAGGTACTTCAGTAATTACCTTCTTTTCATTATCCTGGTATTCTACAATATTAGTTTGATTAAAATATGTATTGACTTGTACATTGCTGCTTGCTTCAGTTGCTGGTTCATCTTTAGGAACAATCTTTTCTTCTATTTTTAATACACTGGTAAAACTAGTAGGCCTTAAGTCTGAAGACAAAAATCAGATTTAAAAAAACAAAAAACAACTAAAAATAGTTGCAGAACTCTAAACAGTCAACTATTAAGTTTGGCTAATATCAACCCTGATTATTGTGTTATGCATATAAAGAATAAAATTTATAATGGGTAATATTAAATCTATAAAACAATTTTTGAATAATGCTCTTACAGTCAATAAAATCAAATCATGTTTGAAAATTTATATGTTTTCTTTTTATTTAGCAGGTTAAATATCGATATACATCAGAGTTACCAGAACATCATTGGACTTTCATTCCAATGCAACAAATGCATATAGTTTTGTTTGAAAGAACTAAAAATTGATGGCAGGCATTCATCTAAAACATTTGGTTAAATGACTGATAAGCACACATTTTATTGTACCTTTTTAGTTTTAAGAACGGGTGGTAAAGGACTGACACAATGTCTCTGGCACACCAAATAGGAAATTTTTTTATAAGACAAGGTAATTCTAGCTCCTTCGACATAAATTTCTCAGTCTCAGTTTTGACAACAAACCCAGAGGAATCTGAATTCTAGATCATAACACAAAGGGTAGAGGGGATGAAGTGATTCTGTTATACCTGGTCATCAACCTCATTCCCCCTTGAAAGTCCAGGAATGTGAACCTGGGAAGTGATGGAAGATCAATAAACTCAAGATTTCCAAAATGTGGAGATCGATAAGAGAGAATGATGAAGGGCTTTTTCAAAGGGTACCAAAAGGCTTAATAGGGAAGCATTGAGCATTTTACATTGAAAATCATAACCAATCTTGTGGGTGGTGGAAAATAGATGAGTCTAATTCATGATTCTCACTTTTCTCAAAATGGGGACTTAATTATATTGTTTTATTTAATAATTAATAAAGATATTAAAAAGAAACCCTGAGAACTTATGATGTATATATAGGCTTACATTTAAACCATATGACATATCTATTGCCTCAGCACTCAAATGTATAAGACTATAAATGTACAATTCACTAAAGAATATATTATAAATTATTACTGGTACTAGTTAATCCAATTACCTATTGTTTCTGTAACATTGGGATTGCATGTCTCTGGAAAATCAAATTCAAATTCTGAATCATTATCTCTGTTTTTCAAGAGTGTTTGATTCAGAATTTCCATATTGCAGTCTTCAAAGTCTAATAATTGAGTCTGTTCATTGTGTATATTTGTGAAGTGATTTTCATTTTTCTGAAAGATAAATTAAACTAAGTAAATGTGAATGGAATTAAAAAGCATTATGATAAAAAAGATTCCAAATTTCTAGATAATAATAATGTTAAATTGTTTAGCACATAAACAGACAGACAGACAGAGTGAGTTAATATAAGCTTTGTAAAAAGTTTTTTTTGTGAGTGGTGGGCCTTAATATGCAGATATAGGAAGATGCAAGACAAACAACAGGTATCAGCTAATTTATTGATATAATTGTTAAAAAAGAATGTATGTTATGATTTTCTATAATCTTCTCTTTCATTTTTTGTGTACTTCAAATCAATATAAAAGTAAATGTTTCTTTTTCCTATTCTAAGTGTTTATGGCTGTATATTTTCAATCACAAAAACTGTAAAATGGTAATCATTATTACCTGACTAAGAAATGTTTCTGTGTTAACCTTAGCATTGTTGCATGGAAGATTTGGATTATCTGGGGCAGGTCTAAGCTTAATTGAAAATTCCTCCTCATTTATTTCAAAGGTCAATTCATTTAGAGATACCCCTGGATAATGTGTGTCATCCATCTTATGTTAAACAAATTCAGTTCTCTTATATATGAGGTAGTAATGCAATTAATGGATAACTGAAAAAAAAAGTATAGTATTTAATAAGAATTAAAGCATTTCATTATAAATTTAACATTAGTTTACAATGTATAAGGTTTCTCAATCTCATGAGTCCAGTTATATAAAAGAAATGAGGCCAATGACCAATTTATACATCTAAACATTTTGAAAAGATAAAGATTGAGCCACTGCAGGATTAATTGCTAGGCCCTTCTTAACAGATTTATGTCCCTAGTTCATATTCATTTCCACTTCCTTTTAGACATGGGTCAAAGTAAGAACAACACTAATAGTATCAAACAGATCTAGAGTCTATTTCTTTTTTTTTTATAAAGAGAGAGAGAGAGCAAGAAATAATAATGATTTTATGCATGTGTAGATAAGACTACCATACTCTGTAGCACTGTCTTTTCTCTACATTAAAGTGGGTATAATAAATAAGTACAATTAAAGCCAAATAGATATTTCCTTTTTTAGAAACACAATGCCAAAATAAATGTAGTGTGGGCAGGGGCAGACTGGGTGTCAAAAAGGGGCCAGGCATTTCTATGATGGATATCCAATTCTAGGTCTACCTGCCTTTGATAATGTAGGTCTATTGATAACTGTACACATACATACAGTGAACACTATATCCTTATAGGAAATATAAGTTTATGTTGCTTTTTAATCATTAAGTATGTAGGCCCTAAAAGTATGAAGCCTACTAGTAGCACTGTCTATGAATGAAGGCTATTAAATTATTTTGGAAAATGTGTTACATTAAATTAGTAATATCCTGTAGAGTTTGTAAAAGATTTTGTTTAAATATGACACTCAGAGGGCCCCTATTATTATCTAAGAGAATATTTTAAAACCTTTAACAATTCAATATGCAGCACTTTCTGTGGCCTACTGACTCATTTGGGTACTGGCCCACCAGGCATATTTGCCTGAATGCCCATATAGCCAGTCCGCCCCTGAGTGCGGGGAACAGGAAGAAAGATTCAGTTGGAAAAGAAATATGGTATATTAAATATTTCAATATTGAAGTGAGAAGAAAACTCAGTGATTATACATAGACTAACTTTTTTGTTGTTAGAGCCTAATGCCTAATAGAGGTAGGGCAGGGAATAGAGATAAGTAAAAGTGATACTTGAATTCCCAGGCCAAAAGCATGTGTGTCTGGGGAACAGACATTATAAAGGAGGTTGTTCTAATTCAAGCCAAATGTCTATATCAGAAAACATTACAAAGGGCAGGATGAAAAAAAAAAGGGGGGGGGGGTCCAGATTTACCGGAGAGAGAGAGAGAATGAAAGACAAAGAGAGTGATCAGTTTCATTTTAGACAGATACAATAATTCAAGGGCTTAAAAATATGTTAGGGCTAAGGGAATGGTTTATTGAAAGTTAAAAAAAAAATACTTTACTATGACTATGTCCTTAGCTTAGCCACTAAGCCTTAGGCCTTAGGCTTAAATTAGACTTAGTCTTACTAAAACTTCAATTCAGACTCAGTCAATTGTGTCTAAAAGATCATTATCATTATTATAAAAAAAGGTATGATATTATATATATTATTATAGATCTAGATTAATCTAGAATAGATCATCATCATGACATCACGAATGATCATGATCATGTCTACAGTCTCGAGTCTAGAATAGAAATAGTCTAGAATAGTCTAGATTTAGTCTAATTTCTAATTTTAAATTAAATTTAGACTCTAGAATCTAGATCTACACAAAATTGTAAAAATTGTATAATTATCAGAACTAGATCTATGTATTTATTAAACAAAATAAAGATAACATTAACTGATTAACAGAGCTTTATTCGATTTCAGTCATGTACGCTTAAGTTTCTAAAATAGAAGTCTAGTCAGTCTAGGTTAGATGACTAGAATTCTACAGCCCGGCGTCACTGGTAGTCAAGTGCATTAAAAAAAAAAGAAAAATCAATTTCAACAGAACAAACCCCTTATTTATAGACTAGTACAGTCTACTTATTTTTTTTAAAATATAGAATTAGTATAAAAAATATTTGATCTAGACTAGATAGAACTAGTGTACAAGTGAATTTTTAAAAAATAATCTTTAACTTTAACTAGAATCTAGTCAATCTAGATCTATAGATCTAGACATCAATATCTAACTGATCTTGATTTGTTTCGTATAATAGCCAAATTCTAATCATGATACTTCGACTTGGCTTTTCAACTAGATCTAGATCTAGATCTAGTATTTTAGTATCATCTAGCATAGATCTATAAATCTAGAAGTCTAGATCTATTCTATAGTCGTAGTCTATAGATTAGCTAGATTCTATCTAGATCTATAATAAGTTTAGTTAATTGTAAGTTCTTAATTAATGATATTATATTATTATAGATCTAGAAGTAGATCTAGTAGAAGTCTACTTTTTTTATACTTATAGATCTAGATCTATATTTATATTAAATTATCTTCTTTTTTGAAGTAAGTAACGTCTGTATTATATTTATAATTATATTACTAATAGTAATATTGTAATATTAGATCTAAATCTAATATAAGTTATAAGTAAAGATAGAAGTTCAAACTTCAGTAGAACTTTTACTTACTTAGACTTAGTCGAATTACTCACTTACTTACCGACTTAGACTTAGAATCTAGATCTAGATTTAGATTGATTTAGAAGATAGTCTAGATCTAATTATTAATAAATCTAATTACTAATAGACTAGTTTATGATTTAGAAGATAGTCTAGATCTAATTATTAATAAATCTAATTACTAATAGACTAGATTTAGTAATAGTAATACTCATCATTGATATATTATATAGAATTTAGAATATTATACTTTATTATAGATCTAGTCCTAGAATCTAGACCTACTCACTTAGTCACAAAGTTAGTAGTTGTAGTCTAAACTCTTAAACTAAAACTTATTAACTAATAACTAAACAGTCTGTTAGACTTAAGACTAAAGTAATTCATATCTAGTAATAGTCATAATGATACTCATCCATGTGGCATGTCCATACTATTCAAACTATTCCGTATAGAATACTATTAATTATGATTATAATGACAATTATGTCATTATATATATAGTCTATGTAGTGTCTATAGATTAGTACAGATATAGATCTATATTAGTACTAGATCTACTAGATCTATATAGATTATAGATCTAGTCTAGTGATAGTATTAGTAATAACTGATAGTACATAATCATCCATGGACCAAAGGCCTAGAACATAATCATCGTCTTCAGAATCATCATTTTTACTTGATTGTACAGAATAATAATATAATAATTATATTTTATTGACTATTTTCCTTTTTTTTTCTTCCATGTTTCAATGTTTTCTTTCATTTTAACCATGCATTACTTTTTTTTCCTTCTACTTGTAAATCGAAAAAATTTCTGAAGTTAAATTTTAACCTCTATATAAAATGTTTAAATTTTTTTTCAGATCCATGGGTCGAAGAGGAAGCATGCGTGGACGATCTGGAATTTTATTTGTTTCTGTATTCGCCATTGGTCTTATAATATTTTACTTATCATGGCGTTCTCTGATTTCTCCTGATGCAAATCCAAAATTAAGTAGGATAAGTGAAAACCTTAGGTCTGAACCTCAGCTTGAAATGGGAGCTCCTAAAGGTGGTCTGGATTCTAAAGAAGTGGTGGATGAAAATGCTGAGCCTGATGAAGTGTACCATGAGTTGAATGAAAATCAAAATACTTTTGAGAAAAACAAAAAAAAATTGTTGATAAATCAAGACTCAAAAGAAAAAGATAGTCCAGATAGTTTTGACAAAATCGTTGCCAATGAAAAACAAAGGGAAAGACAATCAAATAAAAAGTATTACAAGTCATTTGAAAGTGTAGGAAAAACTGTTAAATTAATGTCAAGATTAGTACATCTTGACCTAAAAGGAGCTGCCCCAAAAATGTCGTACCTTAAAAAAGTCTTGCCTCTGATGTCGAAATTAGGTGCAACTGGACTTTTAGTTGAGTATGAAGATATGTTTCCTTATTCAGGTTCTTTACAAAACATATCTGCTCTAAACTCATATACAATAGAAGAAGTGAAAGAATTTTTAACTTTGGCTAAGAATAATAGTCTAACAGTTATACCCCTGATTCAAACATTTGGCCATATGGAATTTATTCTGAAAAATGTCTTTAGTAAATTAAGAGAAAGTGCTCACACTCCTCAAGTCATAGACATAACTACCAATAATTCCTACATTCTGTTACAAGAGATGATCAGACAGGTAATACCACTTTGTGTGTGTGTGTGTGACATTTTATTAAAGATATTCAAAAGTTTGATCTGCAATAGCTTGTTGTTGTAGAAGTTGTTGTTAGTAAAGTTCCTCTTTAAGACCTTGGGATCTGAAGTTCAACTATCTGCCTTGGCCAAGACTTTAACCTGAGATTCCTTGGTTTGGACTGTTTACTACACTTTGTCATTTTTCTAACAATAGTCACAGAAAATTATAGAAAAAGAATTCCTCTTTTATATAGCATGGTCAGCCCGGTATGATCCAGTTTGGGGGGGGAAGTATCTAGGAGAAAGTTTCTGTACTTCTTTTAGGCATTCAGCAAACACAACTTAGCTCAAGTCAGGTTTCAAACTCGAGCACTCTTGCTAGGTAGCCAAGCGGATTATGCCACCAAGCCCCACATTCCAAAATGGCACCCAATTATTTATTTCTAGAGTTGAATATAAAGTTTCTCTAAATGTTAACATCTTCACTCTTAAATAATCTTTTCATAAAAAAAAACAACAACAAATAAAACCATCACTTTTTAAAAGCAGTTATACAAAAAAAGGGGGAAATGACCTGAATTTGAACTCATGGCACAACTCTACTCAAGCTGACATACTGACCACTGTGCTAGTGATGTGCCTATGAAAATAGAAGATTGTATAGTTATCTTTTATTTGTCACAAACCTTAAAGTAGACTAATTCAGATTATACCACCACTTGAGTGCCGGAGAAATAAATTTTACAAACTTTTTACCAGATAGACAGAGTGAGTTAATATAAGCTTTGTAAAAAACATTTTTATTCAACACGTAAAACACCAGGCTCTTGAAGCCGCAACCATTAATTTGCCTGAATCGTCAAACAAACATCATTGCAGCATTTTGTAGGAAAGGGGGCCGCTTATTGGATTAGTGGTGAGTTGAGATGACATTAAAGAGCAAATCTTTGGAGATGAATTGAAAACTGTGGACCTATATTCTGAGCAATAGATAGAAGTATTGAAAGTTAACAGTTAAAAAGATGGAATAAAAGGAGCTTCTTTTAATCAGATAAGAAGGCTGCACAAGACATTCATGTTACAGCTTTCCTAATTTATTAAATTGTATAATGAATTGTTTTTTCAGACCTTGATCCAGGCTCTGCTGTAATTGTATTTAATAAGATTATGAAAAAAAGATCTCTGCATTGGGAACACATGCAACTTTTCTCTTAACATAATAACACACAATCATATCTCACATATCTACTCTCACACACCTATAGTGACCAGCCCACACAGATAAAATTTAACCACACATTCACACACACTATCATCCCTGCCTACTAATTATTTCTTTAACTCTGCTCTTTTTGTAAGATGACTTTTTTTAGTTTTTTTAAAACATTTTACTTGAACCTTTTCATTAGGTACTGGATGCTCATCCTGATGCCACCCACTTACACATTGGCTGTGATGAAGTGTATGAATTGGGTCTTGGTGCTAGTACTTTAATGAAAGACTTTGACAGAGATTCACTCTATTTAAAACATGTTTCCAAAGTGGCCAACATAGTTAAAGAGTTAGGCTTAGCTAACCAAAGGAAAGTAATGCCGATCATTTGGGACGATGAGTTGAGAAAAATTCAAAGCGAACTCATTATGGTAAGTTATGTGAAATCAAATCTAATATTTAGTTTTGTAACTTTTGAAATTATTTTTTTCTCTAAGTGTTGATGCATTTGGTGCTTCTCAGGAACACGCTTTGAAATATTTATTTTAGTAAACACTCAAATCATGCGAAAAATGCCTCTAAACATTTTTCACTTTTTAATACTTAGGTCTTAAAGCTTCTATTTCTGTTTATTAATTTGACCATTATGTGTTTAACATAGTAGTATCAAGAAGGGGTGAAAAAGGACAATTGTTAAAGCATTAAAAAAAAACAAAAAAACATTGATTAAAAGATTGATCAAAGTTCAATGTTTCTAAGCACTGCACGTGAGATGGAGTGGAAATAAAAGTCTCAAATATTGCTGATAGATAAGTAGACTCAACATAGAGTCTTAAAACTGTGGTATTGTCAGAATCCAAGGTTTACTTGAAAACTTTCAGTCACCCCATATTGCCATAGTAAATCATGCAAAGTGGAGCATTCATTGCTGAGATGTTGTCAATAAAAGTGTTGTTGCTTGGTTACTGATTTGTAGCTTCAGACAGCTAATACAACTAAACCAATGTAGGCATATTAAATTCTTAATGAAGTAACTTTGAACAAGGTTCATTTTAAACAAACTTGCATATCACTTTTATTTACAAATAGAGATTCAACTTGAGAGATAATTTAAACAAACTTTAACTCACTACAAATACACGTCAGTACTGACTCACGACTTTCAGTTAGTCTCCTTAAGTTTCACACCTTCCATTTTGTTTCACGAGTTACACCAGATCATTTGAAGGTTTCATTAGAAACTCCTCAGCCTACACAACCAAAACCATACTTCATCATTTTTACTTCAACATTGTAAAACAAAAGAAAAGTACAGTGGTCTATTCTTTTATTAGAACTTTAGGTTTTTATCTTTTCAGTCCTACAAACTGCCATCCTTAGTTGAGATTATGGTTTGGTATTATGGAGTTAATGTGTTAGAAAGAGTGAATATGTCTGTTTGGGATACATATTCAACACTCTTTAAAACAGTCTGGGTTGCATCAGCTTTTAAAGGTGCCACTGGCAGTCGACAATTTTACACTGAACCTTGGTTTCATTTGCAAAACCATTTCAGGTAAATAAAATTTCTCATAACATAAGAAGATAGAAATAATTTGTAACATTTTAAAACATAATTTCATTTAAAAAAAACAACAAATTTTTTAGACTGGACTAAGTAACTGCTGGAGTCACAGCCAAAAATATTTGTCACTGTCTGTATTAATAACACAATTAATATAACAATAGGCAATTAACATCAAAATGATGCTATTTTTAAACTTAAGTGGAGTTGTTCTACACTCAGATTATAAAGACACTATCAATGCCTGTCTTACTGGTTATAAAGACACTATCAATGCCTGTCTTACTGGTTATAAAGACACTATCAATGCCTGTCTTGCTGGTTATAAAGACACTATCAATGCCTGTCTTACTGGTTTTCCAAATTATAAGCAGCTTTTACCTGACTTAGTAAAAAAAAAGGGGGGTGGGGCAATAGGTCTAAACAAGTATCACTGTTAATATTAATAGCAGGAGATGTAGAGTCAAATCCAGGGCCTAGATCTAAAGATAGATGCAACATCTGCAAAAAAGTATGCACCATGAAACAGAAAGCCATTCAATGTGACACCTGCGATGAATGGTACCATGCATCATGTCTCCATATGATTACACCTGTGTATTATGCCTTAGGCAACAAAGATGCATCATGGCACTGTGTACCGTGTGGGTTACCTCAGTTTACATCAGGACTGTTTGATTCCTTTGATGCAGACACTTCTAACCCATACAACATCCTAAACACCATCCCAAACCAAACTCACCAACCACTAACCAGATCCACTCCTGTTAAACCTAAATCTACTAAAATTAATACAACAGCCTCACTAAACAAAACTACTAAAGAAGTAACACTAAAGAAGTAACACCAAAATACCTTAAAACCTTAGTAATAAATTTTCAAAGCGTTAGGAACAAAACAGCAGACTTAGAAATTTTATTAGAATGTGAGAAACCAGACATAATTGCAGGCACAGAAACTTGGCTACATCCTGAAATTTATAATGCAGAAATTTTCAATAGTAATTATGAAATTTTTAGAAATAAACTTTTAGCAATAAAAAACACTCTTATAGCAGAAGAAATTACCTTACCTAACTCAAAAAATGTAGAATCAACATTTTGTAAAATTAATACCACCTCAACATCCCTAATAATAGGCAGCATTTACAGACCACCAAATTCTAGTTTAGAATACATGCAGGAACTATGTAATCAGATTACTACACTTAAAGAGACAAATAAAAATGCAGTTTTTTGGATTATGGGTGATTTCAACCTACCTGATATAAATTGGAAAACACTAACCATAGATAAACACCAAAACCTTAAGGACATAAATGAGCTTTTCATAGAAACTTTACACAACCTAAGTTTAGATCAAATCATTAAAAAGCCAACTAGATTAAACAACACATTAGATCTCTTCTTAACCAACAGACCTGGATTAGTAGTTGATTATGATATTATCCCTGGTCTATCAGACCATGAGATCATAAAAATACACAGTCAGATAAAAGCAGTAGCCAATACAAAACCCAAAAGAAAAATCTTACTCTGGAATAAATGTAACCTAACACAACTACACCAAGCTGCATTAAACTTTCAACAAACATTCTTATTAGAAAAAGACATTAACCAACCAGTCGATGACCTCTGGAATTTCATTAAAAACCATCTTAAAAGCATTATAGAAAATCATATACCAACTAAATACACATCAAACAAAATAAATAAATGCTGGTTTAATAATAGACTAAAGAAGCTTTGTAAACAGAAGAAAACCTAATATAGAAAATTTAAAGAAACTAATGCAGAAAGAGTTTACAAAAAGTATATAAAAATTAAACACTTAACCCAAAAAGTAAGCAGACAGCTGCAGAGTCAATACATAAACAATGTAATATCTAAAGATAACAACAAAAACCTATGGTCATACATTAAGTCTAAGAAAATGGAAACAACAGGCATAGCGCCATTAAAAGATGAACATAACATAATACATAATGATAATGAAACTAAAGCAAACATCCTAAACAAATACTTTGCATCAGCATTCTCAGCCCCAGGAGACAAAGACATATTACTGAATTTGAACCAAGTAGACAACATAGAAGATATAGTAGTACAAGAAAATGGAATTCAAAAACTATTAGCCAACACCAAACCAAATAAAGCTTCTGGACCTGATGGTATTCCAGCTAGATTACTCAAAGAACTAAGTAATGAGCTAGCCCCAGTGTTCAAAATACTCTTTCAGGCTTCACTTAACCAGGGCAGAGTACCAAAGGACTGGAAAGAAGCTAATGTCACCCCCCATTTAAAAAAGGAGAAAAATCTGACACAGGAAACTACAGACCAGTATCACTTACCAGCATCACATGTAAAATCCTAGAACACATAATATGTACCAACATCATAAACCACTTAGACAAACATAATGTCCTCACACCATACCAACATGGCTTTAGGAAATATAGATCATGTGAAACACAACTAATAGGACTAATTGATGATTTTTCAAAAGGTTTAGATAATAGTGAACAAATAGATGCTATCTTACTAGATTTTTCTAAGGCTTTTGACAAAGTTCATCACCATAGTTTGCTTAAAAAATTAAAATATTTCGGCATTAATGGTCCACTGCATCAGTGGATTAAAGATTTTCGGATAGGGAGAGAAAAAACTGTAATAATAAATGGCTCTAAATCAACACCGATAACAGTAAACTCAGGTGTACCTCAAGGAAAAGTCTTGGGTCCACTACTATTTTTAATTTACATAAATGATTTACAAAATTGCATTACTTCAGGAATAAAAGTCAGATTATTTGCAGACGATTGCATAATATATAGAACAATAAAAACAACACAAGACACAGATATTTTACAAAGAGAATTAGATGAATTACAGAAATGGGAATCAAATTGGAGCATGTCTTTCCACCCAGAAAAATGTCAGTTGTTAAGAGTAACAAAAAAACTAAAACAAATTAATTCCACTTATCTTATTCATGGCAAACCAGTAACACAGACTAAAAACGCAAAATACCTAGGTGTTATAATAAATGAAAAACTGTCATGGAATCCACATATTGATGAAACTACAAAAAAATCAAACAAAGCATTAGGATTTATTAAAAGAAATTTCTATAAATCAAATAAGAACATAAAACTAAAATGTTATTTAACCTTGGTTAGGCCAATAATAGAATATGCATCCTCTGTTTGGGACCCCTCAACTCAAGAAAACATTAAGAAACTAGAACAGATACAAAATAGAGCAGTGCGATTCATAACAAACGAATATTCACATTTGACTAGAGTAACACCTTTAGTAAAATCACTAAATTTAGAAAGCCTTCAGGACAGAAGGCTCAAAAGTAAAGTAGCAATCATACATAAAACACTGAACCATAATCTTCAAATACAAAAACAAAATTTAATAAAATACTCTGAAAGACACAAAGATAAAGGCACATTCCTCGTCCCATATGCTAGGACAAATTTGTACAAATACTCCTTCTTCCCTAGTGCTATTAGAGCATGGAATGGGTTGCCTGAGCTAGCCAGGAAAACCAGTGACTTGGCAGAATTTAAGTCACTGGTTAATATGCATGACTAAATGCATGACGCGTAGGACGTAATCATCTTCTTTTTTGAAGTAACGTCTGTGTTATATAAGATATGATTATATAAGTAACATATATTATTATTATAAATATTTCTTAGAAATAAAGTTACCTTTCAGATCCATTAGACAGTCCTTAATTTTCATTTCTGTGGACAATGGTTAAATAAGGTACCAGCTCACTGAAACAAGAGTTTTATTCTATCCAACAATATTTTTTAATATCTTTGGTATATAACCTACTAAATTTAAAATCAATTTATTTACAGCTGGCTAGAAGTTATTGCTCTAAACAGTCGCAGACTGCGATTCCAAGGTATAGCATTGACTGGATGGTCTCGATATGATCATTTTGCTACTTTGTGTGAACTTTTACCAGTGGCTTTACCAAGTTTAGCTGTGTGTCTTGCTACAATGTCTAATGCTGGACTTTCAGAGGTAGGCCAATAGCACTTAGTGCCCTATACCCCGATACAGCATGCAAATATGTCAAGTTGACTAGTTCTTCTTAAATTGAGAACTGAAAGTTCTGTGAGACGCTGTGTCTGATTGTCAATCATGATTAAGGGTTAGGTGCTTTTATTTTTTTACAAACCCTTTATCATCTCACTCTGTCTCCCACACCCGATCTCGGATCAAGTCAAAATTTTGCACATTTCTTTCTTTTACCTGACAAAACAAGAATCAACAAAAAAATAATAACCAATTAGTTAATTAACTTTTGGTTATTATTTTATTGGTATCGAACAAGAGAAAGAAATTGTATATGACTGATGTGGTAGTATAAGATGAATTAGTCCCCTCTATACTTTGTATAGAGAAATAGGTCGCAGCTTTAAAGTTTGAAACTAACAATAGATAATTGTTAGACCAATTATTTTCATAAGCACTTTGCTGGCACAGTGATTAGTGTGTTTATTTTAGGAGGCTTGCTATCATTCTGTAACTTAAAATGTAAAACTGCTTTGTTTGTTCTAGGCTAATCATAGATCAGCCAGTAATGTGTTACATTGTAATGGATTAATTGAGATTGATTTGCCTGTCATTGATTCCAAGTCACATTTAGCTCAAGTGTCTCAAGACTGCAGGTAGGTAGATATTTCTATCATTATTCTTTTCCACTGTATAACCAGTTTAATAACAACAAAAGTTAATTGTTGAAAACCTTTGCAACTGCTTAAGTAGAGATTGTTGAGTAATAATAATAAAACACTTTAATTTTGTAAGTCATAAATAGTTTTATTCTGCTATTTCTATATAAAACTCCTTATTTATTAATCCTTTTAGATTATATATTGGGCTATTAATTTAGTCCAAGTTTGCTTTCCATAAATTGCCACTCTTACTCTACCCAATATTTGCATAAGTAAAAATTCTTTTAGAACTGAAGATAATCAATGTTTCTGTGTTATGTTTTCTATGTACCAATACTTAGTCTTGATACATTTACATGTGGCTTTATCATTTTTGTTATATTGAATCATTTTTTTTTTATGTTTTTTCCCACAGATTTCCTGGAAGTGTTTTATATCATGCTATGCAAGAATTTTATGGCTACACACAAATCAAAACAAAGTCAAAAATTGAAGGTTGGTTATCAGATTACCAAATCGCCCACAAATTTTCTAACCCAGGACAACTCAAATCACTAGCCAAGCTTCTAACTATACAATTCTCTGGAATAAATAAACTGGCTCCTGTTTTTAAAAACACTATGCAAGAAATTTATTTACAAGATACAATTGATGAATGGATAGCAGAAAATATTGATGAACGAAAAAAGGATATTGATGATATTTTATCAAAAGTTAAAATATTGATAGAGCCCAATGTCTGGCCACGTCGTCCTTTGCCATCACTTAAGTTGAACATACCCAGGTCTGCTCGTGAACCTCAGAATGAAAGATTGCCTATTAGCAATGAAAAAAAAGATCCTAAAGATGAAGAGCTGCCTGAAGACCAAGTCAATAATATAACAGTTGAGACTAAACCCCTGAATATACAAAACAGAGATCTCAATGTTAAGAAAGAGCAGCAGAAGTCTGATGTTGAGGAGATAACTGTTGCTTCCCTTCAGCAGTCAGAGAAAGCCTTTGAGAGTGAACCTAAGTTATCCTCAGTTTCTTTTGAAAAGAATAAAAGAACAGACACTGGTGTAAACATTGATAATATTCCATCCTTTTTAAAGGGAGATGAACAAGAACTGACTAGGAATATGAGCAAAGCAGTACAACCAAATAAGGATGAGCTCAAATTAGGTTCTATCATATTTGAAGATCAAGGCTATCAAGGCAACGCAAGATTATCTGGTTTTCAAAGACAAAAGATCAGCAGCAATGAAGTAGAAAATAATGTTAATAAAAATTTGTCTTTGCAAATGAAAGTGAATGGAGTTAATACTTCATTACCATTTAGAAGAAGGAATTACAAGTTCCCAGAAAGAAATATCAATGCTAAAAGTAAAAATAGTAACGACCAGCAATAAAATTTTTTTTTTTGTTTCTGATCTAAAATACGCCACTTTGTGATGAGATTTGTGTACATAAGGTATTTTCTGTGTTATAGTTGTATTCATTTAAATTATAATCTTTTTGTTTTCATCTATCTATATCATTACTTTTCCAATTTCAAAGCTTTGCACTAATGTTTGGACAGGATTATTTTTAATGTTTAAGGCGGGGACATTGTCATTGTGTACTTTTACCTTATTTTGTTAGCAAAATTGTTGAAACCTGATAAACTAAATACATTCCATTATTTTTTAACAGTGATGTATATACACTAAGACATTCTCATTTCTCATTAACATGCAGTGTATGTGTGTGAATGAGTCTAATGAATGCTCTTTAAAGAGTTATGTAGTTACAAGTACAAGAATATTTGTAAAGGGATGGCTTCCTGGCCTTCTGTCATGCTTTAAACTTTTCTTTGTAGGTCATAAAGTGCAGTAGTTTTAAGGAATTTATTTCTAAAACTTTAGTTTTCCTGAGTGTAAAAAGCAAAATGCAGTTATCATATCTCACTAGACTGGTGTCAGTAGTCTAATAAATTATTTTTAAAAAAAAGTATATTTTGGCATTTTTTTAAAGTTTCAGATGTTCCTTCACAAACTTTTTGCAGAGGGTTAGCGAGAAAAACAGGCAGGGTTTTAATTTCAGACCATTAAGAGTTTATGTAAAAAAAAATTATGATAGTAGATTATTTTATGTTGCATAATAAATTGTTAGGATAGACATTATTTTGTAATGGTTAATTTTTTGAGGATATTTCTTGGTTAAGTAACCAGTCAACTGCAATGAATATTTTGGATTATGAATGCTAAATATATTTTCAATGCCAGCAAAAATTTTGAAAAACTGAGCGCCCTTTTGTTTGAAAATCATGAGAATAAGTCATATGAAAATGGACATCATTTAGACCTCATTGCTATTATCAAACCTTAAGAAAAAGACAATTCCTCTTTGCTATTTGTCCATGCAGTTTTGTTGACATTTTATAGCTCTTGCCTAGTGTTCCTCATCACATTTCTTCTTCTTCGTTCTCATTGTTATGTTGGAGCATTCAGTGACTAGACCAATATATGAGATGAACTGCGCAGTGGTTTCCAAATCAGGGAGCTTTTCTTTCTATTGGGGTGTTTTGGGGCCAGTGTCTTATATGGGACTCTTGGTAAAGAGAGCAGTTTTGGAGGACGTGGTCGGCATTCTCTGGTGATACTCCACATGGGCAGATTTCACTGGTTCCAATTTTGAGCTTCCGGTACATGTGATGTCGCATTCTGTTATGTCCGGTCCTGAGTCGAAAGATTAGACGCTGGTCTTGTGGGGATAGCTTATAGTAAGCGTCATCTTTCCACACCAAATAAATCCAACATATTTCTTTCAAGTTTAGTTCTTCTTTTGACTTTTGTAATATCTAAATATATATACTGGCTTAATTGATACATCTGTTTGTCTAGATGTCATTGATCATGTCATATTGTTTCAACTTTTTCATATATACTTTTCAATTACATTATCAAATATTTTTTTCTAAAAAAAAATATTTTTCCATGCCATACATAAAATAATTGTAAATATTGTATATAACTTGCTATTCATTAATTTTTTATTTTTTTTTGTGGATGAATTATTTTAAAAGATTTTTTCAAAGGGGAAACGACAGAATCAACTCATTTTGTCATATATTCATTTTGTGCTAAATTTAGTGGTAGTGATACGCAAACAAGTTTATGTGTTTCCTTTCAACCACATTTTTTTCAAAGTAGAATCTGTAGACAATATGTTACACTCGATGTCACATTAATATGAAAATCATTTCCTTACTAAACCAAAGTCTTGACTAAGTGCACTGGTGTGGTGGGAACTACTGGTACAGCAATCTTTATCTGTTTGCATCAAATAATATAAAAATACTTTAAAATGTTGCTATGAAACAAAAAGAATTAGAAGTAGTACACTACAATTTATTATAAGGAGTTTCATTTTGTTGGATTTAAGTCATATTGCCAGGTGCATTTCAAAAACATAAACCAATTTCGTTGAAGTAATAAGACTACACTGTATGTTTTCAGCACAGTAATGTGTCTGTGGGGGAAGGGAGTATTCATGAATGACTAATTATTGGAATAGCTAGAAAGAAAGGATACCTAATTTCTGCATTTCCTGACATCTATGGATAATTTACATAATCTTGGCATTATGTCAAATATGATATTTATAAAGTAAATTGCAATTTTTAAAATTCTTCTTGTCAGATTTTGAACTTTGTTTTCAGAGAATTACCAATAATATTTAATTATTTTCTTTTTGCTACTTTATAATTGTGTTATTGTTTTTTTGTTGCTTTGCTTAACTTTAAATGAAATTTAGAAAACAAGATGACATCTTAATTCTGTGCAATTAAAAAAAAGTAAACTTTGAAAATGCCATTCTCTATGTTTGCTATTTTACTTTGTTTAATTTTCACTATTTAAGCAAATAGCAAAACAAGTAATCAAATAATTATTCACAAAACTTTTTGCACTCGTGTTAAACTAGGGTTCTTTACAAAAGCCCTAACCCATGCATTTTTATTTTAATAATAATGTGATTTCCTATCTTTTGTAATCAGTTTCAGACCTTGACATAATAACTATTTCTACTTGATTGTCATATGTACAGCATTTAAAAAAAGAGAACATTGATTCTATCTCGTGTCAAAAAAAACAAAAACTGATTACAGATGTTTACTTGGATACTTGTTGTGTTTTTTATTCAGTATTATCATTTTTCAAGCTAGCACACTCAATACATTTATGACTGTAAAAATTTAAAATGTAATATATTTTCTGTTTTGTCAAAATCAAAATTTTATTAAGCTCAGTTGGTTTCAATTTCAGATTTGGCACATTTTAAACATTTGACTGGTGGCTATTAACTTTGAGCTTCCACATGTTTTGTTATCGGCTGGCAAGCTTTACACCCATTTTAATCACTCATTCCATTTATGTTCACTGAATATCTTCACCTGATGATATATACAAATATTGTTTAATGTTTTAAATGAAGATTTTAAAATCCATTTGGGTTTCATTTTGACAAGGTATAAGCATATATGTTCAATGAAATTAGCACGCTGATTCAGAAATTAACTTCGTAGATACTTAACAAAGTTACACTTACATAAATAAATTTGATGTTTATTAAACCTTTTCTAGTTGCTCTATTTGCAAAATGAATTTTTTAAATTTGATGAGAAGGCATAAAAGTTTGCAGTATAAGTAAGGTTTACCATGACATTTTAATTAACTTTTTTGGACATGGTACCAGTATTTAGATTGAAGAAGCGTAAGTAAAAGTTAAAACTCTTAAGATTTCTGATTAAAGGACTCAATTTATCTAATTTACTTGTCTGTGTTATGCAAATTATAGACATTTTTAAACAGAATCTGTGAATGACTGGCTTTAAATGTAATAATCAGAATTAACAATGGACTATTAAATGGTCTTGTGCTATGCACTTCCATCATAATAATCATCATCACTCCTTTGAGTTCCTCATGGAACATAGGGCCTCGACAAAAACACGCCACTCTCCACGGTCTCTTGCTAGCTTTTTGATGGTGTCCCAGCTCTTCCCGGTCTTCTTCAAGTACACTGCGTCGCCATGTTCTTTTTGGTCTTCCTCTGCGTCTTGTTCCCTGGGGGTTCCACTCTAAGGCCTGCCTAGCTCTGTTGCTGGTATCTTTTCTAAGGGTGTGACCAATCCATCTCCACTTCCTCTCTAAGATCTGCACTTCTATATTTTTCTGTCCACTCATCTACCACAGTTTGGTGTTTTCTACTTTGTCATACCAGTGTATTTTTAGGATATTTCTCACATCATAATAATGGATGGGTTCAAATGCTGTTCAATGACATCCACTGTTGGCATGAAGGAACATCCAAAAGTTACAAAACATACTTTTCCAGTCAACATATGAAAGTAATGCAAGTTACTACAAGTGTGCAAGTTGACAACTGCAGCCTGAACTAAGAAAGAACTTGCGTCTGCTAAACTGAGACCACACAATAGATACATTTTCTCATTATAATCTCTACACTGCTCTCTTCTAGTTAAGAAATATGTGAACGTGCACTCCTCGACAATGAAGATATTTCCATACTCTTATTTTAGATGATATATACAACATGTTGTGCCTGTTTCTCATTTCCTACCAAGGTTTAAGGCCCAACAAAAAGATTTCATTGCAGCCACTATTCTCAGATGTGGCTGAATGGTAAAGGGCTTGATTTTTTAACTAAGAGGTCGCAGGCTTGAATCTCAGTGAAGAGACTGGAACCTACAATTTTAGGACACCCCAAGTCCACCAAACTCAAATGGGAACCTGACTTGTGTCAGGGAAATTTAAGGCAGTTGGTCATTGTGCTGGCCACATGCACTCTTGTTAACCTTAACTGCCAGCCATAGCAACAGATGACCATAACATCATCTACGGCAGTGATGCCTTGCTTAATTCGACCTATGGGCCATTTTAATTTTCGACACTTGTGTCGCGGGCCACATGAAAGAAAACGTACGCCTACAAAAACTAAATGAAATTGACCTGAAACATTTTGATTAGAAACCTGTAGATACAGTGCTTCATTAATTAATGGGATATTTGAAATTTTTCAGGCGTTGGAAAATGGCGTCATTTCTCTAAAATATGAGCAACATTGTAGCTACTTTTTCCATCGACTCATTTTCTTGTCTCTTTTTGGTAAATGTTCCCATCGATCCAACAATTTCTAAGTGTAGTGTAACAATCTTTTATTCGCGGTTCAAACCAAGAATGTCATAATATTTGTGCTATTATGCCATTTATAGGTTGTTTTTTTTCTCTACACTTTTCCTGGTAGATTCTACATTCACAGTTCCATTCATAAATGCACAAATGTTAAATGTCATGGTACCAATCCTCAAAGAAAAATTAGACTTTTTTTTTTAAATAAAGGGGGATTTTCTACACTGACATTTCGGCGATCCGGATGGAATCACATCGTGGTCCTTTTCTGGCCCGCGGGCCGTATTTTGGGCATCACTGTTCTACGGTACTCTATAGATCCGGTATGAAAGGGGCACTTCAGTTTCAGGACATAATAAATGCAATGAGACAAAAGAAAAAAAAACTCTAGCACATAATAAGTTAATATATGTAGACAGGCTTTTAACTTTCCTCAGATGCTATGCACTTGTAGAATCTCAACTGAATTGGAGCCTTGAGCTCAAATTATGAATGGATTATGCATTCTGTTTGTGTTAATTTACCTGAACATGAAAACTATACCTAAAATGCAAAAAAAAATAAAAATTGCCAGTTACATAGTGTTTCCCTGATTTACTATAAGTTCCCCTTTCAGACCTTGTGCTTTATAGGGCAGATGATGTCATCTGTTTCTGTGGCCCACAGTTAACAAGGGTGTCATGGGACCAGTACAACGACCAACCTCCTTTACTTTTACCCCAACTAATGTCAGGTACCCATTAGAGCTGTGTGGTGTAAGAAGTGCCCAAAGATCCCGAAATTAAAAATCGATTTCCAACCTGGGAGCCACCACGCCTCCTCCCTGATTTTTAATAATAATAATAATGGCAATGTCTTTGATAACGAAGATAAAGGATGAGTGCAGTGTTTCACATGACTATGCAAACCCAATTATGGCCTGCAAATTTTTCTGCATTTTGTGTAGACAAAGCTGTTGTCTTCTGTGCCCGTCTTCAATTAGGGTTTCTTTTTGGGGTCTCGTGTGTCATGCAGCCTTTGTGAGAGCTCTCCAATTGTCTCTTACAGAGGCCATGTTCCTGTAAGCTCACCTTTGGCATGCAGTTGTTTCCCATGTGGGATAAGTGTCTGACCCAGCGCAGTTGTGGAATGGTAATTAGTGCTTCTTTACTATCATAGTATTTTAGTTATTTGTAGTCTTGCCAGCATATGCTCATGGATTGAAGGCAGCTTTGATGAAAGTATTCAAGGAGCCTTAAATGCCTTCAATATAGCACCCAGATCTCAGAGCAGCTTTGATGAAAGTATTCAAGGAGCCTTAAATGCCTTCAATATAGCACCCAGATCTCAAGAGCAATACAAAAGTGTGGTGAGAACCACTGCTTTATAAACATATTTTTGTTGTTAGGTGAAGAAACCTATTCCACCATTCTCTCAGATTTTTAATAGTGTTGTGTATTAGTATTTTTTTTAACCATTCAAACCTACTTTGCTCTTTTTAAAATGAATTCTCTTATGTTATTTATATGCCATGATGTTTTAAAACAAATTGACCTTTTAGAAGACAAACATCTATGAAATATTGAACAAAGCTTTATTCAAATTTCTCCAACATAAACATCCAATGTGTCTGACAGATCAATAAAACGTAAAACACAGTGATGAAGTTAAATATTAACAACTGTTCCACATACCTACCCAAACACAAGTTCTAGTCATGAAATGAACAACACAAATCTATACAGAAATAAATGTGTAAAATAAATGGGGGAGTGGGGAAGAATTGTATGTCACCTTATTTAAAATATGGCTATACATTTGGAAACAAGATTTGTCCATGAATGTAATTCATTAAAATATTTCACACTTTAGTATCAATCCAATCAATTCAACACAAATGGCTAGAAAAAATATATTTAAAATTGTTTATGTTGGCAACAAGATTTTAAGAAAGTTTTCAAAAAGCTCCTAAGATGCTCCATTTATTTGATTCCTCTATGGGAAGGTGCAGATGCTGTTGGTGGTGGAGGTGGACCCTTCTGGGCTAATTCATCAATGTGAGAAAGCAATATCTTTTTACGCTCTTCTGGCACACACTCTAGTGTCAGGTAACGCTTGTCATTCTACAAATACAAATGTCCCACAAAATAATAAAACATCCCCTACTGCTAACTTAATGAGTTTACAGCCTAACCAGTAATTAATTCATGTTTGGTTTGTTTGAACATGTAATAGAAAAATTAGGCCAATATAAGAGCACTAAGTCAACTTACCTCTAAAACTTTTTCAATATCTTCAAGATGTCCTTCAGTTTCTTCAAGAATTTTTTTAGTTCTATTAAGAGAATAAAAATGCCACATATTATTTGTTTAAAATTTAGTTTTCTAATATAGTGATGTGTACTATTAAAAAAAAAAGGTCAATGGAGATACTTACTTGTAAGTAATGACTTTTGTTTCCCTTAACAATTCACGGAAATCTGCTTTGGCATTGACAAACTTTTCATGCATATACTCTGTGAATTCTTTCTCTCGTTTCTAAACAGAAAAAAAAAAAGCTTATATTTATATATATACTTATTTTAAGCTCAACTGTCTAAATGAAAGTACCACACACAATGTTCATAAAAGTAAAATTGAAAAAAAAATTGGTTAAAATATTGTTTATGGGCTTTGTGGGTGAATTTTTTTTTCCTGTCTCATTGATAATTTAAAAAAAAAAAAAAAGTAAAGAAGACTTAAAAAGAAAGAGGTAAGGTTACTAAACTTACACGATCACTGGAGGAAAACTTGCTGTACCTTGGATCTTCTTTGATTTGTTTTTTCACCTCCTTCCAAGTAGATGTTAGTGAAATCTGGAGAAAATTATTAGGAAATTTTATCAACAACAACTTAAATTATGTTTTACTTTCCTAATCTTCAAAATGTCTAAAATGAATTGTGATAATGAAACTGAGGTACATGAAGAAAATAGGCACCTCAGTTTCATCCAGCAAGGAATGGAACATGACACGATTTCTTTTATAAAGTCCTTCAATGTGAGCTTCAAACAATTTCTCTTTTTCTTCACGCTCCAAGGAGTCAGTCAGCTCCCATCTATGATCTTTGCGGAGTTGCTTACGAGTATCTCTCCAAGTCACTTCATTATTTCTCACCTAAAATACAAAGGACATTCATATTAGATATCAACTGAATTCAACTATTAATACTTGAAACCAGTGTTTTCCAAGTGTTAAAGACTATTATAAAGACCATTTGTTTACCAAATCAGAAAGTAGAGCATTGAAATGTTGAATAGCTTCATCCTTTTTATGCTGTTCACGTTCCTTATCTCTTTCCCTTAAAGAAGAAGACAAAGACTGTTTGACTTCCTCTTCTCTTTTCTTGATGCTAGCTTCTATTCTCTCTTGTTTTTCCCTTTCCCTGCGTTCTTCATCTTCTGAAGTAGCCTGCAAATAAACAGATATATAACAAGTTTGAAAAGATAGTAAAAAACTTACAAAAAACCCTTACAAGGCATAATTAGTATACTTTGGGGAATTATTTTCTTAAAAATACTCTTCTGCGAGTAAAGCTGAGTGGTAAAGCACTTGACTGCTGCTTCTTCTTCATTCTCATTTTTATGTTGGGGTAATCAGAAGACTAGACCAATATATGAGATGAACTGCACAGTGGTTTCCAAATCAGGGAGCTCTCCAAATAGTTTTTTTTCTATTGGGGTGTTTTGGGACCAGTGTCTTGTTCAGGCCTATTGGTAAAGAGTGCAGTTTTGAAGGACATGTCAGCATTCTCTGGTGACACTCCAAATGGGCAGATTTCACTTGTTCCAATTTTGAGCTTTCGGTACATATGTTGTCACATTCTGTTGTGTCCAGTCCTGAGTCAAAAGATTAGACGTTGATCTTGTCAAGATAGCTATCTTGTGATTCGGATGAGAGCTTGTCCATTTCTCATTTATTTTATTCACTATTAGTTTCTTCATTTCTTCTTGACACTTGGCTTCTGAACCAAGGGATCCCGGGTTTGAAGACTGGGATTTTTATGGCACTTTATGGTCCACCCAGCTTTAAAGGTAACTAACATTAGCTGGGGAAAGTAAAGGTGGTTGATCCTAATGCTGGCCAGATGATAACCTTATCAACAGTGTGCTACAGAAAAAAGATGACCTTTAAATCTTCTGCCCCATAAATAGCAAGGTCTAAAAGGAGACCTTAATTTTTTTTTTTACTTTATTACTCATTTTAGATATGAAATAAATATTTTTTCATTTTCCTAATGTTTTGATGGCACATGGAATGATTATTAAATCAGAAAAATATATTAAGTAAAATAATTTTCTGAATCAATTTCTAATAATGATAAAAATCCACAATTTTACTTGTAGTAGTCTCTGAAAAAGATTTTTTTTAAAGTTGTTGGTTGTAAGTAAGAAAAGTTCACTTGTTTCTCCAGCCAATGGTGTACCTGGGTGTTTTGAGGTCAGCACATTTACCAAATGCTGTTGCACCCCGAGGGTACACACATAATGAGTAATTAACCAGCGACTTGTTCAAGACCTACAATAAAATAAGAAATCCTATACCAACAGGACCAAAAAAAAATTTGGACAGCCTAATAATCACAACCATTTGGCCACTTGGTCCTTTCCATTGGTTAGTTTTTTCCTCTTTTTAAATCTACATTTTCATCATTTTGCTTATAGTTAGACATCAAGTTTACCGACTTCATCACTGTTAGCATTACATACCTCATCTAGAGTTTTGACATAGTCTTTGAACCAGTCCTCTCTTCTAGAACTACTATCAACTGCTTCGTAACGTGGATCATTGTTAATTTTCTTTTTAATGTCGCTCCACCTTGAGTTTCGTTCAATTCCTGATGTTTCTTTGAGCAGTTTCAAGAAGTCTGCCTTCAGCTGAAACAAAAATGCAAGAAATATAAAGCTTCAGAAAATGAATGCAAGCAATCAATAACAGACATCATAAAATTCAATGGTCAAAAAAAGAAATACTGTACAAAAACATTTTTTAAAAATTTACGTTATAAATAGTTAAATTTTAACCTTAAAAAGAGAGTTCCATAGTTAAATCAAATTGAAAGTACTAGATATGTTATCAGTTCAACATTTTATTTCTAAGAGGCAACAATTATAATATAAATAATCATCAACATTTACATAATAAATAAATGAACATTTAGAAACACAATCCTTTATTTCTCTTTTGTGGAAAATGTCAAGAAAATTTGAAGCATCACAAAATTTAATTTCTGTTATGTTTCTATTGTGTGATACTACCCAACAAAATGTATTAATTTGTTTGCCATAAACACACAATTTATGCAATGTAATATTGGTAAATGAATCCAATGAAATGGCACAAGACAATACTCTCATTATGCACCAGAGAGTTGCCATCTCATTTACTAATTTCAATCAAAACATTCTTTCACAATGGTATTCAAAATTTTAGTCCAATTCCTGAAAGAAAAATTTTTACAAGTTTATGCACAATAAAATGGAGAAGCCACAGCTTTTTTTTCTTTTACAAATACTTTGAAAGAGTGCCAAACAGTTAAAAGCAGTTAGTAAATTAAGGATGGCAACAATAAATCAACAGCAAGGGAGAAAAGAAAGTGGGACCATTTTAATTTGTTCAAATAGTAAAAATATAAAATAGTTAAATGTATAGTGAGTGATCATGAGATCAACTAGATTTCAATAAGTAAAGCCTTGCTATTGACTTTGATCTCCAGTGCATAATCCTTGACTTAAAATGTACAATTATAAATTCTTAGGAAAGAATCTAAGTAAGAAGAGACAGATGGATCAATGAGAAATAATGTCAGGAAAGAATGAAAAGTAAGTACATAAAAGTATTGGATCTATATACCAGGTTAGACCACCACAAAGGCTTTCCACATCAGGGTCAAATTGCACTGGCAAATGACCATCAGTCCTATCAACCATGCTGTCTACAGCTTCCTGAAGTAACCTTCCTCTTCTTTCCATGGGAGGAACACAAAGTTTAATAGCATTAGAATATCAGCTAAAAATAATCGACTCTTAACAAAATACAGCATTCAAAAATGTTTTCATTTTAAATCAGCTCAGATCAATAAAGATTATATTATCTATATTTATTTATTTTGCTATATAGATTAAACTATAAACTATCAAGAAATAACACTAATGAGCTGAAATCATTTTTAGTTAAAAAATTAGAAAAAAAAAAAATGGATGTTTATTTTTAACAAATTTTATAAATATTAACACCTTAAGCTATTAAAAACAAATATAAATTTAACAGGACATCATTATCAATTAAGTAAAACTAATTTCAAGAGCTAAAGCCTTAATTTAATGAATGAGAAAATCTTAAAATTTTTCAAATCTAAATTTATAATGTTCAATAATGAATTAAGCACAGAATATGGCTAGTTTTCAGAGTACTACTATATCTCATCAACAATGTAGCTATTCAAAGTAATCATTTGCCAACTTAGACAACTTACAAAGGGTAGAAAGCTGAAATAAAAAGTCATTTTACAGACAATAGCAAGTTATAACCTAATAAAATTTGACCACATTTTGAAAATGAAAAAACATCACTATCTATTGCACTCATAAGTATCTATATCATTAAAACTAATATTGCAATGTTGAAAAGTAAATTTAAATTACAGAAAACTGTGGAGAAAAATTGTTTATTAAAAGAAAAATGAGCATTTGATGTCAAAGAAAAATATATGATCTTGTATGACAATGTTTATTAAAATCATTAAATATAATATTCACAATATATTAAATAGTATACTTTATAGAATAATATACATTGGTAAAAGAAAAAAGTAAATTATGATAATACTAAATAAAATAAATCAATATTTGTATTGAAAACCCTTGCGCTGAAAATGTAAATATCAATGACAATTCTTTGTAACATATTTATTAAATAACATTTTGTGTTTAATAATGTTTAATCAATAGAAGACAGACATGAAACAAAATGATTTCAGACATTAAATATATAGAAGAAATCAGTAGTGCTGATTTATCAGCATCCCAAGATTACTTACATATCTCAGGAAAAATCTTTTTTTTAACCATCTTTCAAACGAAATTAAAAAAAAAGTATAGCAGCCATTTCTTTATGTATTTTGTTTCAACAAAATTAAATGCTAAAATCAAAACGACTTAATTCCACAGGATTTTATTAGGTACATGAGGAAAGCATTTAAAGCCTTCTTGAATATTTATATAAGTTGCTTTTTTAGGTTATTCCCCCATAATCAAATATATCACTTTTGTAATCGTGAATACATTAACTATCATTTTGGTAAGTTGTTTTTTTTTAATTCTAAAAAAATTATTTACTTTATTATTGTCAATATCAAAATGATATATTTGATTATTTAAACAAAATACATACAAGTTAGCTGTAAGATAAATCCTCTGAAAAAAAAAGAGGTTTGAACCAGATATTTTTTCTTTAATTACAAAAATTGTTGATGTACAAAAAAAAAAGTATATTAATTGTAAAATTTGGAAACCCTTTTGTTTTTTCAGAAGACTTTTCCTTTGTGTTTTTTTTTGTTCTATCTTAAATTTACATTAATTACCTTTTCTTTTAGTACTGACTTTTCTTCCTTTTCTCTTTTTCTTACTTCACTAACAAAATCCAAAAACATGGACTCCCTCTCTCGCATTTTGTCGATGCTTTTAAAACGTTCATCTTTTCCATATTTAGCAGCAAAATCACTGAATGATGACCTTCAATTTGAGAGAAAAAAAAAAGGCTAGGGTACTGAATTAAATATTTATCATTCAAAGTAACTTACTAATCTCTATAAAGTATGTACTTACTTTCCATGTAATTTACTCTCTTCCATAAGCTGTCTAAAGGCCTCTTTCTTTTCTTTAATCCTCCTGTGTTTTTCACGACGCTCCTCTTCAGCTCTTTCCTTAACATATTGCTCAAATACTTGCTTACGCTCTCGAGAGGTGAGTAAGAGATAGCGCTGATCAAACACAATTTTATGAAGTTCTTTTTCCCATGTAGAAAATGCAGAGACCTGTAATAATTTAGTACATTCGAAAGGAGAAGTTAAAAGTGATCTTTTTCAAATGTATTTAACTTTAAATTACTGAGTTTCAAATCATTTAAATTCATAATGAAATCATCTCTTTTAATAATTGTGGCAGAATTATCTGACAAACTATACAGTTAGTAATCCAAAATATTCTTAAGGGAGAAATATTTTGTAATAGTCAGACTTACTTCCTTTTCAGCCAGCATGTCTCTGAACTGTTTCATCCTTATCTCCAAGGGTACAATGGCTCTCTGTCGTGCAGCTTGTACTTCAGCTTCAATAGCAGCCTCTTTTCCAACATCTATTTGCTTTGGAACTGATTCTTTCTTCTCCTCTTTAGGCTCAGGTTCAGGTCTGGTTTATACAAACAAAAAAATATATTATAAGGTTCAAACAGTCAAAAAAAAAAAATTGACAAAATCAAATCAAAATATAAAGTTTTTTTCTTGCGTAACTGTGTTTAAGCAAGCTTGCTAACTTAAAAGGGCAACATACTTTTTCTTCTTAGCTGGTGGTTCATCTTCTTCCTCCTCCTTCTTTTTCTCTAGAAAAGTCAAAACATTATTTTTAGCACAACAGTTCAAATCTTTATGACAGTATGAAACGTAGCAAAATTCCATACACAAAAAAAGTATTCATGTTAAAAGATAAATAGCTTTTCCACTGGAAAACACTTCAAGGTACATTGCCTTAAGGATTGTCTTTACCAGCAAAACCTTTTTAATTTGTAAAGTTCATTTGAAGAGAGTTTATATATTGAAATACTAGCATGTACTAACATCACCTTGCTTACCAACTTTAGAATCAGGCTTTGAGGCCAGTAATTTATCCACATCTGGTCGATTTTGAAGATCTTCTGGCTTTTCCCAAACTGACAGTCGTTGGCTTGGATTGTAGAAGAAACAACGGCCATCCCCCGTCCAAACAACACACCTTAAAGAAAATACTTTGAGACATGAATAATGAATGAGTATGTAACCCAATGAGCCAAATATTTTTTTATGAACAATTATAGATATTTCCACTCACTTATTTTCATGCTACAAGAATCTAACTTGAGACACAATAATAAAAATTTTAATACATAATCCTTTTTTTCTTATCCAAAATTTTAGTTAGCACTATTATTGTTTTAGTGGGCTTTGGTAAAATGAAAATTAAATGTATAAGAACAAACTTTTTTTTATGTTAACAGGATATTTCAATTTATTTATACATACATACATAGTCATAAATTGTTAAATCCATGATACTCTACATAATAAAGAAAAATCACTTCAAAAATGATGTACCAACATTTACAGGTTAGTGATTGATTTTTGGTCTACATAATAAATTAACTTAATTAAAAACAAACTATTTTTTCTATGACAATAAACAATCAAATAATACCAAGGTGTTCCAGGAACAGGAGTACTAGAAACAGGTCTTGATTTCTCAGCTGCTTTTTGCTCTTCTGTCATTTCCTCTAGTTTTTCTTTTTTTTCCTGTTGATTTTTAAGCATTTATAAATATGACAAATAATTTAAACAAAAAGAAAAAAAAAAAATTAATTTTTTAGTACCAGTAAATAATAATCTGCTCCAATGCTAAAATCTAGTTAATTTAAATGTAAATTAAATATCTGTAATAGAGATTGATAAAAAAAAATTAATATAATTCAATGGATATTGCTTGAGAAGAAAGATTGTTTAGGTGACTTTCTTTCCAGTAATAGCTTGGTGCATCTTTTGTGGAAAATATTTTAAAGTTAAACAATATCCATAAGTATCTAAGCACGTGGTTAAAACTAATATATCTTACTATAAAAAAAATAAGGGACAAAAATGCTATTTATTTGTGACGTCATGGGGAAAAAAAAAGAACAAATATATAAAAAGAAAAAACAACAAGAAAATTTTTGGGTTAATGCCTTTTTAATACATTTTCTAAGAAAGTTTATATTGGGAATAATAAATTATATTTTCTAAATTTAGAAATGTACCAGTTAATCACTTTAAAATCTCAATTTTTGGACTATCTTTCTAGTTAAACTAAGTTTTTTATTATCTACCTCTTCGTCTTCTTTATCAGACTCTTCAGAACTTTCAGCAGTATCCACTTTTGAAACTTCTGGCTGTCGTTGTTGTGTTGCTAAAGTAGTTTGTTGACTACCTGAATTCTGTAACTGCTCAAGTTTTGCTGATATTGATCAAATAAATGGTGCATAACATAAGAAGAAATACAAAATGTTTTCTTAGTGTAGCAAACTAAAAAATTAACATTAAAATATGTGCGATACTAAACATGAAAATGTTTAACCTGAATAAATTTAAACATTTGAAGAGTGATTTATACTATTTAGTTCTTCCTACAATATTCTTTACCTTCCCAATCTTTAAGAACTTGAGGCTTTTCCCAAACAGACTCAGACGTTCGTGAGTTATAGTAATAACTCTTTCCATCAGTATTTTTGTGTTCTGTCCACTCACTCACCTCTGGTGGTTTGGCTGGAAGCTGAAAGTGAACAATTATTGATTTGTAATCCATAATTAAAAAAATAAGTTTTACCAACTTATTGAAAAACATTTTTTTATTAAAAAAAAAAAAAAAAAGGGGGGGGGGGGGAGGAGATAAATAAATGACCAACTAAATTTTGTTCTTTATTATTTCAGTATTAGGGTAAAAGTTTATTGATGTTTATAAATCATTTCAATGTTTTTAGTTTTTTTTTTTAATTTCATACTTGCGCTGATGGAATTTTTTGTACAGAAGATGAATCTTTCATGTCCATATTTCCAGAAGCCATATGATGTTGCATAAAAGGATTAGTGAATCCAGGTGGCAACAAACCAGGATTAAAAGTTTGAGGAGGAACTGAAATAAAACAGTTTTATAAAATGTAGAGATAAATTTAAAACTTAATTTCCTTCATTTTTAACAATACATTCAATCTAACAATTTGATAAATCTGCTAAATTATTGTTGATTAACACATTTTTTAAACAAATGTTACTGAACAGTTAGGAGGTGGACAAGAGCTATTTAAAATCACAACTATTGATTCTATGAATTAATATTATCCTGTTAGTTTTGACCAAATTTTAATAAAAACACGGTGAGCAACAAATGTTGAACAATCTAGTGGTTGGTCCCAGTGGGTCAAGTGTATTCACACATCATGTTACAAATTCACACTTGCATTCACAATAGTGACCTTGAATTAAGTGTGTGTTTTTAGACAAGAACAATTAGTATTGTTTGCCAAATTCTTTCGAAATCTTCTTGGAGTTGCCAATAAGATCCTAATCTGCTATTGAATAACACAAAAGCTTTTTTATTTTCATTTATTTAAAACATTGTTGATATATATGTGCATCCAATATGCATGCTTAATTTTAAAAACAAAATGATGTGCTTTCCAAAGTAAAAAAAAACAGACCTGCCTACCAAAAAAAGTCCAAATGCATAACGCTGATGGTCAAAATGCGTATTTTGGCACCAGAATGCGTAACACTTACGCGATCCACTATTTCGATAAATATATATATATATATATATATATATAATATTTGATCTAGATATCATGATTAGATCTACATCTACAATCTAAATCAATACGACAATAGAGATGATATCTAGCCTAGATCTGGATCTATGTCTATATAATGAATATAATTTACTCTAGAACTGGGCTCAAGAGTGTTACCGATGCCGTGGATCTACTACAAACGTAGGTCTACTCCAAACTTTCGTAGGCCTACCTTCATCCTTGATCTATTCTATACTAATACTAAGAATCTAGTCTAGATCTAGACTAGATGGTAGTAGATGTTATCGATCTAGATCTAGTCAATCTAAATCATACTACAACTAAATTGGATCTAGATTGTAGAGTAATGTAGAGAATCATGACATAACGTAACGACTAGCAAGATCTATTCCTGTATAACAAGTTATCTAGATTCTAGAGTCCAGAACTAGATCTAGACTAGATATCTACAATGTCACTCAATGTGTTTTGAATCGATATTTTTTTCTATATTAATGAATACGGGAATCAGGGATTCAACATAATTAATTTCTACTAATGAACTTACAAAAAAAAAAGTCACGTTGGTGTATCAGCTAACTGACGGTACCAACCTGGTACCAATCCGCCACTCCCTCACACTCCGTTCTTCATTTCTAGACTAAATCTAATTGTATAGATATGGACACAATGTGTTCCCCCACCCCCCACCAACAGGACGGCTTAGCGTGACCGCTCGTAAGCTAGTCAAGAGAGGGTGAAAAAAAAAAAAGGATATGAAATGCGTAACGCGACGGGTTAAATGCGTATTTGCGTACTGACTGTAATTTTTGGGAGATTTTGCGTGACAAATACACATTTTACCTAATGGTAGGCAGGTCTGACTGAAACCTTAACCTTACCATTATTATCCAAATAGGCACAAAAGCTACTTTTAAGTACATATTATGCACATTCATATATAAACCAATTTGAAAAAAAAAAAAAAATGTTATGGGCAGTCTGATTTTTTAAAACAAAGAGAATATTTTGTTAGATGATTACAATAAATTCAATAATGAAACTGATGAATAGAATAATGAGTTTAGATTTTAATAGTCCTTTTAGTTTTTGAGAGCTAAATGTAAAAAACTGACGAACAGACAGCACATAAATACTAACAAATTTCCTTTACTTAGCTCTTAATATATTTTACCTGCATTTGGTGGTCCTGATTGATCTGTGTTCTGTAGCTGCTGAGAGGCTGCCTGGGCTATAAATGGAGTTATAAAACTGTTGGTTGATTCAAAATGTATTTTAAACGCTTTATCTATACTAACAAAAAAATAATTAAAAAAAGCTTTATCTATACTAACAAATTATAAAAAAAAAATAAAAAAAAAACTGTTATATATGAAATATGAATGAAATAAAATCTTTAAAAAAAATGCCACAGCCTTGTTACATCTAATATGAAAATAGTATTTTCATGCTCTAAATGTAAGTTTATATGGTATGTCTCTAGACTTGAAATGCATACTATGATCATTGGCCTCCTTCAGTCGTAGAACAACTTTGGTTCATCTCAGAGCACACTTCCTCAGAGGGGCTGTGGAGCCCTATTTTGGAGAGACACTCCCGTCCACAGATAGAGCAGGTTAAGGTGGCTTTTGCTTCGGTGGTAGAGGAGCTGGCCATTTTTCAGATTGTGCGTTTTTCTTCCTGAGCTGAGACCCATGTACTTTCACTGTCCATAGCTTTCTTGGTCACTCTCTCTCCATCTGTTGCGGTCTAGAGCTATGTCTTCCCAATTATCAGTATTGATGTTCACTGATTTGAGGTCACGTTTTATTACATCTATGTAATGGAGGTGGGGGCGACAAGTTTTTCTTGTGCCAGTCGCGAGTTGACCATAGAGGATGACTTTCGGGATGCGCTTGTCCTCCATCCGGCGAATATGTCCAAGCCAGCGCAAATGGCGTTGTCTGAGGGCTGTAAAGATGCTGGGAAAACTTGATCGCGCAAGGATCTCAGTATTGCACACTTTTTCTTTCCATGTGACATTCAAGATCCTACGGAGACATCTCAAATGGAATGAGTTCAGTTTTTTCTCTTGCTTTGCGTAGGTGGTCCATGATTCACTGCCACACAGCAGTATACTCATAACGCATGCCTTGTAGACTTCCATTTTGGTCACCGTAGTTAGCTTATGGTTTTCCTAAACTCTTGGTCTGAGTCTAGCAAATGTCGAGTCAGCCTTCCCTATGCATTTTTTCATCTCCTCTTCTAGAGACAGGTCATCTGTAATTGTGGATCCCAGATAGCAGAATTCGTTTACGGCGTCCAGCTTGTTATCGTCTATGAGGATGGAGGGTGGTGCTGTAGCAGGTGGTCCCATAACATTTGTTTTCTTCGTGCTAATAGTCAAGCCATATTCTTTACAGGCCTGAGAGAAGCGGGACATAAGTGACTGAAGTTCCCCTTGCGTGTGTGCCACTACCGCTGTGTCATCCGCGAATAGCATATCTCTTACGAGGGTGGCTCTGATTTTAGTTTTGGCCCTCAGTCTGGCAATATTTAGGAGTTTGCCATCAAATCTGGAATGGAGATAGATGCCTTCAGTGGATTTGTCAAACGCGTTGTGGATTAGCAGTGAAAATAATATTCCAAAGAGGGTTGGGGCCAGGACACATCCTTGTTTAACTCCGCTGTTTATACTGAAACTTTCAGAGCTGGCTCCATTGAATTGCACTGTACCCATCATATTTTGGTGGAAAGATATGATTACATTTAGTAGCTTGGGTGGACAGCCTATTATCTGTAAAATTTTAAAGAGGCCATCTCTGCTAACTAGATCAAAGGCCTTTGTCAGGTCAATAAACGCAATGTACAAAGGCATCCTTTGTTCTCTGCACTTTTCCTGGAGTTGGCGGATGGAGAAAAATCATGTCAATCGTGGATCTCCCTGAGCGAAAGCCGCATTGTGATTCTGGATAGACCCGATCAGTGAGTTTTTGTAGCCTGGGAAGTATCACTCGAGCAAAGACATTGCCTACAATACTTAGGAGGGAGATTCCCCTGTAATTGTTGTAGTCGCTTCTGTCACCTTTGTTCTTATACAGTGTAATGATTTTAGCATCCCGCAGGTCTTGTGGCACAGCACCTTCTTGCCAACATTTGCAAAGCAGTTCGTGTAGAGGTTGGATTAGAGTAGTTTTGCATTGTTTTAGAAGATCTGGGGGGATACCATCGCATCCGGGTGCTTTGTTGAGCTCTGAAAGGGTGGGTGTTTCGTCTAGCTCGTTCATTGTGGGTAATTGTATGATGGCCTTAAGGGCTGAGTCAGAGACTGAGCTTGTTGTGGCGTAGAGCTCAGAGTAATGTTCAACCCATCTGTGCATTTGTTGGCACTTGTCTGTGATAATTTCCCCAGTGGTTGATTTCAGAGGTGCTGTCTTGTTTTGGGAGGGTCCGAGAGCCTTTTTGATTCCTTCGTACATCCCTCTTATGTTGCCCACTTGGGCTGCGAGCTGAATATTCTCGCTGAGCTCTACCCAGTATTCATTGGCACAGATCCTTGCTGTCCTCTGTGCATTGGCTCTAGCTTCTTTCAGGTTTAGCAGGTTGCGTTGGGTAGGTTTTGCCTTGTGAGTAGTGAGTGCATTTCTCTTTGCTCTGATGACAGGTGCTAAAATAACTGCTTTAGAGTCGAACCAATCATTTTGTTTTGTAATTTTTCTTCCAAAGATTTCCAGGGAAGTCTTTTGTATGGTGGACTTGAGGTGTTCCCATTTTTCTGTTGCTGTATTTTCAGAGATATTTTTATACTCGCGTTCAAAAGATTCAGCAAACTGTATCTGGAGATCAGGGTGACACATCTTGCTTACATCCGATTGGGGTCTTCCAATCTGCTTGGTATGGTGTATTTGTTTGGGGAGAAGATTGATCTTACAACATACCAAGGAGTGATCTGTGTCGCAGTCTGCACTGTGGTAGGACATGGTAAGCTTGACAAATTTTAAGCCCTTTTGTCTTACCATGATTAAGTCTAGTTGGTGCCAGTGTTTGGAGCGAGGGTGCCGCCAAGATACTCTGTGCTGCGGTTTAGTCTTGAGATAGGTATTAGTGACGCAGAGGGAGTGTAGTGAGCAAACCTCGAGGAGCCTTTGTCCATTTTCATATACTTTTACTTTTCCAACAACAAAATGCCCAATACAGCTGTCCCATGCAGAGTTGTCAGATCCGATGCGTGCATTGAAGTAGCCGAGGATGATAACCTGTTCCGTAATTGGGATCTCGCTAAGAGCAGACGAAAGGTTGTCATAAAACATATCTTTGGCATCTAGTGTGGAGCTCAGAGTAGAAGCGTAGGCACATATCAAAGTCATATGTCCAATAGATGTGTTAAGGCGTAGTGATAGGAGTCTTTCTGAACCGTTGCACTTCAGCTCTACTGTGTTCAGCAGTGTGTTCTTAACTGCAAAACCAACGCCATGTTCCCTTACTTCACTTTCGGCTTTGCCTAGCCAGAAGAAGGAGTAGTCTTTTTCTTTGATTGAACCAAAGTCAACTAAACGAGCTTTTCAGATTTTGTCCTATCCTCGTGTACCCAAACGAGGAAGACAGGTGACGGGACAGCACCTTATTGGCTAGGGGCTGCCCAGCTTGAGGCGTGCGGTAGCTGTCCAATGGAATCCTAGGATCCCTCCCACCGACGAAAGTGGCCCCTGGCGCTCTGCTCTACGTCAATTGAGCATCTGAGCTTATAACCGGTAACTGCCACTTCCCGTGTTTGGCCGACGCCAAAGGCGAAGCTGGAGTGTCCTCTCCAGTTTTTTGGGGTTGGGGCTTTGAATAAGTGAGATGAAAGCCTGGGCATTGTTTATGGTCGGAACGATGTCGCCCACACAGCAGTTCCCCCTCTCCGCGCAGCTGATGAGACCAAAGGAACGGAGTATCCAAATACAGTTTGGTATCAGTAGCGCCGCAGGATCTGCCAGGCTGTAGCACGGTGTGCCACAGTCTGCCTAAGGGTCACCAGCTCCTGATTTTTCCTCAGGGTTGTCTCCTGAAGCCTTTCCCATGTTTGGGTATAGCCGCAGGGCAGCGGAGGTTTGGATTCAGAGTTTTTGTTCTCTTAGATGGGTAGCTAACCAAGGCTAACGAGTCCCTCCTCCCCGAAGCTTACTGGTTTAGGCACCAGTTGCTCGCCTTTGCCCCTTCTCCTGTCTATGGTAACGGTTCCGCCAGGCTCAGTAACTGAGTGAAGGCCAGGAGTTGGACTGGTTGTCAGCGGCTATTTGAGACGCATGCCATTGGAAGCACTTTATACATAATGATGGGCTTAAGACCATTACCACTTCCTGCATACTATGAATCCTCTTTAATCCCTATAAAATCAAGACAAATGAATTGTGACGTATTACCTTGAGCTACGGCAGCCTGAGCTGCAGTAGAAGGACCTCCAGGTAGACCTTGCATTTGAGCCTGACTAGTTTGATAAGCTTCCCACTCAGACTGAGTCACAATTCTGGCATTTTCAGGCTTACTCCAAGCTGCCTCTCTGGTGCGAGCACTATAGTAGTAGGTCTAAAACAAGTTTTAAATTAAACTGATTTAATTGTGTATTCAAACTTAGAAGATTCTTTGCCATTCAAAAATACACTGAATTGTAAGATTTTTTAAAGAATAAACACATTTTAAAATGTTTTTTTTTATATTATTTTTCTAAGTAAAAACTAAACATTATGGAATTGTGTGTTTTAATATGAGTTGTTTATTTTTAATTAATGAAAGAAAATGTTAACACTTTTCTTTAAAACAAAAACAAAACACTTTTCATTAAAAAGAAAAAAAAAAAAAGTTGAATTAGTAATTATTAGTAACGAACTCACAAACAAGAATGATAGTTAAAGAGTAAACTTCTAGTGAATTATGAATCTTAACACAATCAAATGACAAAAAATAAAGCTAACACTAAAGTACCTTGCCCTCTGGTGACTTAGTTTCAATCCAAATGTCTTGCGTAGTTGGGTCAAGAGGAGGGTGTTGCATTGGGGGTGGCATATTCATTCCACCCATCATACCAGGTGGCATTCCATTGGAAAATCCTGGAGGTGGCATTGAAAAATTGGGAGGTGGAAAGGTAGGTGGAGGCATCATGGGCCTCTGTAAGGAAAAGCAATTGTAAAAAAAAAAATTTTTTTAATGTGAGCAATTTTTTTTAAAAATAATACTGAAATAAAATTGACAAAAATACACAAAGCTTAAATGAATTATGATCAAACAATAAATTTAATCATTCAACTCATAACATGAATTTCATAGAACCATTAACTTTTTTTTTAAGCTTTTACTTTGTTATGTAAAAAAAAAAAAGGAATTTTGCTAAGTTGATTTTTAAATTTAATTTTATATAGTAAAAATCAGTGAGTCTATTTACATAATTTCTGTGAATAGTAGTTAACAAGGGTGGAACAAATCAAGTTCACAATCATTCTCTCATCAAAATTTATAAAGCATTGTTGACCAGTGAAAATCCAGCCCAAAATCCAAAGTTTCTATTAAACAGGCTTTTTGCTATTTCAAGTATCAAGCTTGAAAGTGAAGTAAATAGTTGTTCTTTATTAAATAAGCAAAAGATAGATCATTTTCCACCTGCTTCAGTGAACTAATAATTAAAAATATTACAATATATTATACAATTTTATCAATGAAATTATATAGAATAAACATTTTGTTTTACATTAACTCTTCAAATAATCTTTTATTTAAATAAAAATAAAAGCAATACAGTTCTATTTTTTTACTATATAGATGGCTGTTATTTATAATATAAATAAAAATAACAAAAAAAAAAAAAAAATCCTAAAACATTGTAGAGTTTTAACTTTTAAGCCATTTTTAAAAAATGCAAAAAATTCAAAATATGCATTAAGAAAAAAGATAATTTCAATGCACGGAACATATATATTGTAATAACTTACTTTATTTGAATTCATGTTCTGAAAATTAAACATGGTGAATGTACGAAAATTAATTTATCCAACATCAAGTAATGGTCATTGTCATAAAATATTGATTATGGTATCACAAACTGCAAAATTATTTTATAAACAGAATTTTATACTTACCATTCCTTGTGGACCCATTCCTGGTGGCATACCAGTTGGACCCATACCAGGTCCACTGGGCCCCATATTAGGACCCATATTAGGCCCTCTAGGTCCCATACCAGGTGGTCCTCCCATCATGGGGCCATTCATTCCAGGTCCTTGCATTCCTTGATTTGGACCCATTCCTGGAGGACCAAAATTAGGATCAAAAGGAGGTCTGCCAAATGGTGGTCCTCTAGGTGGGCCTCGCATGCCTGGTGGTCCTCGCATGCCCATAGGGGGTCCTCGCATACCCATAGGAGGTCCTCTTGGGGGGCCACCGATGGGACCGCCAAATCTATTCATTGGTGGTCTTCCAAATGGTGGTATCCTGAAATTTTAAAGTATTGCATATAATATAAAAAAACAATGACCAATTAAAATATTTTATATGTTTATATAAAAGATAGCCAATAGATCTATAAAAGCGGCTTGTGGCAGCTACCACTATATGGCACTATAGACTATTTAGAATAAATCTATCATTTAAAATAAATCTGAAATTCAAGAATCTATGTTTTCTATAGATCTATATAAAATTATAATAATATATATATTAAATATTATTAATTATAGATCTAATAATTAAAGACTATAGATAATTAATTTTAAGTACGTTCTAGATCTAGATTCAAGTCACTCTAGAAGAGTCTAGACAATTGGTTTCTAATTTTTTTTTTACTTAGGGACCCCTATATATTTATACTAATATAGTCAAAGTTTGCCAATGGACCCCTAAGTGAATAAGCTACATAAATGCACAGTTATAAACAGTGGCGTCACTAGCGTCATTGCCACTCGGTGTGGTTAGCTCAGTGTGTCACTCCCTCTCTAACAACAACTTTTTAAAAAAATAAACACAATCATTTTTTTGTTCTTTTTGATGAACCAACAAAGTGAGCTGATTACCTACTTTCATTGATTGTTACAGAAATTTTATGTAAAATGACTGTCAATTTTATTATAAAATCCCATTGTTTGACTTTTATGCAATGTATGTATATTAAAATTAGAAACAGACTTAACACGACTTGAACATGAACATGACCAGAATATGTATGTGTCACGATCATCAATGGTGTTGATGTCACAATCTAAGAT
This sequence comes from Biomphalaria glabrata, assembly GCF_947242115.1. Lineage (NCBI taxonomy): Eukaryota > Metazoa > Mollusca > Gastropoda > Planorbidae > Biomphalaria > Biomphalaria glabrata. Next base: position 35,292,615 of record NC_074711.1, on the reverse strand, counting down.
GGTGCTACTGTCACAATCAGACTTGAACTATATTGTACCATCAATGATCGTGATTGCCGAGGATCTTGAAATGATCTTTCGATAAGATGATCGTATAGAAGTAGACAGATCTATGTTGATAATACGATCATACACAATGTTGCCAATTGATAAGAGGATCATCTAGGTCTAGGAGTTACTACTTGACAGATATGATCTAAGTACATTCTAAATTCAATGAAGAAACTTCTCTTCGTCCAAAAACAATTACTTTAATTAATAACTTGAAAACACTATTCACAAATAGTTACAATGGTTAAAATGTACTTGAATTGAATCTACACAATAGTATATCTGAGTCTTGATACAAATAAGATATATATTCTCAATTTCACGTTACATACAAGTTAGATGTTAATACTACAACTTCCAAAACAAGACTGGCCGGGAGCTACACGCTTCATCCGGGCTTCAGCTCGTAATCACGTGATCAACAACTTACCCCTCCCAGACCAACCAATCATTGCAGTCTAATGTACAACAATTAACTTTCGGAACCAATGGAGTTCATTTAATTTCATGCTTGGTTTTTTTTCCCAGCTATGTCAAGCTATGTCGGCAAACAACCCGAAACTGTTACCATATATGGTCATAGTGTACGTGACAGTATGTTTTCCTTAGTCCCCTTGGTCTGGGGGGAGCACTTAAAGCCCCCACAGAGGAGTCCTGGCGCCAAGCGCTTTTAAACATTTCCTAGTTTCTGAAACTCATCCTCCTTAAATCTTGCTTTTGTACTATTTCTCCTAATAAGAAGATTGCAAGTCCCTTAGAATTAAATTAAGAAAGCATGGGAGTGTTTCTCAAACTTTTACTGTTGGTGCCCAGCTAAACGTAGAGTCTTTTTCTTTTTAAAAAATTGTGCATTGTAGATTATTTAAAAGTGTTTTGTATAACAAAAATTTTTTTTTTGGAAGATAGTTATAAGAGAATCAGGTTCCCTCTGTATCCAGTGATATAGTCTGGGGAAGCGCCATTAGTGTTCTGAGCTTCATAAATTCTTTCTCTGACATCTAAGACACATTTTTTTCCCATAGTAAGAAGAGCCCATGTCAATGTTAAAGTATTATGGAGTCTGACATTCCAATAATGAAGTATTTTAGTGGAATTTGAGCGCACTATTCATCCTAGTAAAAGCAATCGCTCAAATTAATTCTAATAAAGAAAGTGGCAGCTTTGACCAAAAATATTATGCAAAGAAAGTTTGAGATACATATAGTGCATGTACGTTTTAACAATAAGTGTTAAGATACACTTCATGTTAAGTAAGAAGCCTGCAGCAAACGTTTTAGTTTTTGTCAAACACAGGATTTTAACTCAATGTTTTTAAACGCTTGATTGAGAGAATGTTGACAATTCTGACCAATCAAGAAGAATCATGTAAGCAGAAAGGTTCTAAGATGTCTTCTTCAAAAAGTTTTTAAATCGATATTGCTGTTAATGCTTGTCACGAAAATGGTCGTAGCCATTTTAAAAGGTCCTTATAAGCCGATGATATAAAATCTTTATGCTTACAATATTTTAACTTTTTAAACCTTGATAATAATGTCATTTTACTGGGTTAATATTGAAATGTTCATTGATAACTACAATGAAAATACAACTTTTTAATTTTAGCCTTGTAAAATAATTTGAAATGCTTTGCCCCCTCCCCATTGGGCAGCATGCTATGCCTCCCATGAGAAAATGTCACACTCTCCTTTGGGGTGCCCCCAACAACTTGAGAAAAGCTGTAGTAGACCATGCAAGTTTGTAATGGGCTTGTGGTCCTAAGATCATCCTCAAGTTTAGCAAGGTGTCTTGTAGCAGCCCTATTCTGTTCACACAAATAACGTCAGCAGTACAATGTTCAAAGAAACTGGTTCTTTTCTGCCTTAACAAGGAGGTAGACTAAAGAATCACGTTGGTGAAGAGGCATTAAAATGTTTAATGTAAAAAAAAATAAAACATTTTATTGAAGGAGCGTTTATTGAAATTATTCCTTTTTTTTTTTATTTTAAAATAAATGTTAAACATTAATGACTTGGATTGGAGGTAGATGAGATTTTATTCATGACTCAGTATGAGTATATTTATGTCCAGCTCAATGTTTATAAGAACAAACGTTAGTTTAAGTTCTTTATTTATGGATATTTCAATAACAATAATAGTATTGATTAGTAGTATTGATTCATCTGTGATTGGGATCTGAGTTTGTCCATGCACAAAGTAAAAGGGTTCAATACCCAGTCAGGAATAGATCTATATCCGAGTGAAGAATGACTTCAAATCTTTAATTTTGTTGGTCCTCAAAGAATAGTCCATAATAGGCATATTAAACAAAACTGAAGTGAATGGCAAGTTGATTATTATTTAAATTATATAAATACTATCAGATAAACTGGCTCTTAGCGAAGTAATTATTTTAGCTTAATTTCATCTTTCTGCGGTCCCTCAGGACCACAGTTTGAGAACCACTGATCTACTCTGTCTTACTCTAGAGTTATAGATCTAGTCTTGACTCTATATTTTAATAGATTTTTCTAGACTAGATATAGAGTCTTGATCTCTAAATCTTCCGCACACCCCCTACTTTTTATATGAACGAACACCTCACAATATTTGTTAAAATGACCCTTTATTTTGATAGCTATGACTAGTATGACAATTATTATTATAGCTTTTATATAGCGCTACTTTCATGCTTATAGCATGCTCACAGCGCTTTTGGTCCAATCTCTTTTGTGGACCAGTTGGGGGGGGGGGGGGAGTATCTAGGAGTTGTTTTTCCATGCTGCCTTTAGGTGCTCAGTAAACATAACTCTGCCTGAGTCGGGTGTCAAACCCTAACCTCAAGCCCCCTTCTAGGTAGCCAAGTTCAAGCGCACTTGGCCTCTCGACAACGCTTCCCACAGACTATGACAGAACTAGTCTATTGTTGGTGTACATACTCCATAATTCAGACACATTTAGTTTCCTTTACTCTGAAAAAAGGAAACAGGTTTTACTTGGGCTTAAAGTGCACTGGTAAGTCGTAATTTTTTTTCCTCTAGGATAGAAGGAGGGTAGGTCCAGAGTTAAGGGAATGCTTCTAAATAGGCATGGAAACACATGCATATCATAGAATGTGTAAATATAGGGTGTTCCATTATATTCGTTTGTCACAATCAATGACATTAACAAACGTTCTTTATAACTATCAATGACACTAACAAACGCTATATTAATGTTGAAAATGCATATAAAGGGAATGTAACTCAAGGCTGGGAAATGAACATTTCTTTGGATTTAATTTGTAACATTTTCTTACTTCATTTTGTTTTTGTATTAGATTCTATGTTAAACCACGAGTGATGAGAATGGGTAAAAATAAAGGGAATATTGCTAAACATAGTGCTAATGAGGGGTAGAGTTGGACATAATATGAGTATGAAAAAAAAGTTTTTATGAGTGCCACAACCCTGCTCTCCCTCCCTTTTTTTTTATATTCTGTCTCTCCTTGGCGCCCTAATTATTGATTGACCATCCTAGGTAGGTACTAAGCATAGTATCACCAACAGTCAACACAGTACTACACATGAAAAAAAAAAAAAAGGGGGGGGGGACAATTATTGATCAATCAGGTACCAAATTAGGTCACAACCACTGAGTGGAGTGAGCAGGCTAGACGTGCAGGGTCACATAGTTTTTTTTAGGTTTTTTTGGGGTCAACTAGGTAAGCCACAGTATGTATTATAATATATGGCCCTTTGAGAAGTTTGTGACGTTAGGGTTTAGTAAGAAGGGAGCGATTGAGAATGTAAAAAAGCAGAGTAGGGGTCAAATGAGAGTGTAAAAAGTAACACTGGCCTGTCTGTATTGAGTTGGTGTAAAAAGAAATTGATATAAAAAAAATTGGAACAAGATAATTAACATTTTTAAACTACAATAACTATGAAGTGTTTGTCAGCATGTAGTACTTAGAGCGTTAGTTAAGTTACAAAGCAGGGAATGGTGTTAATGTGAGCGCTTAGCCTCATTAACATGACTCTCTTTGATATTATATTTTATTGTTGTAGCTATATGTAGTGAAACAAAACAACAAGATCTATTATTATTGACAAACGGATGACGAGTTTACAAATGAGTCAAATGTTTGCAGTTTTTTTCTAGGATTAATTGATGATTATGGAGCTATAAAATAAACATTCAAACTTAAAAATTGCAGTGGCAGCACTTGACTTAACTTGTTCAGAAGATGAAAATTTCTAGTAAAAATTATAAAATTATAATGAATGTGATCTTTTATTACTTTAGACTTAGTTTACGTCTCTAGGACTCTAGCATTACTAGATCTAGATCTACTATTGAGTATTAGTATTAATAGTTAAATAGTATTATTAGATCTAGATTAGTTTATGCTATTCGGACACCTATAGGCCCAAATCTTCTTTAGTTAAAGGAGAATAAGGATGACTACTATATTTGTACCCCTAACCTATATTTGTTATTATATTTAAGGTCAAAGAGGCCATGTGTTTTCATTTAATTCGGACAAATTTGACCCACATTATTTGATTCCGGACACCATAATTTATTTCGGACAATCTCTATATTTAGGCATCAATAAACTCAGATTTTAATTCTATATTAACATTAACTAAATTTTAAGATCCTCAGGCATAGCCCCTCACATGAAATCATTAAGATGTTTTCAAACTATGCATAAATATGAACACAAAATATAAAAATATGAACATACTTTTTCTACCAAAATTAGGTCACTGGGATAGTGACTTCTGCACCGACTTTTAGACTTACATTTTATGTTTGCATTATTAGATGTGTGTTGAATGTTTGGGGTTTGCATGATTAGATGTGTGTTGAATATTTGTGCTTTTTTGTTTATTAATTTAATAAATTTCTAATACAGATGATCTTTTGTAGTATAGTACAGGTTAGGATAGCCATTCTTGCCTAACTGAATCCTCTATATTCTCTCTATATAAATCTAGATCTATCTAGTATGTCTAGAATAGTCTAGATCTAAGCATTTAACTTCATTCAATGTACCAAGCTCACTCCAAACATTTGCCCATTTATTCTCTATTAAAAAAAAAAACAACAAACAAACAAATATAATATAATAAAGATCATTTTTATTGATGTCCAAAACTGGCTGTCTGAAATAAATTTTGTTAGAAAATCGTAATTTAATTCGGACACCCTATTAATTTTTTTTTGTATGGAATTAGACAACTTGGCTTATGAATCAAATAAAACAGCTCCAAAAACAGAATAAATATTGCTGGGCTAATTAGGAACAGGTAAAGTCATCCGGGTAACATAGGAAAAAACAACAACCTGACTAACAAAAATTTATTTGAAATTCGTTTTTCTTACATAAAAAGATAGCTAAATGGAAGGACATTGGGTCAGAATCATTGGAAAATGGACAAGCACATTATACAGCGCACTAGTTTTATAATAAATATTAAAATAATTATTTAATGACCACAAAAACAGCGAATGTCCGAATTCATGTAATGTCCGAAATAAATAAATAAACTACTATAGATTATAGCAGGGGTGGGCAACCTTTTTGTATCAAGGGCCGCATTAACAAAATTTTGGGAATGGGGGGCCGCATATATGTATATATATATATATATATATATAAATATATGTTTGTGTGTGTGTATACTTACAACTTAGAAAAATACGCTAGTTAACTGTATAATGTCTTTTAATTCATATTTATACTGTATTATACATTCACTTCTCCTTTTTTTCACATTCCAAATTGAGGAATTACTAGAGTTAGCAATAAAATTACAAAACCTATTCTCCCCTGCTGGCCTGGAGAAATTGGAAAGCCTTGTTTGAAAAGATTTAACATGCATTACATAAGCAAGCAGCCCATTGCAATAGCTACCATGAAAAACATAAAATGTCTTCCATTCTTCATTATATTAGTTTCAAAGTCACAATAAATATCCTTCTTAGAATATGGACATTTCTTCTTTGAGAATTTATATTCTTCTCATTACCTTTCCCATGCTAAGCCAGCGGATGCATCGGAATATTTAGTTTAAATATCTACAAGTACTTTTCTATACTGCCTGTGATTATGACCATGAGTCTGATGTTTTTATTAGGTATTTGTCCTTCGCATAATAGCAAGAGAATTCATGCAGCTTTGTGCAAACTTTTCTGTTTAGAGTTTATGGTTGGGATATTCTCAAAAAAAAAAGTTTTTCTCAGTCAAAGATCGAGCTCCATCAGTTGTTACACTTGCCATCTTGTTCCAATCATACCCAACACTCAACACAGTTCTTAAAAGCATTGAAGAAATACTGGCCTGAGATTGTGTCTTTGACTTTATATAATGAGAGTTTCGATAATTTCAAGGGAAATTTATAATTATTTTTAATAGATTAGCATTTTTATATGTATATAGTAGTATATACTATATTATATACTGACTCTTACTGAGGTAGGCACTTCAACATAAAAATTTAAACTACTCAGATTGCATTCTGATGCATTCCATTTAGTAGAGCTTGCCATCCCATTTCTAAAAGTGTTTAAGTTATTTTTCTAACTTGAATAGAAAAAAAGTTACGAATTTTTTTCTATTTTTTTTTTTTTCTTATTTGCCTTTGTTGCGGAAAAAAAAAATTGGTACCCAATTTTGTTAATTTTCAAGGAAAACTCTAATAACTTTTTTATTTTTCAATATTTTTATTTCAAATTTTCAAGAGACGTAGATCATGCATTTGGCAATACAATGAATAGTAAAGCTTTATTAAATACTTTTATGAAATACTCTTAAAAAATTCTGTACTTACATGTCTGAAGGAAAATAATCCAAAAATTCTGCGCAGAAGCTACAAAAATTTGAATAACTTTTTTATTTTTCAATATTTTTATTTCAAATTTTCAGGAGACATAGATCATACATATAGCAACAAAATGAATAGTAAAAATGTTTAAAATACTTATAAGAAATACTTTTTAAAAAACTTTGTACTTACATGTCGGAAGGAAAATAATCCAAAAATTGTACACTGAAGCTAAAAATGTTTCCTAGCTATTTTTTTTTTAATTCTCAGAAATAAATACATATATTAACAAAAGGGTTTAAACAGACTATTTATATCTATAAAAAAAAACACTATTCTTAAGAAAAATATTTTTACAATTATTTTCTAAAATGCTATCATTGAATGAAAAAAAAACCCTTATCAATAATTTAAATTGCTATGATTTAATTAAAAATTCTTTTACTTTTTACTATAAATACTGTAGATTTATTTTATATATTTTAAATTAATATTAAATATGAACAAAAACAAAAAGTATGAATAAGAAATGGTTGAAAATATATACTGATTTAGGTAATTATTATTTGAAATTTCTAAAAGTTTATTTAAAAAGTCATGGTATTACAACTATAGATAGCTAATTTAAATTTGATTGAATTAAAAGAGTGTTCAATTAATTTAATAGAATTTGAGATAAATCCAATAATATTTTTTTTTCTATTAAAAATGGTTAATACTGTAACAATAAAATTAAACGAAAACAAAACAAAATTAAAACTAAAATTAAAATGAAACAAAATAAAATAGAAAACAAATTCAAATACAACTATACAAAATGGAAATCTCCCATAACAACATCTGTAATAATTTGAGTTGTAGGGATGTCTGTCTGGCCTTCGCTGTCCCATACAATCCTGCAGCACTTCTTCTGCCCTTTCTTCACATATATGACTATCTTTCCATCAAACACTTGATCTTTCCCATCAACATCCCACACATGTCTGATAGACAGAGGAAGGCAGTCAAATCTTTCTGAAAGCAAGGAAGACAATATTAGCTTGGTCTCTGTGGAAAGAGCAACAAAAATATCATTTCCAAATCCTGCATCTTTCTCTAAACACCCCAAAACTTTTTTCTCAACCTTTTTCCTTTCTGTCTTATCCCTTTTCTGACCTATAACAATCTGTCTAGACATTATAGTCTTGCCCATAACTTGCACCCTCTCCTCTAAAACCTTTCTCTGCTTCCTAGCCTGCCTTACTGCAAATTTTATTAAGCTGCCCTGCTCCTTAACAGGTTTTGCCAGCAACCAGTCCATTGTTTTGTTGGCTTGGCATTTAACCTTGGCATCAACGAAACCAAAAGAAGCATTAGGGGCCCTGTGAAATTGACTGTCTACCATCCCCAGCACCCTCTCACTATGAATGTTATGTAAAGGGGCAGATGATGTTTGTAGCATCATAGCTTCCGTCGGGTTAGCCAGATCCCCTGTTAGATAGTCATCTAACTGCCTTTCTAGAACCCTAACAAAACATGACGCTAAGACAGATACTGTCCTAAAGAACCGTTCTCCAGGCTGAAGCTCCACATCCCTTAGCACAACAAGCACATCATCAACAAGTAAGGGGTGTCCGAAAACATCAAACTCCAGGGTGAGGATCGAAGCAGGATTTAGTTGAAGCTCCTTCAATGTAGTGATGCTTCGTCTCACAAAAGGGGTCTGTAACACACAAAAAATTTGTCAAATTAAACTTATAATTACTAATTTTAAAAAGCAGCTAGAAATATGAAATAAAAAAATCTTTACCATTTCCAAATGGCTCAGTTCTCTCAAACCACTGGACTTGTTGTAAAATAGTTTCATCCATGGACCCGTCAAGAGCTTCCCAAAAAGACCTGGGGAAAAAATACTCTGTTATATTATATTGCATTTATATGTATAATAAAAAGGTATGTGTAAATCTGTGTTGTTTTTTTCATTATATATTTAATTTTATAGTTACTTAGCTTCAAAGAATGATAAACAAAAGTGTAACATTATACCTAAGACTCTTATCTGCACCATTACATCTGGGTTGGTCAAATCTTTCTCTATTGCCTCTCTTAGTTTCATAGACTTGCAGAACTTTTCTAAATAGACTGCCAAGGAATCTTTAATCTTGTAGATTATCCCAGCAAGCAGAAATAAAACGTGCAATCTATTTCCAACATATCGAGGAATGTAAGTTTTTTTAAGACCTTCCCTCAGCAGATATGCCTTAAAGCCTTTGGGGTCTCTTGAGTTCTCCTTGTATCTGTGAACAATATTTAGTGCATGAGTTTAAAAATTCTAAACTGTGATTATATTAAAGGCTAGATGATTTCTTTTGATAAAAAGTAAATGGTCTACATAGGTACCTTAACTTTGACAGGGCATGAACAAGATTAGCTGCAGAGCCTTCATGTCCATACAATGAGGTACTGACACTCCAATCGACATCCAACTTTTTAAGCTCTTTCCGGGCTTCAGAAGCCATTCCATCTAAAGGGTGCAAGAAACATTTCAACTGCACTAGCTTCCTATCAACCATTTCTTCCAGCTTGTCAGACACACACTTATTCACCTTGGCTCTGTCAGTTAATGTTGCCTGCAAAGATTTGAATAAAGTGTACAGTACAATATGTTGCTGTATTCCATGGTAGGTAGAGTACTGACAACCAATATCATGTATGGCATTTAGGATGTGCTCTAGATAATCCTCTGTTGTTCCGCCAGGCATTCCAAAAGTTTGCAGAGTCAGGTTCTGATGCTTTGAGGAAATATGGCAGGAATTAATTTGCTGACCATCAAGTGGTGTCGAGTCCCATGAGAGTGTTAACTCATTTTCTTTAAACATTAGCTCACCAACTTGAAGGTCAGAGAGGATTCCTAGCTCTAATGCCATATTAGATATAGTCCCAGTACATGGTAGAGCTGTGAAAGAGATTCCTGTTAGTTCATGGACAATAAATTTAATTAATGAACAAGTTTTCTCAAACGGAACCTGATGCAAAATACAGCTATATATGCATTTCCTAGTGGAAGGGTCAAACATTTTAGGCTTTTTTAGGCACTCAACATCTTTTTCTACATGCTCTAGTCTGGTGGTATCCAACTCAAAATCTTTTCTTTGTTCCTCTAACTGTCTTAGCTTAGCCACCATTCTGTTCACTTTATCCTTAACATTTTTCAACTCCTTCCTAGACAATACAAGTTTTTCTTTATAATAAGATTTATTTACAACAGATGTTTTAGGTTTAAACTTTTTGGCCACTCTTAGTTCTACTTTCAATCTTTGATTTTCTTGCCTCAATTTCCGTATCACCTCATTTTTCCTGTTTTTCATTCTATTTACAAGCTTAACTTTATAAAGTCCAGAAAGAGATTTGAAACTTACCCTCATCTTCTTCAACTTACTATCCAGTACATTATACTTATCTATCCATTCTTGCCTTGTTGTCTCACATCGTTCACAATCGTTCCGTAGCTTCTGAACAGGAGTCGAGATCTCTTGAGCATGGTCTACATCTTCCAGCACATCTTCTGTTTCAGCCAAACTGGTTGAGGGCATCTGCTTCTTTCTTGATCTTGGCACTTGCACAGGACGTTCCAAAAGGTCTTGAATCCGCATCCAGTTGGAGCTCAACCGCCTTTTCCAGGAATTTATCTGATTCATCATATACTTGAGATTCTGCAATACTGTCAGCTGCTTTGATGTGTAACTGCTATCCCTCTTCTGCAAAAGTTGATCAATCTGTGTAGCAGTTACTTTCAAATCGGACTCATTCCGTCGGTACAAAAAAAGGGCATACCCATTCCTGACAGTTCCCTTTTCAGCATCATTGGCAAAAGTAGAAATGAAGCTATCCAAATCAGGTGATGAAGTCATTTCCAAAGGCAAAGAGCTTAACAGGATATAAAAAAAAATTGCTTGACTTAGTAAGAATCCGATTATTTAACTTATTTTATTATGACAAATAATGTTTTATAATATGAAATATCTAAATCTAAATTTTAGACTCCTAGCTAAACTTTGGGTCTAATTCTAATCACTAATAAAAACTCTCTTTACTTTTACAGTACACTTTATTCTCTTTAGCTTTAGGACACTTAAGTCTTAGGTTGAACAGGTCAACCGTCAGTGATTAGATTTTATTTAGTTAGTTGTTTTTTTTTAGATCTAAGACTAGACATTGTAGACTTGAACAGACTTTAAAGGAGAGGCAAATTAGAAGGAAAATACTAATAGAACAGAGGAACAGTGAATCTGAGAATGTCTGAATAATGAATGAGACTACTCATTTCACACTCATGTCTACTGAGACGTCTGAGAAGACAAGATTTTAATTTTCAGAAGTAAAAAAAAGAAAAATCTAGGCCTGATTAGTCAAGCAAAGTAAACACTAAAATAGCCAAATTAACAGTAATTATCTTTAAAAGATTTAAAATAGATCTATATAGATCTGTGTTTAATTATCAAGATTATGAAGATGTCTGAGAATGTTATTTAAAACAAAAAAATCGATTTATTTTCATTAAAAAAACGATTTTATTACTGTTTCCGGTTGGCTCGAAAATAGTAATGGCTACTTTCGTTTTAATAGCGATTTTGGCATTCATACCACAAGAGTGCCGGTAGAAAATGCATATTATTCTTAATTGATTAGTGTGTAGCTATGGATGCTTCAAATTACTAAGAAGTATGATTAATTACAAAGAAGAAACAAAAAAGCTATCAATATTCAAACTTACCTTATTTTCAACAGGTCCAAGAAAAAGAACGAACAAAACCACGCGGGTAAAGTTGGTATCAAAATAATCGGCTTTTCTTTCTGATTCAGATGACACCCAATTAGTATCGATTACTAAATAAAAAATTACGCTTTAATTAGTTTACCGGCGATAACGACGATACTCGCCCGAATATGGAGGACCAATTCTCACGCAGTCTCGTGGCGCGTGAGAATAGCGTCTGTTGAAGTACCTAACTGAGGGTACACATGATTTCTGTAGGTATTAGCGGGCCGCATAAAACACTTCAGCGGGCTGCATGTGGCCCACGGGACGTAATTTGCCCACCCCTGGATTATAGTCTATGTAATTCAATTTTTTTTAATAGATAGATCTATCTAATTTAATTTAACTAGATCTAATTAAATTTATAAGTTACTTTTTCTTTTACTTACCCTCTTGGCCCTGGGACGCCAGGTCCTCTTGGTCCAACAAAATTGCCACGTCCTCGTGGCCCTGGAAATCTGTTAAATTTATTGAAATCATTTGCCATTCCATCCATCATGCTCATATCCATTTCACTAGAATTTTCAGAACCCATTCCCATCATCATATCGTTACTCATGCCCATCGACATCATTCCGCCACCCATACCCATGTCTTCGTCTTCTTCGTGTCCCATTCCCATATCATGATGCACACCCATCGACATGTCATCATCAACATGATCATGCATGTGCATACCATCATTTTCTTCGTCCATCATACCAGAATTCGGTCCATTTTCATCGGGCATTTCATCTCCCATTGCATCCAATGCTTCCATGTCAGCCATTTTCTCGATTCTAGTCTGTAGGTACAGAAAATGCTACGCTAAGGTTAGAACAACCTCGTTTTCGGTGGCTAGCCCCAGTTCTGAAAAAAACTAATTGTGTTTATAGGTCAGTGTTAGATATATAGATTTTCTAGCTTGTTCTTCCTTGTTCAAAAACTTGTAGATCTGTATCTAGACTCTAGATCTAGATCTACTAGAGTCTAAGTAGAGTCACTATTGCGGAACAGTTTGCAGCTACTTTTAGTTTTCAATTTTTTGCTCAGTAATGGTTAGACCTAAGGAAAAACTGGAAGTATCTAGGTATTGCCCATCCATTTCCCGATAAAAATAGACGCTTTGTTTAGTTTTTCAACAGATATTTAAATTTTACATTCAATTCGACTGAGATATGGGTAGTCACAATTACGGAACAGGATTTTTAAAGAAGTCACAATTGCGGAACACGGTAAAAATGTCGGAACAAAGCCTATATAAAGCATATATTTTATTAGTCTAATACTTGAACTCCTTATCCTTTACATTAATTTTATTTTATTAAAGCTTAAGACAACACATTGTCACTTTTAAATTCTCTACCTCTTCTTTAATTGTATTTGACGTCACACTACCCTGATTTTCCTTAGAAGGTTTTTTTTTCCACTATTCTTTTTTGTTATATTAATATTATATATATATATATAGGCCTATATATGGTATTATGATTTGTCTTTTTTTTTTTTTTTTGCTGGACGTATGGCAATCATAAATTATATATTATATGCATGGGCGTAGCCAGGGGGTGTTCTTGGGGTTCAAACCCCCCCCCCCGAAATGAAATCCCCCCCACCAGGGGGGGGGAGTCGGAATTTAATGACTGATTTTTTGCTTTGATTTTGTTTATTTTAGGTGAGATTTTAATACTAAACCATCACTTGCCCTAGCACAACCAAAGGGGTTTTGAGTTTAAAACCCCCTACCAGGGGGGTTCGAGTTTAAAAACGCCTACCAGGGGGGTTCGAGTTAAAAAAAACCCTAACATGGGGGTTCGAGTTTAAAACCCTTACCAGAGCGGTTCGAGTTTAAAAACCCCTACTAGGGGTTTTGAGTTTAAAAACCCCTACCAGGGGTTTTGAGTTTTAAACCCCCTACCTGGGGTTTTTGCAGTTAACTCCCCCTCTTCTATAAAACAATACAAAAAAATGCAAACGAAAATCCCCTAATTCCAAGAGCACAGTTAAGGAAGATTTTGGTTTTAAAACCCCGTCTAAAATTTACGATAAACCCCCTCTTTAATATAAAAAAAAGCTAATTACGCACTCAAAATGTTATGAGCGTAGCTAAATGGATTTTGACTCAGTTTTGAGGTAAAAAATACCTCTTTAATAATAAAAAAAAGCAAATTATACACTAAAAATGTTATAAGTGTAGTCTATGGGGTTTTGAGTTTAAACTCCCCTCCAGTGGAGTTTGAAGCTAAAAAGTACCTCTTCAATATAAATAAAAGAAAATTACTCACTCTAAAATCTATGAGCGTAGTCAAAGGGGTTTTGAGTTTAACCCCCCCGCCATCTTCAGTGTAAGAAAAAAAGCGAATTACGAACTCAAAATGCTATGAGCGTTGCCGAAAGGGGTTTTGAGTTTAAACCCCCATTCAAAGGGGTTTGGTGCTAAAATATAAATATAACCCTAACCCTAACCCTAACCCAATATAAAAAAAAGCAAATTACACACTAAAATTATTTGAGCGTAGCCAAGCCAATAGGGGGTTTTGAGTTTCTTCTACAGATGGCTTTTTTTTTTTAAAGTTTAAAAAAATTAAAACCCCTCCAGATGGTTTTGAGTCTAAGATCCCCCTACAGAGCATTTTGAGGTGGAAAACCCCCAACAGAAGATTTTGACGATAAAACTTCTCTTTTCGATATAAAATCTAAAGCAAACTATAGTCAATTAATTCCAAGAGCGTATTCAAGAGAGGTTACACATTTTTATCAGTGGCAGGGCTCCATTAATAAACTGCAGTGAATAGTCATCTGCCGAAATTGAAAAACACTAAATGTGGCTCAACAAAGATGGCTAAGAGAGATTTTAGGAGTTAGTTATAGAGATCGGATCTAAATCAAGGAAATCCTATGCCGAACTGGGAGTCGACCCCTTAGTAAGATTGTGAGAGAGCGACGCATGAGGTTTGCGGGACATGTTCTCCGACAAAATGAATTACGCATAAGAAGAGTTGCAATGATATCCTAGTACAACTTGACGCCACTCATTCATGGAGATCCTCATGGTAGGTGGGAAGAGGCTTCAGACATTACCAGTGACAGATTTTTATGGAAACTGCTTGAAGGTCAAATGCTCCGAACGGCGTGGGAGGGTCTAAGTCAGTAAGAATAGCACATTAGGTTTTTAAAACAAAACTTTTTAATAACATTAAAAATGGACTGTAGATACCTCAGAATATGCATTTTGTTGGCTTTCAATACCAGAAATAGTGCTTGGCGGCGGGGCTTCGCCCCGCGCTGGGGAGCTTCTGGCGCTCCCCCAGACCCCTTTGCTAGTAATGGCGGGGAGTCCACAATTTTATGGAAACAGCTTGATGGCAAATGCGCCGAACGACGAGGGAGGGTCTAAGTCAGTAAGAATAGCACATTAGGTTTTTGAAATAGAACTTTTTAATAGCAGGAAAATGCACTGTAGATACCTCAGAATATGTATTTTGTTGGTTTTCAATATCAGAAATAGTGCTTGGCGGCGGTGCTTCGCCCCGCGCTGGGGGAGCTCCTAGCGCAGACCCCTTTGCTAGTAATGTCGGGGAATCTACAATTTTTTCACTAACTCATGGAAGAACCTATTCTAGGGCACAATAAACGTCTTCCGAAAGAAGGAAGTGTCAGAATGTAATAAAGATTATGTACACACACACATAAATACTTATAATTTTTTTTCGCGGGGGGGGGGGGTCGGAGGGGGGAGAAAAAAAATTCACCCCCCCAAACCCCCCCCCCCCCCCCGAAAAAAAATCCTGGCTACGCCCATGATTATATGTGTTATTATTCTCTAAATGTTTTTAAATTTATGTATACTAATACAAACTCATATTCAAATTCCGATATCTAAATCACAATGTAAATATTAAGCTAAATCAGTGATTCCCAAAGTGGTCTATATAGACCCCCAGGGGTCTACGAAGACTTCCAAGGGGTCTACGAAAGTGAAAAAGTAAATTGGGGGTCTATGAGATGTCCATGGGGGTCTATGACTTTAATGTTCACACCCCATTAATGTAACTATTTCAAACACTTATAAATGATTTGTACCTTAGTTATAAATATCTATATCTCTGCTCAAAAGTAAAATAGCTGTATTTAATTTAAATACTTATTTAAATAGTTAATTTTGTCTACATGTAACCAAGGCTTAACAAAAAGAAATCATGATTTTAAAGCGTTGATTATTTATTTCCTTGTTAAATAAGCGATTGTCTATAATAAGAGCCTTTTTATGACCATATGAAACCAATTACACTCGAGGATTATTTGAGACGATGCCACCCTGATAAAAAGAGAAAAGTGAGAAAAAAGTTCAGAATAGACTCACAAAATCTTTCTTCAACATCATATAGAAAAGATGGTGGTTTGTGAGCGTTTTACAAGATCTCTTTACCTATAGCCAAATACGGAAAACACTATAGATAAAACATTGATTTTACCAGCCCTTGAAGTAGTTTTAAAAACTCTTTTACACAAACCTTCA
This sequence comes from Biomphalaria glabrata, assembly GCF_947242115.1. Classification (NCBI taxonomy): domain Eukaryota; kingdom Metazoa; phylum Mollusca; class Gastropoda; family Planorbidae; genus Biomphalaria; species Biomphalaria glabrata. The sequence continues at coordinate 35,276,480 of NC_074711.1, read as the reverse complement.
TATGATATTATGAAACGAATTTCTTTTAGTAACATTACAGTTCAAGGGCACATCGGTGGGATGAGCAATAAAGCTGCAAACTGCCTAATGGTCTTCAGCTCCATATTTTTCCCCAAGGCTGACCCACAAAACCTTTCCCATGTTTGGGTGTATAGCTGAAAAGCAGCAGAGGTTTGAATTCTATTTTCCTTCGGCTAGGCGGCTGCAAGCCAAGGCTAATGAGTCCCTCCTGCCCGAAGCTTACTGGTTTAGGCGCCAGTAACTCACCTTTGCCCCTTCTCCTGTTAGTGAAAACAGCTCCGCAGGCCCAATATTTGAGCCAAACGTGAAAGATCAAGAAATCCACAAGAAACTCTTTGCGAAAAATTTTACAATAATACGTAAGGCAAACCGGTTATTTAATGTTTGAAGGATGATGAACATGCAAAAAAAAAAAAACAACAAACAAACTTTTCCAATGTGCATGGTGATTCCAGCAATACATATTAATTGTTATTTTAATAGGTTTAAATTTGAATTATAGCTGTAAAAAAAGATAGATCTCTCTAACTTATAATGTAGCTTTACATTACTTTTTCACTCTTTGACTCACTGCAGTTAGAAATTAGTTTAAAAAATTAGTTTGTGAATGTGCAAAAATGCAATATAAGTTAAGCAGGGGGTCTACCGAAAATCAGAAAACATGGCAAGGGGTCTACGAGACAAATAAGTTTGGGAACCACTGAGCTAAATGATAGTAAATGCGCAGGTCAAATAAATAACATCTATAGTGTTCCACAATTGTGACTATCTTAAAAAAGGTAAAAACAGGATAAACACCTCCTAATTTTTTTTTAATTGAATTCCTGGTAGATAGCTATGAAATGAAGTTTTCCCTCATCCATTTATAAACCGAAAAATATGTGTATCATGCAGATGATGTGCCATTATCATTTTTAAAAAGCCTTAAGCCATGGCCTATGCGGTTCTCCTGGTACGTGAAAAATAATGGACGATTCCACAACTGTCAACTTTAACCTGGAGTCAAAATTAATTTTCTGCTGTGAAAGAAAAACCCTTATATTGGAAATGTAGAGAAATGGACCATACGCAGTACCGTTACAGTAGTTTAGCAGAAAATTTCAAAATAAAGTAGATTTTAACTAATTTCGACGAGCTGTTCCGCAAACATGCCTGCTCCGCAATAGTGACTCTACTATAGATCGAAACAGACCATTAAAAATTTAAACCTTATCGCAAATGTCAAAACTGATATAGATATAGCCACTATATTACACGTCTAAGAACTAATGTGGAATTCCTGTTCTTTGAATAGGATAGATCTGTAATTTAAAATGTCTTATTTATGTCAAAGTAATCGCATTAATCCCTATGTTGGTTTTCTTAATTTGCTATCAAACCAACTAGCCTCTATTAGCTCCTTTTACTGTTATTTCTTGCTATTTTTCAGAAAAAAAGTGAAGCATTATATGAATTATTGCTGCACACCCTTCGCCCCCCCCACCCCCATGTTCTCTGCTAATAGCAGGGGCGTAACTAGGGATTTGGGGGCCCGGGGGGATTGACCTCTTTGGGGGCCCCTTGCATTTTGACATTCGACATATGACATGGAATAATGTACGCAAAAATATATAAGCCCCAAATCAAATTGGTTCAGTATATCAGTAAACTTAACAAAAAGTAATCAAGACTCTTTTAATGAATAAAAGCCTTGTTTATTAGTTAAATAATGCACAAGTGACAAATCTCAATTGATATCGCTTCACGTCGTGCATTCTGTGCAGCAAAGACATCTATAACATCAACTACATCGATACTTTCTAGTATTGGTGACTTCACTGACATTAAAGCCATGATAAGCCTTTCTTGTGTCATTGTGCTCCTGAGATAGCTTTTGATGAACTTGAGCTTTGAGAATGATCTCTCACATGACGTAATGGAAGTGGCCTGAGTTAGCGGTATTCGGAGGAGGTTGCAAGGTTTGAGCACACGTAATTACCATATGAAGCCTGTTTCCTCAATATGTCTATTGGTGATTGTATTACTGGTTTGTTGATGAAAAGTGCTCGTGAAAAAGCGATTTTCCATTTATTTCATCATACAAACAGGAAAAGTAGCACAGTTTGTAACAGGTGTCTTGGTTCAAGAAGAAACCCAAAGGTATCCATTTTCTTTCCAGCCTTTGAAATCTTCCCTTCATCTCCATGTGAAATCTGTCCAGCACTTCTGTCGCAACACGTTTGAATTGCAGTTCTATTGACAGTCCTACATTAGATCTCAACTTCCCATCAAGTCTTTTCTTTCTTCTGGTTGTTTTGATTATTATTATTATAGCTTTTATATAGCGTTACTTTCATGCTTATAGCATGCTCAGGGCGCTTTGGTCCAATCTAGGAGTTGGTTTTCCGTTCTGCCTTTAGGCGCTCAGTAAACGTAACTCTGCCCGAGTCGGGTGTCGAACCTCGAGTCCCCTTCTAGGTAGCCAAGACAAGCCAAGTTCAAGCGCACTTAGCCTCTCGACCACGCTTCCCACAGGGATTACAGGGAATCCATAGTATTCACTACCTTCTTTTGCTTTTTTGATGGATTGGGTTTTTGTCAGTTTCTCATCATTTTGCAGAAAGCATGAAAGGGTACTCATTTCTTTAGCAGCTTTCCATATATGCAGTCCAGACTTTTGTAGTTTCTTCCGAACTTTATTAATTGGGAGCAAGAGCTTTGACCAGAATTCAAGATAGGCAAAAAATTCTTAATTTTCCACTGCATGAAGAAGATTCTGTCCTAATATTATATGGTACTACGTCATTGTTGGTTGTTTATGTTTTGTGCGCAAGCAAAAGGATTCAGAGCATACAAAAGTGGGAAAGATCCATATCTCGTTATGCTCGAGTATAGAAATACTCCGATAAGTGGACTGCCGTATTCACCATCACAACTGGTGACGAGTAGAATACTCAGGGAATCATTCGAACTGATCCCAAACTATTGAAACCATCGGTAGCTGAAAATGCAGAGACATTACTCAACGAACGACAGATGAAAAAGCAAAAGCAAGACTACCTAAAGATTATTCTGTCGGAGAGTTCGTCTAGGTCAAACATGGCAGAAAGCAGTTGTCATAAAAAACATTCAGCACCCAGATCTTACATCATAAAGACAACGGAAAAACACACAGAAGAAATCAACGCTTTTTGAATAAGAGTTTCGATGAAGACATCTCTGGGTACTATGATACCGATGGAGACAATGAACTGCAAACTGTTGGAACAAACGAAATAGACAGTTATAGACCAACGTCTAGAGAACTTGTTGTGCCAGTCAAGACAACCAGAAGTGAACGAATTGTTAAAGTTCCTAGTAGACAGGGCCGGCCTTAGGCCACTGCAGCCTATGCGGTCGCAGTGGGCCCCGCGCTTTCATAGGACACGCGCTAATTCTAAGTGTACATTATTAAATTAAAACATTATAACGTATATAAAATAACAGGGTTTACGTGACCTCCTGATTTTCCAGGGCCTCCAGGAAATCTCATGAAAAGGCAAAATATACGATAAAGTCCTGAACCTTTTTTGAATTTATTCAAATCTCCTGAAGAATAGACGAAATTGACATTTTGGGGTGCCAATAAATAAAAAGTGGCATTGCGAGCTTTCATTTGATAAAAATTTATTGCAAAGACGAAAGTAGGCCTATTTTCTAATTTAAAAAAATAATATTGACATTATGCTCATCCCTACCCAGACTAGGCCCCGCGCGATCCGTTTTGCATAGGGCCCCGCAAATGGTAGATATCACTCTTAAGAACTTTAAAAGGAAGGGTGTGATAATAACTTCAAAAGGAAGGATGTGCTAATATTATATGATATTACGTTATTGTTTGTTGTTTATGTTTTGTACAAAAGCAAAAGGATTAGATGGAAATAAAAATAGAGTTTCCATTGGATTGAGGAAAGATGAATAGAGGGGTAATAACTCGAGTGTGAAGTTTAATTCTGAAATTATAGACACCAAACCCTAATAATGGACTATTCTTGCATTATTAAGAATAACTTTTGGATCTGTTATACTCGATTCTGTAAATTTTGCTTCAAGGTTAATTAGAGTAGCCATTTAGATCTATTATTAGTAAAGGTAACAAGATACCTGGAATTCGCTGTATATCATGCAGTTTTATTCCTGGCAACAAAGTTTAAAATGTAAAACTAACTTTAAAAAAAACTTTGATCTCTGTGGGAAAAAATATTTTTTAAATGTCAACAAAGTCAACGTACTGATAGACCTAGATCTAGGTTTAGTCTTTGTGATAAATTTTTAATCCATAAATGTTGAAAAAAAAGACACCCGTTGACACTATTTGTCAATCAAATATATTAATTTATGTATTTACAAATAAATTTCGGACACCCATTTGGGGGCGCCCCCACAGGTGGGGGCCCGGGGGGATTTTAAATTTCTCCCCCCCCCTCCCCCCCCTTAGTTACGCCACTGGCTAATAGTAATAGAATGTTATAAATTGTGTACTGTTGCTAATATAAATAAAATTAAATAATATGCTAACATTAACCTTTTCTATATTTTTTTTGTCTATTCAAATCTAGATCTTATCTATATTTTAAAATAATAGAAATATGGTCTAATGTTTTTGTTTCGTAAGCTAGCTTTTTGTTTTTTTATGTAAACTTAGCACGTGGATAAATATAAACAATTTTAAACCGGTTATGACGTCACAACGCATGAAAAATCAACAGTCTCAAAAAGGACAGAGACACCTACGCTGCTGAGTGTGTCCTCCACGACGTTAACAGGTTGGCAGGCTTCAAATCCAACGCTTTTAGGTCGCTTAGTGGCAGTATTTTCTTGTCTAGAAACAACTGCTCAGCGACCTAGATCTATCCGTCATTATGAGTGAAAACAAGGGAGTCACCGTGCCTGTTGTGATTGAACCAGGCGACAGCCTGGTGAGCACTGTCGTGGAGGATGTCTCGCATCATTTGGTTACATCTTCAGGGGGGAACGGCGACGAAGGTCCGACGCTAGGGTCGGAAGCTCCAGTTGTTATTATAGCCCCTTCTTTAAGAGTAGAGAAGTTAAAAGGCAGTGGTCACGATTCTAGCTTTTGTGTTAGCGAAGAAGAAGTCGGTGGGCATCATGATTATTCCGATGAAGGTGATGGTGATCACTCTGGCAACAACAGCAGCATTCCTGATTTGGCATTAGACTGTGATGCTTTGATTGATACACCGGATGAAGAATTACAGCAGAAAATAATATCTCTTGTTGAATATTATTTTTCAGATGAAAGTATTCTTAAAGATGCCTTTCTTCTCAAACATGTAAGAAGGAATCGATTTGGCTTTGTAAGTATCAAGTTGATTACTTCTTTTAAAAAAATGAAAACTCTTACAAAAGATTACAGAGTAGTAGCTTACAGTTTAAAAGCATCTGAAAAACTAGAACTTAATGAAGAATGTACTAAAGTGAGAAGAAAAGATCCATTGCCAGATTATGATGAAACTGTACCATCTAGAACTGTAGTTGCTCTTAATTTACCACTAGATAACCCAACCATGGAAAATATGGCTGAAATCTTTTCCAAGTGTGGATGTGTGAACAATTTTCGAATTTTAAGACCTGGTTGCTCAATTCCATCAGACCTGCATAAATTTGCATGTAAGCATCCTGAGTTAGGATCAACCATGTGTGCTGTTGTTGCATTTGAGAACTATGAGCAAGCTAAGAAAGCATGTGAAATTCTAACTAACAATGATGACTGGAGAAAGGGAATGCGTGTAGTTCCTCTCATGGTTCCTAAGAAAAAAGAAGATAAAGATAAAAAAGAGAAGAAAGAGAAGAAAAAGAATGACAAAGACGAGGAAAATTCTCCTGAGGAGCATTGTGCGGATGATAAAAAAAGACGTAGAAGAGGCGGGCGCAAAAAGAAGACACGGGTTGATGAATTGACTCATGATTCATCATGCTACAGCAGCGGATCAGAAGGTGACTCTCCATCAAAACCATATAACACTGTAACTAATAAATACAGAAGTGGTGATCATCTAAGCCCAAATATGACACCTCAAAGAGGTGGTCGCACAAGTCCAGCAGGGAGTCCACATAACAAGCGCAGAGGATACGGGAAATCTCCTCTTATTGATGCCAATACAAGTGTTAGTCCTAGGAGTAGTCCTGAAACAGTGCGCCGGGGTATTGATTCATCTGGTGGAGATAGCACTCCGTCAAGCCCATGGGTTCAAAGGCGCCTGAGGGTTGCCCAGGAAAAAATTTCTGGTGGGAGTCCACTGGGAAGCCCTCTTTTAGGAAGACGCAACCCTGATGGGACATTTGTTCATGGTTCCATCCCACGCATGTTAGATATGACAAACGTTTTGCGTCAGCCTAAAGGCCCCGATGACACCAAAGGATTTTACGGAGGTATTGGCAGAGGGAAACCTCGTAGCAGCACCATTGCTTAAAAGCTTTCAAGAAAGAACATTTTATAAATCAAAAATGTTTATAGAGCCTAAAGAAATGCTGTCTTTGATCTTGTCTAACTGATGAAAATGTTGTTTTTTTAATTTCTTCATCGTGAGTGGGAATTGCAATCTGTAAGTCGAAATAATCAGATTTGTAAATGTCTTCTTATTTGTTAGCATGGTTTTTATGTGTGATTAATTTTAGTAAAGATAAGTTTAAATATTGATGACTCAAAAAGAATAGCATCATATTAATGTTTTTTTTTCTTTGGTTTGTCAATGAATGGTTTAAAATTAAACTTTGATTTGTAGAGGCATTGTTTGGATTTAAGTTCTAATTTATTTTGTTCAAAGTTGAAAGTAATATTATAAATGTAGGAAATCCCTTAGCTGTGGATATTAAACATATAAGTTGTGTATTAAAATTTGGTAGTTCTTAAATTTGTTTGTAATCATTCCTTTTTAATTTTTTTTTTAAAAGTCATTTTATATTGTTTTAATTGCCTGTTTTTGTTGTACTATTACCAATTAAAAAGTCTTTTATCTTTTAAAAAGGAAATTAAGTTTAACCATAATTTTTGTTTTATTATTAATTAGCTTCTAAGGTTTGAAAAAAAAAAATTTAAGTGAAACTTTCAACTTTGTATACTAGCTGATGTTGGTTTTGAATAGAGAATACCGGTAGTGATAATTTATCTATAAAATGAAATGGGGAAAAAATATTTAATCCTGTTCTGATCAGTTACAAAAAGACTTCTTTTAATAAGATGGTAATTCGTCTTGAGTTTTTAAGAGATAAAAAAAAATTGGTGTAGAACATTAAGCATAGTATTTAGGTAATTGAGCAATTTAAAAGAATTTTTTGCTTCTTATTTTATGTTTTTTGTTGTTGTTGGTTTTTTTTTAAGGTTAAAGGTTTTATTTAAATGTTCTTTTTTGTTTTGGGATTAAGGTATTAGTATTTTTGTTTCTACGTTATACTTGTTACCGGTACCTGAATTGTGACAAGCCTAAAGTAGTATCAGTACATATTTATGTGACAAGAGTTCATTATAGAATCAATTGCTAGAGTCGAAGTGGATAGGCTATAACTAATCAACATTTTTGTTGAGCTTATAAAATACAAGTACTTTAAAATTATTTTCCATGTATTACTGAAATGAAATAGGTTAAACTTGTTAAAAGAATTTTTTAAAATTTCATTTTGTCAATACCGGTATGGTACTCCAATCTGTAAATGATAATCTCTCTATATATATCTTAAATCTTGTCTCTTTTGTCATTTGTTGTGTAAATTGGATTTCTCGACTTTATCCAGTTAAGTGCTTTTTTTTTTAAAATTTAATAATTTTTCTTTTGATATTTTCTAAGCTAAATTACCGTCTATAGTTTTTAAAAAATTTTAACTCACATCATAAAAATTGCTCTGTTGGTTGACTTTATCTCATGTTGGAAAAAAACTACCTGACACTGTGGTTTCCAAACATTAAGTCTATCTTGCTACCTTTTGCTGAAATAAGGCTTCCGTTCATAATCTTAAATCTCCATCTATTTTTTATTTACTTTATCATCTCCACTACTGATAGAATTATTCTTTTACTGCATGTGTATTTCAGTTAACAAACACTTGTATATGTATCATATTAAATAACTCAGATAGAATCTCTTATTAGTAAAGCATTTTATATAAATTGAATTCTACAGTTAAATTTTTTAAAAGTATTTATATACATATGTAATTATTGGAAAACTGAATCATTTTGCAGTAATTTTGATTATGCCTTTCTAACATTTGTTTTCAAATGCGTTGTTTTTTAATTATTTTATTGGCTGGTAGGTCAACTGTTCATTTTTTATGCATATATTATTATTGTTATTAATTATTATTATTATCCATTAAATCACTTTAAAAATAATACCCTTGAAATTGAAACAGGTAAATGATGATCTTGCTATTGTTTATCTGTGACTAAGTTCACAAATTTTTTTTTTAAAAGAAATCGATGCTCATTTAAAAAAAAAAAACAGACAAGTTGGTGTATTTTTGGTGTGTAAATAATCTTATTGTTCATATATATACATATATATATACATACAGGGCTTTTTTGTGACAGTACGCACTGGTACGGCTTACCAGCACCTTTTTTTGAAAAAATTATTAATTTTCGTGTATTTTAACCTATATTATTAATTTTTAGTAGTTAAAAATTAGGCAATCAACTACTGAGTATCGGCACCTTTTTTTTTTAACAAAAAAAAAAGCACTGTATACACACTATAAAGTAGAAAGTAAGTCGTATGTATGTATGTATCTTACGAATAAAAATCAAAACCGTTTGACCAATTTTGATAAAATTGGCATGAAAGTTCCTTGGGTACTAACTGGAACCGTGACGTATGTATAATAGCCCTAATACACACTTAAAACCCTTTAAAAAAAAGTTGCCCAACTCTATCAAAGTATTAGTATTTTATGGGTCTAGGCCATGTTTACATGAGAAAAGATCAAATCTAGATCTAATTTTAAGAACTACACTTTGCGCGGAGTTTTTTTACTTTTACACATGAAAATTACAAAATATAGTCTATTGATTTCATTATTTAATAAAATTAAGCTTCAAATTTGTCTTTCAAAAGCATTTTTACATAAATTCGTCCCTTATATCTGAGAAGCTAGAAGTCCTAACGTACTTTATAACCCCCCATTCATCTATCGAAGCCGACACCTAAGTCTAGACTCTAGACAGTCTATATCTAACTTTAATTCTAGATCTAATTCAAAGAGGAAAGATCTACTTTATACTTTAACACATTAACATACAAAATAAAGTCCATTCATTTCATATTTTAATCAAATTAACCTAAAGCATTTTTCATTCACTCATTCGCTATAGCTCCCATGTTGACATGCATTTTAATAGTGCCATTCATGTGTTGTGCACACCGCTATGTAAACACACCATGATTGGACAGGCTACATGAGGCTCTATATGGGGGATATTAAATATAACATACAATAATTAATAAGCTTCTTGAGCCATTAAATTCAACTTGTAATAGTAGGTCTACATCTATTATAATAGTATCTAGACTCTAGATCTAAATATATGTAGAACTAGAAGCAAATGTTTTAAATTCAGGCATTCACTTTCTTATAGCATTATTATTTTGTTTAATTTTTTCAAAACACTCTCAGTGACTATATCAACAATGATACGCAAATTAAGATCTGCGGCTAATATACATATGTCTAGTACCAGTATATAAATATATACATACATACATATATATATCCTTTAAAAACAAATTCGCATACGGACATGCAACATTTGCATCTTAATCTGTTAACTAAAGTAGTGGTGCCCAGTTGTTTTTTGTCATCCAAACTTATATGTTATATAATACAAACACTGGGACTTTCATTTTGGCCATGTTGAATCTATAAGTAGATATCATTAGCTAGTCTTAATTGTTAATGTTTTTAAGTGATATAATGTTCAGCCTAGTAAAATTAAGACTAAACTTAATTTTTTTAATTATATCATTTTCAGTGTAATATAAGAGGAATACCAGTAACAAATTAGCAGACTTCATTTGTGTTTCTTAAGCCAACTTTTTTTCTTTTTTTTTTTTTTCGTTTACTGGTATGGTCCTTGTTTTCTGTTCAACATCCGTGCTCAGCATTTTCTTAAATAGTACTTCTGATTGATTTGCTTTAAAATGTATCAAAAATATCTACAGGAAGATGAACATAAGCCTGGTCATGTTAAAGGCATTACTAATCTATTCTTTAAAAATTTCTAGAATATAAATTTTCTCTCATTAGAAATTACCAAATTATGTGTAAGTTACTAAGTAAGTAGATAAACAACACAAAAACAAAAATTATTAATGTTTTTTTTTACTAGAAAACTACAGAAAATCCTGCTCCAGATGAAATTATAAATTATGGAGTCATACATATCTGGTACATTTTAATTTTTGTTTTCATTAATCTCCCATATGTATTACTACTTAGATTTTATCTTCTAAAATTACATTTATAATTTAAAAAAAAAAAAAAGCAATACATTGATCAACTTGATATTTTACTGCCATTAATGATTATTGTATCAGTATCTTTGATTGCTCACCTTTCTTCTTTTTTTTTTTTTAATTTGTATTATTCTGCAAATTATTAATTAGGATTAATGTGGTTGAAGAGTGAAGGTCATTATTTTTAAATGCTGGTAATTTTCAAAGTAAAATTAAACTGATGTTAAAATCTGTGTTAATATGTATATTAGTACTATTATATGCATTATGAATTTTTGATGTGTGGTACTAAGAAATCAAATTGCAGAGCTATTCAATGTTGTTGTTTTTTAACATAAGTTTCAATGTATAACCAGAAGACAATTTAAAGGTAATACCTAAAGTTCATTTCATTCATAAAGGAAGTTCAATTATAACATGTCTGCACAAGATTAGTTTGGAGAAAAGGCCATTGAAGTCTTTCACTTTGCCTTTCTGTGATGTAAATTGTTTTGTGAATGTATCCTGTAGATAATCTTCTTTTTGAGAATGTAGTTCTGCAGATAAGAACCCAGTTAACTTTTGGAAAATATTTTGTTGAAAAATAGATATAATGCTTTTCAGTAGGTCTTTGCTGTAGTTACTTATTAAAATTAGAATTTTTGTAAATAGGTTAGTACAGATTAAAATGTCCAATAAGTAATATACTTTATTTCAGTTATTGTTCAAATGATCTTGAAAACATTGAAGTACCAAACACTTAAAGGTTTATCTGCTTTAGTACTGTTAAGTTTTGTATGTGTGTGCTTGTTTTCCAATGTTTATTTATTATATTTTTTGTTGAACAAAACTTTGCAGACTTTTGTTGGTACTATTCTTAACTTTCTTCAATTATTGCTCATGTGTTTTTGAAGCATTCATTGTTTGTTCAGATTTCAAGGAAATAACTATTGCTTACAATGACAATTATTTATATATATACATATTTATACTGGTATATTGTAAGGTGATATGATGTGAAATGCATTCCATTATGTTGTAGTTATTCTTCTTGGTAAAGATTTACTCTGAAGCTAATGATGTACCCTAAAACCTGCAGTTTGTCTAGTCATTTATTTAAAAAGCATCTTAAAGATTCATTGTAACATCTAGGCTCATTCAGATATTTTCTACTTGATTGAAATGTTTAGCTCAGTTTAGTTTTTCAAAGTAAAGTGAATACAGGTATTGTTCCTTCACAATCATTATTTTATTTTCATATTTATGTCCATTTATGACTTTGAAAAGTTTAAACTGATGATTAATTGTGCAGTGAAATTAAAACATTAAGCTATTATCAAATATTGTTGTAAATGAAATTTTCTGTTATTGCACTGATTTCATTGCTTTTTTTTTTTTTAAATCATCATTATTCATTACCGGTACTAATCAAAAATATGATTTTTCTTTGCTATTGTGTTGTTTAAAAATTATTTTTTTTTCTTAGTAATTGTTTTCAACATGCCTATGAAAAGGGAAAATAATCAAACTCATCTAATTTACTTTAAAAAAAAAAAAATCTTGTTTCTCAAGGTTCTGTATGGTATTGTTTTAATACAATTTTAAACAAAATAAAAATTTTATTTGATTAATTCTTTAAAAGTCAAGTAGGCTATATGTTATGACTATCAGACTTAAAATAAAATACCCTTTTGTTTATGACTATTACACTAAAAATAAATATTTTTTGTTTATGACCATTAGACCTAAAATAAAATACCCTCTTGTTTATGACTATTAGACCTAACAATAAAATACCCTTTTGTTTATGACTATTAGACTTAATTAGACCTATATAAAAATACCCTCTTGTTTAGGATTATTAGACCTAAAATAAAATACTGTATCTTGTTTAATGACTGAAAATTTTAAATGAATCTACATTTTTTTATATGATTCTACATCAGTCTCACTTAATTACTTGTTATTCATTAGTACACAAGTAGTAAAATACTAGCACATTATATTACTTCAAATCTGTTTGTAATATCTGGGTTATGGTTTTATTTGTAAATTATCTCAAGTCCTATTTTAATAAGATTTTTGTTTCCATTACCTTAGTTCACATTTTGTCCTCCATATTTCTGCTCACTCATTATTCCACTGAATGACTGGATTATTTTTTATGCAACCAATAGGTCTACAGTACTAAAAATTGATAATGATCTCATGTTGTACATTACATTTTAGATAATTATTACCCACACTGATCTAATACAAGTGAAAATAGTCACAAATCTCCTGTGGAGCCAAATAGAAGGGGAAAAAAATTGATTGTACTTAATTACAAAATAATTTAAGCTTACAATGCCACAATGGTTTCGTAACTTGATATTGTCTATAATTGTTTTGTATATCTTTTGAAACCCTTTTTTTTTTTTTTTTTTTTTTTGTCTAAATTTTTTTCAAGATCAAATTTTAATGAAAAAAAAAAGACTTTTTTTTTTTAGAACAAATATAAATTATGAAATATTTTAAATAAAATTAATTGACAATTGTGAATTTTGTCTTTTTTTTTTTTTTTTTAATGTCAGTTACCTTTGTTCAACCAATTTTAAGACCTTGTGCATAGAAATACATGTACCAGTACAATGATTGATAAATTTCTACATGTAATAGGGCAATTTAATTCTGTGTGTGCATTTGTTTTTGTTCAGAAAACTGAATAAAGATTTTTTTTTTAAATAATTGGATGCTTGAAAAAAAGAAATAAAGCATCACTTCCATTACTTATGTTTGACATTCGTTTAAAAAAAACAACTATTTTACCCCCCCCCCCCCCCCAATGGGTTTTTTAGGTTTAAACTACACTTTTCAATTTTAAAAAAAGAAAGCTGCAAGCATTACAATCAGTGAGCGTATCCAAGAGAGGGTTGAGGTTAAACCCCCTCCAATTAAACCAAAAAAAGGAAAACTACAGTCATTTGTATATTTAACCCTACCCCAAATAAAACTTCACACGTTGATGTGTTTCTCCGGTCTCTATTAAAAAAGTGCAGCGAATAGCAGATTTAATATTAAACCTACATTTATTTATTTTTTTAAATAGGAGTAGCAGAATATTGCATTGTATTCACTTTAAATACAGGAAATAATGCTTAGCTGGCAAGGTAGAGGTGATCTACTCTAATTCCAATAACTCCATTGAGAACCTTTTCTAGCGATTCAAAGACATCCGAAAAAAATAAGTTAATATAAAGCACAAAGTAAGCTGTATATATGTCCCGCATTGAAATCAAAACCGTTTGACCAATCTTGATAAAACTTGGCATAATTGCTACTTAGATCATGACTGTGAGCGTTATTGTATGTTCAATGACCTTCCCACAACCGGAGGGCCCTAAAAATAGACAAATAGTACCTAATTTTGTTTCTATTAAAGAACGAAACTTTTATTTTTGTTATGAATATATCGGTCGAACGGGTAAATCCATTTTCACACTCTACTTTCATTTCCGTGGGGTGTGTTACTTCAAAAAAAAAAAAAGATCATTAGATATCGTTGCCATGTGTCAATCTAAAATATTAATCAGTGACTTAAAGTCTGCCTTGTGGTTTTCTTGGCCTATTCAGGCAACCAAATACATGGTCTAATGGTACTAGGGAAGAAGGAGCACTTCTAGAACATTATACTCGCCCATGAAATAAGAAATGAACCTTTATCTTTTATTCTGCCTTTCTGAGTATTTTAATAGGTTTTGTATTTGTAAATTATATATGTTTCAGTGTTTAATGTATTATTGCTACTTTATATACACTTTTTAGTTTCTTGGGAGCTGGTAACCCTTTGGCAACACAGGGCTACTACCTGGCAGAACTTGCCACGCTACTGATCCTAAACCGGGGTCAAACTACATCGGATAGTTGCCGTTCTTTTGGATATAGGCCTATCAGCTGCGTGGAGAGGAGGGACTGCTGTGTAGGCAACATCGTTTCGATCATAAGTAAAGCCAAGGCTTTTATTTCATTTCTATGAGGCGAACCATAGTCGTTCTACGACTGAAGAAGGCAGGGGCGTCGCTAGGAATTTTCCATCGTTTGAGGGCCTGGGGGGGGGGGCTTGACCTCTTTGGTGGCCCCTGCATTTTGCGTAATATTTAATTTTTAATGTAAAAAAACAACAACACTTATTTGGGGACCGGGGGGATTTTCAAATTCTCCTTGCCCACCCTAGCTATGCCACTGGAAGGAGGCCAACAGAAAACACCACTTTGCAGCTTTCTGTACTGCATGGTCTCTATCAGGGCCGCCGCGAGGGTTGTGGCCGCCTGCGTGCGAAATTTAAAAAATGCCGCCCCCTTTTAAAGTAAAAAAAACTCTGGAAGGGGGGATATCAACCCCCTCCCCTCCTTGGCTATGCTCCGGGAATCTGGTGACTGTCGGCTGATTCATTCTGTGATAAACATTAAAAACTGATCTCGTTCTGACTACTCGCTTATGCTCCTGTATTTGCGACGATAATAATTGATGAGCTGCGGTGGGAATATTACAATGAACACATACAATTTCTCGATAACTTTGACTACTTTACAGTGTTACATGGTCTGGACGTGGATATGTTAACTTGTTTATTATTGTACGTTAAAGCACAATTCAAAAAAAAAAAAAAAAAAAGCTCGAAATACAAAAGCCATTAACAGTGGAACTTTTTAAAAACGTTCTGTACACTTTCATAATACGATAATTATCACAATTGTATTTTGGAGAGATCTGCATAGTATCCACAATCAACTGACGACTGACATACACGGATTCAGAGTTGCCTACAAATTTATCCAACAAATGAAGCAACTCGCGCTGAATATTTTTCTTGAGTTTAATGCAAAAAAATAATCCAAAGTACAAGTCATTAAACAATGACTTGAAATAAATCATAGTAAGACAGTGCTTCTCACAATCCCGGGAGACGACCCCCAAGGTAAAAACATTTTCGTTCGAGCCCCCTTTAGAAGCTGGAGCCCAGAGGAGCGATGTAGGCTCCCACAGCGAGATCCGTGAGTTATAAAAAAAAGAAAAGAAACTTAGTCACAATTTTTAGGTTTTATTTTTCATGTAGCCTATATTAATTTGAACATTGTGTAAGGAAACCAAATTAACGTCATGAAATTTCACTGAAACGTTGTTGTGGGTTTTTTTTTTTTTGGGGGGGGGGGGGGGGGACATTGTGTTGCCTGCATCATTTTTAAGCGTTGTAAAAAGTTTTTCCTGGAGGCAGAGTTGAAGATTTCCGCTCAAGTCGACAAGGGGTCTAAACACATTTTTTCGCCGCCCACTCCCCCCACCCTGTTGCTGTTCGGTTGTTGGCTTGTACCTCAAGACGACTAATAGGCCTACAATTGAGCCGATATAGGCTTTTTAAAATTATTTTTTCATAAATAAACCTTAAATAACTTGAACAAATTCCCTGTGAACAAAAAACTCAATATAATTGTAATTATTCAAGATTTAACTTGAGATGAAATATAGATCTAATAGTAATGAAATAAACTGATATTTAAACAAAATTTACCTCACAACAACAAAAAAGTCTTTACTCTTTCATGTCTTAAGATCGTCTCACATTTGCACTTGGTAAGATAATTTCATCATCGTCACTGCATAGCCAACAATCAATTGCTTAACCTCTTCTCACCGCCGCCTATAAAACACACACACTCCATAACACCCCTTTTTGCGCCCCCCCCCCCCCGTGAAAATGATTTTAAAATTGACTTTTTAATTACCGGTAATAAATCTCTTTACAATGCAGGCTATTCAATTGAAAAATAATATTACAAACATCCCGCGATGGGAAAACCGTGGAAATCCCTCGTATGCTGCTCTACTTTTTTGTTATAGTTTCCGAGATAATTTCTAATGTACGAATATTGTTTATATTTTAAAGGATAATGGAATAATAAGAATTTATATAAAATATTTAAGTAATATTTTTATTTATCTAATTTTTTTTTTAAAGTAACCTTGAAATAATGATTTGGCCGCCCCCTGAAGTCGGCCGCCTGCGTGCAATGCACATATTGCACAATAGGTAGCGGCGGCCCTGGTCTCTATATTTAGTGAATTTACTAATAGTGATACTCTAATCAACTGTGAATACTCGTTTGTTACCCTAAATCTCACTGCTCTATTTTGTGTCTATTCTAGTTTCTTTGTTTCTTTAGTTGGAAGTCCAAAACCGAGGAAGCATATTCTAATATTATCTTAACCTTTAGCGGATTGCAAGTAGGTTAACCGCTCCAGGCCCCGCGATAGGAGATTCCCTTGTCACCGTCAGGTTCGAAAACCAGACCAGTTCTCATAAACTAGGACTTGTTGATCAATATTTCTTGGCATCTATATAGGCCTACCAAACCATATATAAGCTCTTAGAGTCAAACAGTTCTGTTAAGTTGCCTTACAGTATAAAAAGAATTGGTAGGCTACTTATACTTAGGGTTTTTAAGAAGGATTCCTTGTTTTGTACTCTGGCCTAGTGCGTATTGTTATTCCGGCCTATTAGCATCCAGACATTGGTGAATTTGTTTTCATTAGAAAATCGTATCTGCGAATGTCAATGGACCACTGTACAGTTTGTTCTTAAACCAAAGACTAAAGGCAGTAGGTCCTATTTTCTTTTCCTAGTAAGTTGTTTGGTACGATAGCTACCGGGGCCAATCAAGAAACGAAAGCTGCTGCGACTGGAAACATCTTGATAATAAAATTCAGCAGCACGAGGTTTCTGTAAATCACGTTAAAATGTGTATAAAATGTTTTAAATGTTTCGGATGTTCCTTTAGAGTTGAAGATAATCTACATGGCAGGGAGCAAGGTATGAACCCGGGACCATCGGTTAGGGTTAGGGTTGCATTAGTCCGGGAGCTTCAAGACGACCGAACAACAGTCCAGCGCACATACCTAACACCCGGCCATGCAGCCATCCATACTTATAAGTAGGTCTATGCGTCAGCGTGGTTGTATTAAACTCTCAAGGAATGATTTGGCAATGATGCCAGAACAAATTAGAAAAGAAAAACCGCATTGGCGCGCACCAAAAAGATCTAATTATTTAGATCTTCTAACACCAGGATTGACTATCAGTGGCGGACTGGCTATATGAACGTTCGGGCAAATGCCCGATGGCTCGGTACCCTTTGAGCCGAAAGGGCCGCATGAATGTCAGTAAATTGTTTTAAGATTTTATAATCTCTTTGAGAGTCGTGGTTTAAAAAACAACAACACATCTTATTCATTATAAAAGTTAATACTTCGACCACGAAGGAGGAGCTATATTTATGATGACAGCATTTATGAATGAAAAGGCTCGACATTATAAGAAACACTAATACCGGTACCACTAATACGACGAAGATATAGACTTATATAGGTTATAGACTTTGCTAAAAATATGAAGCATTCGTTTTACTGAATGTAAGGATATTAAATTACTTTCAAACAAATGAACATGTTCTGTTATGTGTGTAGTCAGCTGTGACAGGTGGGGAAATGTGACGTGTGTTTGGCGCGTTTAATGTCTAGGGGATGATTATTTTTAAAGCTATCACACACCAACCTATCAGCATATGAATCGGGAGCAGGCACGCAACGAGACAAGCAATGAAAGATAGATACAAAAGTTAAAATAAAAGAATATTTATTTACATAAATATACATATAAGAATAAAAAGGGGGAGGGTTTGCATCTATCTCTAAATAATACTAGATTTAATCATCACTCTTGCACCTAATAACAGAGTATGTCACTTTGTTCTCTGACTTAGCTGGTTTTCATGTTGATGTCGCAGCTGGCTGTATCCTGGCTTGAGGTTCTGCAGCTGGAGGTGGCGCTCTAGCGGATAGAGGGACGCCGGTGATATAGTTCTTGTGGAGTCTCAATCCCAAGTTCTAATATCTGTAGTGGGCACAGTAGGGCGGGTGGCCGGCTACCGTGGGCACAAGGTTACTGTGGGCAGAGCTGATCTACCGTGGGCAGCGTAGTTGACAGGATAAGTCCAGTGAGTTGCAGAGGGTTGGCGTAGCTATGACGTCTCACACAGATCTGGGTCCATAGGGACGTCGCACCTAACAAGTTGACAGGTGGGCTGTCGAATAGGCGGGCAAGGCCGATAGCGCCAAGTAGTATAGTTGAGTAGTGTCGAGTGGACACTGAACAGCAAATAGCAGGTAGTTGAGTAGTGTCGAGAAGACACTAAGTGGCAAATAGGTGATTAATCCAATCGATAAATAGGCAGACACCTGGATACATAAAGACAAGTTAGGACATGTCTCTCATGCATCTTATCGATGCCCTCGACTGAGGTGCATTCGTCAGATTGGTAAAATTGCTTTAGAGCACAATAGGGAGATGATGACAAATGGGATTTGGGGAATAGATGGCAGATAGTAGCAATATAGAAATGTACATAAAAGGGGAAATAATAATATAAGAATGTACATAGAAGGGGAAATAATAATCTCAAATAAACAACACAGGTGGATAGAGAAAGAAGGGGGGGGGGTGTGAAATGGGCGGTGGTCAGCGACCAAGACGGTTTGTTTACATATGACCGTCGATCGAGAACAATAGAACGCGCTTGAATGGAGAGGGTGTCCGTCCAAGGGGCGCAACTCTCGTTAGAGTAAAATGACGACAGGGGAGATAATTCCTTACAAAAAAAAAGGGGGGGGGGGTAATTCATATCTCTTTACTAGACGCAGTATCAGTGGGCTAGTAAAATTATCAAGGCGGCCAACCGAGATAAAGGAAATAGAGTATGATGTACAAATATATACATGGTTGCATCAACGATCAATTGAGCAACATAGCATTAATAGATTAATGCAATACATAAATAAATACATAGGACATGTTTATGTCTTCTACTTACGCCAGTGAGAAATACACAATGCACTAATTAAATATAAATGAAATAATAAAATACACATAGTAGTCTCCAGTGAGAAATATGCACAAAGTAACTAAGATGGAACTTGTGATTAAGTTCGGCTTACCACCAGGTATTCCTCTAGGAGTGAGAATAAATGAAGTAGTCCAGACTCGATTGCTCAGATATAATGAGAAAGGAGAGAGAGTCTGACTTGATTTAATTTACCTTATATACAGGCCTGGAGAATGTGGGCGGAAACAGGAAATGTCCTAGGCTAAGGATTATCTCACACGTGTGTGACTTAGACTTGAGATGGGAGTCGCACATTGGTCAATGGGCGTGTTTGTCCTCGTGGTCTCCTAGATCAAAGAGAGACGTAGGTGAAAGGGGGGGGGGGAGGAGTGACTTGCATTCCACACAAGGTGGTGTCCACTGCGGCTGTCAGACATCCTGCCGATAAGATCAAAGAGTCTGTGTGTATCTTTGCCCCGGTCAAGGGAAGATAAATTGAAAGACGTGGCCTAGCTATCTCCAATGTGGTCAACTAAGTCTAGCCTGGAGCGGAAAAGGTGGTGCGGGTGGATAATTTAGGGGTAGGATGGAGAAATAATTAAAATAAAATAAATAAATAATGAAAAATAATAATTAATGCTGTGATAAATTTGAGTGACTCTGACAGCGAGTTTTTGACTTGTCACATCAGCTCTAAGATGCAGACAGTCAAACAAGATTTCCAAGTTATTGAGAAAGTAGTATATGACCCTCACGGGCGCCCGCAAGGGGGTGCACTTCCACCCCCCTGGATTCTGAGTAGCCAAATTCTAGCCATTTTTTCTCACCATCAAATCAAATTAACTTCTAAATAGCAACCGAACAAGTAGTGCTTCTACTGGTTAATGTAGCAGTAGAAATAAGTAGATTAACCTAGGCGTATGGAATGGATGGTCAACCATACTGGAATAGGCCTACATCTTTCAGATCTTTCTTTTTTTTTTATTACGTAGATGTAGATTTAGTCAGAATCAGGGGGAGGGGGTGCAAGTGCACCACCAAGTACCCCTCTGCGGGTGCCCATGCATTATTGATTCAAGAGTTTAATAAATTAATGTTCAGAAACATTTTGCGCATCGTCTTCTAAGTCTAAATCTAAAGGCCTATCATTGGAATATTATAAAGTGTAGTATCTTAACAAGTGGTGCTTCCACTGAAGTACAGTTGTATAGATATGCTATTATTGTAACTAGAATAGGCAAATCTGTAGTTCATGTCATGCCAAGTACAATTTATTCTAAGCTTGCAATTCTTTGCTATGTTCTATAGCATGTTAGTCGTGACGATTTGTTTATATTTACACATAGCTATATGAATGCCACAAGGTCGACAAGACATTCTGTATGGTGATTTAACATTCGTCCACTGCTAATTATGCAAACGCGACATAAAGCTCTTCACATGACATCATTCGAGTCAAAACGTTGATTTGGACCAACGGAGCATTGGCAGCAGCAAGAACCCAAAAAATAGGAGCTGCAGCATCATGACTTAACTGCATTAGTTGGGTATTTTAGTGATGAAACTGCAGATATATCAGGCACGGAACGGATGTCTTTGAGTGTTCGGTTTGTTGATTGCGATTGTATTCGACTTCATTGGTTTAATTCCTTGTATTTCAGAGAGACGCGCAGCATGTGTCTAACGTCATTGTACAGTCTAGACATGGACAAACTACTCGGCCAAGGCTGCCCCGAGATGGCTAGCATTCTTTTTTTCCGTAACTGTCCCTAGCAATAGCGTTGTTGCTATATTTACCTCTTTAGTGTGAGACACAAAAAAAAATGAAAAATACTAATCCATTCGATCTTTAAGTCTCAACATAGAAATTTTTGCCTTTTTGAAGGATCTTAAAATAACGACTGCAAGTGAAACCAGAAAAACTGCACATTTGTAGTAAAAGTCTCCTCCTCTTGTGTTACTTTGTCTTTTCATTGTCGTCAATTATTCATCTGTTCTTGAACCAGTTTCCATGGTGTTGCAGTCTTTCCAACTTAACATAGTGGCCACTCAACAGCACATCAGCAGTTATATTTATGACATAATCAAAAACCAAATTGACCATCCTGAGGAACACGTCAGAGGTGTCATCTTGAGGAAGGAGAGACTGCAGGCAGAAAAAACTGATACCGGATATTGAGTTGTTGCTGACGAGAATTCGCAGTCGACAGACACAATTAGAACAAACCACATCTTTGGATATTGGGAGTTATTACAGAACACGGCTTTACATTACATATCTAAATTCTTAAGTTTCTTCATTATGTCTCGCTTTTCGAGCAATAATAATGGTCAGTTCAATTTGTTTTTTGTCTTCAACCTAAAACGATGCGAAAGCTGCAATGCAAAGTAGAATATCAGAACTGCGCGATAAGAGTTCATCGCCAGCTTGTCCATCGCGACGAAAAGCAATTCATAAGTAAAGTTATTGACAGCTTCGGCAGCCACAGTCAACATTGGCAGTTTTTGTTTGATCGAACATAGGCAAGCACGGGCCTCACGGATAAAGTTAACAATGTTGTACAGTAAATACTTTTTTCACGTGTTTAGTTTCTTTCTTTTTTTTTTTTATTTAATGAAAAAAGAATTATTTTGCATTTAATATCGATTAGGTATAAGGGCCCGAATATAACAAGAAAGTTTGAGGATACGATTTTGAGCCATGGGTGTCAGCTTGCACCCCTCTGCAAAAAATCCTGCGGGCGCCCATGATAACCTTGTGAGTAAGGTTCCCCTTTCAGGCCTTGCGTTTTACAAGGTAGCTGACGTTATCATATGGCCAGCACAACGACCAACACCGCCTTTACTTTACCCAATTAAAGTCGGGTATCCGTTAGAGCTGGGTGGACTCAGGGGAGCCCTAAAATTCCAGTCTTCATCGAGATTCAAACCCAAGACCCCAGGTTTGGAAGCCAAGCGTTCAACCACTCAGCCACCGCGACTCCGTATCTTTAGAGATGGGCAGTTAAATAATGGAGAATGAAGCAGAGTTGTATCTGTAAATTGAAGTCCATATGCCTGAGAAAATGTCGAGGAGTGAAACTGTCTGGTAGAGTTGAGTCTTCGGCTCTTGGAACTCTAGGCCAGCAAAAGTGAACAAGAGCTCCCTCTCACCGGCCTGAATGAGACTTGCGGCCAGAGGCCGCGTATTTTTTTAATCAGGCTAACCGTGCAGGACAAGCCATTTAGGCTAACGGCCCCTTGAGGAACGGCGCCTGCGGATTGTGACAAGGTTGTGGGAGCTTTTTTACAACTTCGCACAGTGCAATGAGGATGCTCTCGCACCCTCTTATAGGCAACTTCAAGGGAGTCTTGTTTTGCTACTCTTTAGCCTAATCGTTTCCTCCTACGATCGTTTCCACCCGGGCGCCACTATGAGGCAGGGATGGGGGATCTTCACGTACATGTAGGCCTAGATCTATTTTGTTTATGCATATGGTAGCAGGAATTTGTTCACACTAAGAGATTCCCATTGCAAGTGTTAAAGAGTCTAGTAATAGCGCTGATCAGATAGTATCAAAGTCATCTAATAAATTATTAATATAGCTATAACTACTTATTTCGATACATTATTGAACTTTAAACAATGCTCTTGAGGACAGGTATAATTGGATGCCCATCATGTGGCATATAATTCGTGGGATTCTATAGAAATGCCCCCGCCGGTTTTGACACCCAGTTCGCCCCTGTTGACTATACTGTCACTATAGTTTAGTATAGGTTATACACCCGAAGAATTTAGTAAGTAGCCTAAATATAGATCTAGTAATCTAGTTCAAATATTGTCCAAGGCTAGATTTGTTCCCCCCTTTTTTTTTAAACTGCTGTAGTGTAGACTTAGTGGATAGACTAAATATTCTGTTGGACTTTGAGCAATAGACTCGTAGTTTGGATTATTTTAGATCTCTTATAAACTTATCTAATCTAGGTCTAGACTAGAGCTAAGCAGAGGTCTAAACGAGCGATTTCGATGTTTAAATATTTTACTAGCTCAAGCTCTAGATTGCATTTTAGCTATATTAGACGCATTAGCTTTACTAAGACAACGTTGACAGCAGAATTAACTGGTAACAAGTTGAACAAGCCTAACACTAACACACACAGTAACACCGAGAGTGAGACTGACAGTAACAATAATATTAATAAGGTGAGAACAGTAACAGTTCATCCGATAGTTGAGTGAATGACTCACAATTAGATATATTTATATCTCTTAGAGGCCTATATTAATAATATTAGGCTATATCATTATTCTATATCTATATCTAATTATAATCTATTCTAGATCAAATCATCATGATCAGTGACAGTGTTTCTCAAACTGTGTTCGCAGAATTTTAGTGTTCATGGGCGCTGAATAACTTTGAATAAGTGTTCTACAAACCACTGGAACTAGACCTATACTATTATACTTTATTATAGTATATATCTACAGCAGTGGTTCCCAAACTTTTTTGTCTCGTAGACCCCTTGCCATGTTTTCCAGTTTTCGGTAGACCCCCTGAATTTTTTTGGAAATTCATTAACTTCAAATTTGTTTTTCTTACAGATTCTAGGCCATATAAATATATATATCCATTGATGATATTCAAATTAAAATGAAGTAAAAAAAAATTATATGCATTGTATGAATTGACTTATCAAAAAAAAAAGCCCTATATTGGTTGAAAAGTTTGATAAGAAAATGTCCATATTGAGCTTATATTAAGGTTTAACATTATATCTTCTCGATTAGATAATGTTTGACTAAGTTAAATTTGGAAAATAACATTATTCATCCTGTCCAATGCATGCTACATTCATTTAATCCTCACAAGAAACACTGATATTTTAACTTCGCTTTGACAAAACTTAGGTTATCACCTTGTCGCAGCAAATAATAATAAAAATAATAATACGAGAAACATATCCTAAAACTCAATATTGTTGACAAATGCTGAAAATGTGGAAATGTGGGTGAGTCAATTGAACACATAATGGCGGGATGTTCCGCCCTATCGGAATCTGCCTACCTAGGTCGCCATAACCAAGTTGCAAAGCTAATACACCAGCACTTGGCTTTGACACACAATTTGATCGGTAAGGATACTCCTCCATATTACAAATACTCACCACAAGAGGTTCTCGAGTCTACGGATCATCTACTGTACTGGTATAGGCCTATTTTGACTGACAAAACGGTAGATTTTAATCGCCCTGATTTGCTGCTCATCGATAAAAAAGAAAGGCCGCTACCATTATTGACATCGCCGTACCACTATCTCATAATTAAAAAAAACTGAGCTGGAAAAACAATGAAAATATGGGAACCTTGGCTTGGAGGTTAAGCGTTTATGGAAATTATCTAAAATAACAATATGCCCCATTGTCATATCAACCGAGGGAATAATAACAACTTACCTCACAGATACCTTCAAGGCCCTTGGCATTCCTAGGAACATTCTCGTTGCCTGTCAGAGGGCGGTACTTCTGCAGACCTGCAACATCACCAGAAAATTCCTCGGTGGAAACTGATAAAGGGACTACGATGAATTTTGTTTCCCTTTAACGAAACTCGACCCTGGCTTCGCCAGAGAATGAATACTCGCTCTTTTATAATAATAAAAATAATCTTTATTGTCCATATGGAAATTTGTCTGACAATTTGTGCATTACACCCAAGGATTCAGACAAAATATTGTCACACTATTTAAGCCTTTCGACAACTATCAAACTTCAGTGTGAAGGAGCCATTGATCAAAAAGTAGTTCTTTTTGATTTTTTGATTCATTAAAAAAAACGAAAAATTTGATAGTAATAACACTATAAAATCGGGCAAGGCTAACTAGTCCAGCTTTATTTTTTTTAGAAGTAAGTCATTTGCAAGTAATTACATAAGAACCTTTCAGTGTCCGAACTTATCTTACCATTACACCTTTGAACTGTATTGTTGCTTAAAGGAATATTTTTCCTGATATCAGATATAGGATTGTGTAAAACAGGTTGTAAAACCTCCTCAATGGCTGGCAAAGTGTGCAGTTTTCTAGAGTTTGAAAAAGTAAAATATTTTAAAATGCCCACAAACCTCTTCTCTTTTGTGATGTTTAATCAAACTTTTTTTCTACTCTGGGTCTATTCTGAACTTGAAGTGATCCAAAAGTATTTCAAATCTGAATCTATTTTATCATGTTGGCGTTGTCTCAAATGGCTACCTGGTCGTGAGGTTTGCGCGCTGGACTGTCGTTCAGATTTATCGATGGTCCAGGGTTCAAACCATGCCCGCTCCCATCCCCCGTCGTCCTGCGGGAGGTTTGGACTAGGAAGTAATTATCTTCAACTCTGATGGAACATCCGAAACATGTAAAACAAAACAAATGATGTTCCAGATTCAATGGTTTCATAGCAAGTGACATAACTTTAAACTTTATTGCATAAAAAGCACAAATGTATTTGCTTGTTTCACAAGGACGAAATGAAGCCAAATTTCTAATAACCAACACTGGACTTTCTACTGTCCTTTTTAGACTAGGCCATGTACAATATTACTTTCATATAGACAAAATTAAGCTTTTTAAAAAAAAGATGTTAAAATTTCAAAATAAAATCATTCGACTACCATAGTTACAATTCAAATGATTAGCTAAGGCACAAATCATTAATGGGAAATGAAATTTAAAGTCTCAACATGCTTAAATGAGATCCACTATCATAGACCCCCATTTACAGGTCATAGACCCCCAATTTATTTTTTCACTTCCGTAGACCCCCTGGAAGTCTATATATAGACCACTTTGGGAATCACTGATCTACAGTGTCTACACCATGGGAATTAATCTCTCTAAAAAATAAACTAAAATACTCAGAATGTGCAAAGTGTTCCAGAGAAAAAGTTTTGGAAGCAATGATCTAGTTTTTAAATATTATTATTATATATTCTATATATTGAATATAGGAATATAGAATCTATATATAATATAGCTGATAGTAGAGAAGCAAAGTTTGCCATATATAGTTCATGATCGTTCTTGTTGTAACTCCTGTTTTAAATTTAAGGCTATTTAATAGGGCAGCTTTCTTTCTCTTGGCTATTACTGGTTCATTCATTTTGCTCTTGGCAAGATTTATACCAGCATGCACAGTCTGTCTCCATGTTGTCCAATCTTGCATGATTTCCTACCGCATGCTTTTTTTATGATTTTGCTTGCAGACATCTCTGTAGGTTAGCCTCGGGAATACCTTGGGTCTTACTCCCTCAATAATCTCAGCATTGAGGAAGTCCAAAGGAATTCTTCCATCTGGCATGTCGTGACATGTCTGAGCCAACATAGTCTTCTCTGTTTCAAAAGAGCATAACTACTGTGTGTATGGCCAGTTTCAAAACGTTCTTATTAAGATCCATCTTTATCTAGAGCTACTCATTTAGTCTAGAGTCTTTGTTTTACCATAATTGGTTTCTATAATTCACAATTTTTCTTTCATTAAAAATAGTCTTCAAGTGCTCCATTTTAAATGAAGATATATTAAATATGTATGTATAATGTAGATTTACTTAGATCTAGATTTATACCTATTAGAAAAAGCTTTATATTGACCAATAGACATCCTAGAGTTTTTATCTGTTGATATTTGTCTATGATAGGCCCCTATACTACATGCTACACTGGGCTACTTTAATGAAATTTTGGGTAATGTCAGACAGACAAAATATTATGTTCAAATATTTTTTAACTTTTTTTTTACCAGATGTCTAAAACTGTTGAAGATGTTATATTGTCAAAAACTGAATCAACTTTTCAATATGATAAAGATCTTTTAACTTTGCCCGTTCCAGACCTATCCAACACATTGAAGAAATACTTAGCTTCAGGTAGTATCAGATATGTCATTTGATTGAAATTGTGCTTTTCTTCAAATTAAATTTACTTTTATGAATTTTCCAACACATTTTTAAAATCTTAAACTTTTTTTTGTTAATACCTTTAAAGTAAAAGTGTTAGTAACAGAAGAAGAATACAAGAAGACAGAATTGATTGTTTCTCAGTTTGCTAATGGTGAAGGCAAATATTTACATGAAAAATTCAGAGCCAAAGCAGCCAATAAAAGAAATTGGGTAAATTTTTTTTCTCTTAATTTCTTTTAGTCTGCTATTTTATGTAGCATTTTAATTTTATTTTTACTATTACTATACCACTATCAGATTTCATTTTAGCTAAAAATAAATTCAAAAGTATTGGCCTAAACGTCATTCAGGGTTGACAACTATATCTAATGGCCTTACATTTTTACTAGAAAGTGTATTATGTCTTGAGGGGTATCTACTTGTGCATTGTGTGGCTGAGTGGGCTTGAGCTAGAATCCTGATGATGTCAAGGAACTTTCTAATGGTAGCAGATCTCCCAGATACCCTCTCCCTTCCACATGTCCACAAAAGAGATTGGTTCAGAGTGCAAAGAGCATGCTACAAGTGCATGGAAGACGTGGTGTGTACAAAAGCAAAAGCCCTTACATTTTTTTTTCTCTGTATAATCACTGTTCTGTCCAGATCACATTGCCACATTTGCTATTCTGTTTTACTATTGCTAATGAAGAATCGAGTTGAAAAATATTTTTTGCAAACACAGATTTAGATGAAACCAATTACATTTATATTACATTATAGATTTTTTGTATATAATGAAGACGACACATTATTTTCCTCACTACCGGTAATCTATATTCTATTCTTTTATGATATTAAATATATAAGGATTTTTTTTTCTAAGTGGTGTTAAGAAATAAATAATTTTACTACCTATCCTTACTTCCTGCTGAGTTGATAGTGGGTGGGCCATGTTAGATTGAATCGCATATCCTGGTCTAGGCAGCAATTCTATTATTCTAATTACTTGAATGAGGAAAAATTGTGTCATATTTTTTTAGCATTAAAAATAAATGTTTTGAAATGTTTTTATATCCATATTGTGGAAACTTGTTTCTTTATAATGACATAGCTTGAGGAATGGTGGGAAGATGCAGCATATTTAGAATTAAGACTTCCAAGACCTCTGATGAACATGGGTGGTCCAGCTCCATATTCTGAGGATGTCTGGCCTCCTGTAGCTGGTTCACAGATCCCAAGAGCTGCCATGTGCATGTATTATATTCTAAAATATTGGGAATTTACACGCAAGTATGTGTAGCATTACTTTTGAAAACATTGGTTCAAATTTTGTATTTTAATATCTCTTTGAGTTCGACAAATGATGTTTATTCTTTTAATTATTCATATACCAGCATGTTAGTAACTTTGTTTCAAATGCAATTTTATATTCTTATTTACATTTTAAACTAATTTTATAATTTCCACCAATGCTTGTCAGAAGCTAGGTTTTTACAATAGAAGGAATTTTATTTTTTATTGTGATTAGATTGTTTTGTTTCTAGAGAGGGTGTTTAGCTTGTAGAAAGTCAGTGTTTCTTGGAGCAGTGTAATTTGTTTTTTGTCTTAGATATTCAGTTTTTATTGTCTAGTTTCTACTATATTATTTCTATAGCATTGCACTTGTTTGACTTGAGCTTAATACTTCATGAAAAATCAACTGTTGTTGTACTTGTGAAATGGTTGTTTGGGATTGTTCCGTGAAGTAATCAACTTCTTGGGGTGGCTTTCAGTTAAAGAGATCTTTCCACCTGTTGATCTGAACTTTGCTAGGAACTTGGTGTTGATCATTTCCTTATTAACAGTTGAAACTGTCTCTTCTTCGTAATACAAATACAGTTATCACATTGTGTATGTAACTAACAATAATATTCTTTTGTACAACTTTTTAAACATTTTAATAGAGAAAAACACAAACCAATGAAAGATAGTAAAGGCCGGCCACTATGTATGTACCAGTTTAAGAGAATCTTTAATACTTGTGCTGTTCCTGGAGTTCAGAAGGATAAACTCATTCAGTATTTTAAAACTGGTATGTTGTGTGGTATATAAAATCACTTAGTGTTCTAAAACTGTATGTTGTTTAGTATATAAAGTCATTTAGTGTTTTGGAACTAGATGCTGTTGATATTGCAATGATGGTTTCAAATAAAAAAAAATGGCTTAAAATTTAAAGTTTTTATTTAAGTATGTTTACTATTACCGGTATGTTATTATTCAATAGTTTTTTATCTACATTTTTTTTTTTTGCAGAATCAGAAGGATTTTGCCCCACAAATGTCATTGTTATATCCAATGGGCACATTTTTAGTATTACCCCTTTTGATGACAAGGGTGAGATACTAACAGTACCGGAGATACAATTTTTACTTCAACAAGTTCGAACTCGTAGTAAGCTTTTAGGCTTAGGACAAGGGTTAACTTATTTGACTGCTGAAGAAAGAACCAAATGGGCCAAGGTGTGTTTGTTTGTTGATATGTCTGTCTGTTGCTAAATTTATCCTTTAAGTTCTTAAGTGGATAATGATTATTTTAAACATTTATTTCCAGGCAAGAAACAGACTTGTTGCACTCCACCCCCAGAACTATGTTAACCTGACAAAGATTCAAACCTCTATAATAGCTTTCTGGTTAGAAGATGGCGATGCAGGGGATGTGTCTGATGTATGTAGTAAACACACACACAATATCTTAATATATAAATATTTAATATAAATATATATATATATTTACCTTTATCTATCCCTTTGTCTGCTGGACCATTAGGGCACCACACAAGATTTGGCGATCATCCTTCTCCATTCCTCTCTGTCCTTAGCCTTAGTTAGAACATCATTCAATGGCATGCCCGTCCATTCTTTTATGTTGTCCTCACATCGCTTTCTCTGTCTGCATTTCTTCATTTTCCTGGTACTGTTCCCTGAAAGAAGGTCTTAGCGAGCCCCCAAGATCTTGTGAAATGGCCATAGATTTTTAGCTTGCGTTTTTTTACGATAGTTAGCAGGTCATCAATATATATATATAATCATTTAAGTCAAAATGTTTTTCTCCACTATTTGTCTCTCTGTTTAAATTAATTGTTCATTATATCCAAGTTATGCACATTTTAAAAGTCTCTCAGCATTGCAGGGGATAAGAGGAGACTATGTCTCATATTCTTTTGGACTATCCAAGACTTGCTAAATTCCATTTTGACAAGTCTGGGCAATCATATACTCTTGACCTATATGGTGACATATGTGCATAGTGCCCAACTGCAGGGGTTTCATCCAAGGCTTTTGGAAAAGATGATTTGAGTTTCTCAAGCCTTCACCCACATCGAGTTGCATAATCATCACAACTGGATGCATATACAAATCAAGAATATACATTTTTTTTTTAATTTGTGAAAATAAATTTTGTACATTATTTTCAGCTTGCAAATAGAGCCATCCTTGGTCATGGAGAAAATAGATGGCTAGATAAATCTTTATCCTGTGGTGTTTATGAAAATGGGCTGTTTGTTTCAAATGCAGATGTAAGTAAACATATAGTTTTCTTTGTGTCTTTCTTCAATCAGTATGGTGTATAAAGGAACTATTACTTTAGAAAATACTTTTTATTCAAATATATAGATAAATGCTTGTTGATTTTTGTTTTTAAGAATTTTAATTAGCACTTGATAGTCATCCATTGTTATATACTTTTGTAGATTTGAGAAAAAGATAGAAATTGAGATTAATAAAAACTGACCGTTCACACACACACACTTTTAATATTTTTTTTTCTTCCTTTGCATGCCTGCTTATCAGATTTGTATTTAGTGTTGTTGTTTTTTTCCATTCCCTGTTTAAAATTTCTCAATAAACTAGCTTAGAATCTAAATTTTTTTTCTTTTATGTCAAAATACAGCTAAACTTGAAATATTGAAAAGGAAATAACCTTCTACCCTATATGGTATACACATCTTTTCTTCCAAACCATACATTGTATAAATTGTTTTTCAATCTACTCAAAATTCAATCCTTTACACTATGATTTGCATCTAGTCCATCATTTTTGCTACCTATGTTTCACTACCTGCCTTTTTTTAAATTGGGAATTTATTGCCTTTTTTGTCAACTTTTTTTTTTTTTTTTTTTGGTTAAGAACTAATCCACTGATAGAGCTTTGTCTTATTAAGTTTTTCATATCCTGTGGATTGTGGTAAAGAGAGTTTTGTTTAATATTTTATATTTAAAATATTTTTAGCTTTTAAGGCCATACCTACTGATATCTTAAACTACTTACCCATAAATTACTTAATGAAACTGTTTTTAGTATTGTTAAGTATTTTCATGTATTACTTTAGCATACACCTGCCGAGGGTATTATGATGACCTATGTCACAAGTTATGTTCACCTTAAGCTTCGTGAATGTGGTGGACAGTGGCAGGTAATTAATTTGCTATTGTATCTTAATTAGCATACAGTATCAAGCACGTGCATCAATAATAGTGTTTAGATTTTATTTTGCTAGAGACATTACATACTATTTAAAACACTGAATAACAAGATATTTATTAATATTTAACTTTTTCAATATATTGCTGTCATTTTTTTCTTGTTGTTAGGGAAACCAGCAGTTAAGAAAATTAGAAGAACCTGAATTACTTCAGTTTGTTATTGATGACAGTTTGAAAGCAGACATTGAAACAGCTAAACAGAATTATTCTGTATTGGTAAGAATTACATAAAACAATCATTTCTTGTTTTGTCTTTTATCATCAACTCTTTGCATTGCATGTTAATATTTCAGGTAAATATTAATTTATGGTTTAAATTTTGCTCCTATGGACATTCAAGGTTAATGTCAAATGTGTCCTCTGTAATGCTCTTTATTTGAAGTGGGAAGGAGCATCTATATAGATTAACTTAGAATTAGAGGAGTTATAATTACCATCAACAAGGGAAAAGTGAATAATATGGATAGCCTAAAAAGTTACTGCCTTAGTGAAGTCCTCAAATGTGAGGCTATTTCATATTAAGATTTTTTTTCCCATTAATGGATTAGAAGTGTAATAACTTGACATGCTTTCTGTATGTTTGTTCTGTTTAGAATTTTGAAAATATCATTATCAAAATTTTAGCCACTGCACTGTCTTGTAGTAAAAAAAAAGTGTTGGCAGTGGTCTGATTCAGTTCAATGTTTACAACACAAGATACTATATTTAGTCAAAAAGTGGGTGTAGGCCTGAGTCTACATACAATGAAGACAAAAAACAGTGTTTGTGTCTGCTGTTTGCATGAGATGAGGGGGGAGAGAGATGGAGGAAGGGAGAAGTGTCTGTCTGCCAGTCTTTTCCCCTCATTAGGCACACCCACTTAATACCAAAATATAATGTAGCATACGGTATGCCATGCACACACACTATGCAAAGCTGGAAATTGATTGAAACCAGCTTGTTTAAGATTGGTGAATGCTACAGGAAACCGGGAGAGTGGCATGCAGCAAACTGAAACTTTTGGAATTTTTAAATTCTAGTTATCACAAACTGGGCATAATTTACTACGAATCATCCAAATGTGAAAAAAAAATCATAGAGTAAAATGAATTTGAATTATGCAAATTTTGATTTATGTGAATTTGAATTATATGGATTCCAAAGTATGCTCTATTTATATAGAACAGGGAGGATTAAAGATTGTGCCAGTAGAATAGGAACTTGAAGGTCTGTTGAAACTAAATATTGTACTTAATTCCATTGTGGTTTGTTGAAAACATTTTTAAAGGACTGCAGCCTAAATAGTGTTATAGCTTGGAAGGAAACAAAAAACAACAGCACAAAACAGTTACTCTAACATAAGTGAGCTCATCTCATATTAATATTGATTTTATACTAATTAAGATTAAAGATTAAAAAGGTGGCACCAGCTTGACCTTTGCATCACCCGAAGGATGGATCTGAAAAGTGTCATCCACACCCGTTCATACCATAGTGCGGACTGCAACTCAGACCATTCACTAGTGCTAAGCAAAATCAAACTACTTCTCAAGAAGGCTTACACTTCCACTCAACCCAGAACTAGGCGAATTAACGTCAACCATGTAGGTGACCCAGAGAAGTGTGCATTCTTTGGCGAGCTCCTGAACAGTTCAATCCCCTCGTTAAGTGATGAAGAAGACATCTCGATCAGATGGGAGAAATTAAGAGACGTAATCTACAGTTCGGCAATCACCGCCTTTGGGCCTCAAAAACACAAAAATGTAGACTGGTTTGAGGCGAATCTAGCACATATGGAACCTTGCATCGAGAAAAAACGATCTGCACACCTCGCTCACAAGACAAAGCCTAATCCAAAATCTCTGGAGGCCTTCAAAAGTGCTAATAAAGAGGCAAAACAAATGGCTAGAAAATGTGCTAACAACTTTTGGAGGGATACCTGCAACAGAATCCAAGACAGTCTCCACTCAGGAAATAGCAAAGCTCTATTTGATGTCATTAGAGCGGCCCTGGGTCCAGCAGTGTCTAAGCCTGCCCCCCTTCTATCCAAATCAGGAGAAAAAATTACAGATCAAACCAAGCAGCTAGAACGATGGACAGAACACTACCTCGAAGTCTATGCCACACAGAATACAGTAGACGATGTCGCCCTGGCTTCTCTACCAGATCTTCCAGTACTGGAATGCCTAGATGAGCTTCCGAGCCTTAGTGACCTCAAAAAAGCAATTAGCTGCTTAAAAAATAGAAAATCTCCTGGGAGTGATGGTATCCCAGTGGAAGTAGTGAAAGTCAACGAATCACTCCTGCTCCCTGAACTCTATATTCTCCTCTGCCGCTGTTGGGAAACAGGTCATGTCCCACAGGACATGCGTGACGCAACTATAGTCACAATATACAAGAACAAAGGGGATCGGAGTGATTGCAACAACTATAGGGGTATCTCTCTCCTCAGTATAGTGGGCAAGATCTTTGCTAGAGTGGCACTATCCAGGCTGCAAGTGATAGCTTCTAGAGTCTACCCAGAGTCTCAGTGTGGATTCAGGAGTGGTAGGTCCACTATAGACATGATATCTTCTCTACGACTACTGCAGGAGAAATTTAGAGAGAGAGACAGACCCCTTTACATTGTTTTTGTCGATCTGACTAAAGCTTTTGACATGGTCAGCAGAAGTGGCCTTTTCAAACTCCTGAGGAAAATAGGTTGCCCTCCCAAACTACTGAAGTTAATTGAATGTTTTCACGAGGAAACTAAATGTACTGTCAAATTCAATGGAGCCCAATCAGCACCTTTTGAGGTTTGCAGTGGTGTCAAGCAGGGATGTGTGCTCGCACCTACTCTGTTTGGCATATTCTTCTCCTGTCTACTGCATTACGCGTACAGCGACATAAACGAAGGTGTGTTTCTCCATACAAGATCCTCTGGAAAACTATTTAATGTATCAAGGCTGCGGGCAAAAACCAAGGTTAGGAAGCTACTCGTCAGGGAACTCCTGTATGCTGATGATGCAGCTATTGTGGCTGATTCTGATATTCAGCTACAGTCCATGGTTGACAAACTATCTGCTGCTTGCCAGAAGTTCGGCTTAAACATCAGTCAAAGCAAGACTAAGATACTTGTCCAAAACACAAACACTGCACCTCAAGTAAGCATTAATGGCCAACCACTAGAAATTGTTGATCACTTTTGCTACCTTGGCTCCATCATATCCAACAACACTCTACTGGATAAAGACATAAACTACAGGATAGCCAAGGCAATGGCCACCATGTCACGGTTGCAGAAAAGAGTCTGGGACAACATATTGCTGACTAGCAGTACTAAAGCCCTAGTCTACCGGACCTGTGTGTTGAGCACCTTGCTGTACGGAAGTGAAACATGGTCAACCTACTCATGGCAGGAAAAAAAGCTGAATGTCTTCCACCTCCGATGCCTAAGGCGGATCTTTAAAATAAGGTGGCAAGATAAGATAACAAATGAGGAAGTGCTACATAGAGCAGGATGCCAGGACATCCGCTCTGTTATCAGCAGCAGACGCCTTGGCTGGCTTGGCCACGTTCGTAGAATGCCAGTAGGTCGACTTCCACAGGACATCCTGTATGGCGATCTAATTGAAGGCAAGAGAGCCGCTGGTCGCCCACTTTTACGTTATACGGATGTATGCAAACGCGACATGAAGCTCTTCAAAATCGACACTGGCAACTGGGAAGAGGTGGCACTGGACAGATCCACATGGAGAGAGAGCATAAAGGAAGGGTCACAGATTGCAGATGTCATACACAACAGAAGCAGAAAGAAGGGTGAAAATGCAATGGCGCCTGGTGATTTTATATGCCCAACCTGTGATCGCAGCTGTGTATCAAGGATTGGCCTCTTTAGTCACACAAGAAGTTGCAAAGGGAAAAGATCGTCTCGCGAGACGTAAAATGCCACAGACAGAGACTAATTAAGAATATTTAAAAGACGATAGATAACAAAAATATTTGGGTTACGTTTGTTTGATTTCAGAGAAACATTGCTACAAATGAAATAAAGGTGTACAGCAAATATGGCAAAAACTATTGCAAAGAAAAAAGTATTCATCCTGATGCTTTATGTCAGCTTGCCATGCAGCTAGCTTACTATACTCTTTATAGAAGGCAAGAAAATAGTTTCATTCTCTTTAAAGAATTTTTTTGTACGAGTCGGTGGTAAAGTTGATAAAAAAATCTGAAAATCAAAAACTTGAAAAAAAATAAAAATAAAAACCTGCTATAGGTAAATAACATTTATTTGCTAATACAAAAATTACTTTCATTTGCATATACAACAATGTTTTAAGTTTTTGTAAAGTAACATTTCTCATGTTATGTTTACTAAAACAGTTGTATTAATTTATATATTTATTTTTCAAGAATGGCTCCTACATATGAAACTGCTCCAATCAAACAGTTTTATCATGGTAGAACAGAAACAATGAGAACTTCCACTCAAGAAGCTAAAAATTGGTGCATTGCAATGACAGATCCTTCAGTCTCAGTAAGTGGGCTGTTATCTAGTGTTTTTTTTTACTTCTGAGATATTTTTATTTAGTGTTACCAATCATTGTATGAGCTAGTTGGTGTCTCACACAGTCTAGTTTTGTTTTTGAAGGAACAAATTTGGTCAAATTTTGTTTTTGTATCAATTCTTGTATTTACAGACTAGTGAAAGATACAGACTATTTAAAGTTGCTCTTAAAAAGCATAATAGTGACTTCAGTGATGCCTGTGAATTTAAAGGTACAGTTATTTAGTTCTTAAATCTTAATAGCCTAAACTGTTCTTTGATTTATAAAATATAAATCTATGTATCTTTGATTACTGAAATCTTTGAAATGACGATATCCATAAGGTTGTGATCGACACCTTTTGGCTTTGTGGCTCACAGCAAAAGAGGAAAATCTTCCTGTTCCACAAATTTATCTAGATCCATCATATGCTAAAAGGTTAGTTTAAAGTGGATACCTGTTCAGATTCGAAACCAATAGTACATTTAATAATGAATTTTTTTCATTTTTTTTTAATATACATTTTTTGTTAACATTTTTATGGAAAAATAAGTATTACTCTCTATTCTGTAAGTTGTAGGTTCCATTAGACTCAATAACCCAGCCACTTTATTTCACATAATGCCACAGTGTCCCATGAAATGAAATCCACAGTTTAGTTGTATTAGAGTGTAATGTAATATACTCATCACAGTAATATCAGAATATCATAACAAGTTATTTAGGCTTTTGTTATATAAGTTTTATAGTTTTCAAATAAAATTATCTTTTTCTCTCAACATTAAAATCCAATTAACTTTCACTCCTTCCTTTTTTGTGGTAATCATTCACAAAAACATTCACTCATTCCCCTCTTTTGCTTTAGCTCAAAATGTTCAATTTGTCAACATTTGTTTTTTACTCTTTATCCTGTGACAACAAATGTATAAATCAAGTTTTAAATGTGAACAAATGTCCTCTTCAATTCCTACTTACATCCCATCACCCTTATGAGTCCACCCAGCTCCAATGGGAAACTGACACTAGTTGGTGAAAAGTAAAGGTCTTTGGTCGTTGTGCTGGCCACATGACATCCTCATTAACTGTAGGCCACAGAAACAGATGACCTTTACATCATCTGCCCTAAAAGTGGAACTTTACTTTACCCTTGCTGGGATATAAGCTTTCATGAACTGATCTCTTTACCATAGTTCTCTGTCTGCTGTTATTCTTTCTTATTCCAGGTATTACAGTCAAAACAAAGTTTTATCTTTTGTTGTTGTTGCAATAAAAATACTTTATTTGGGGTGGGAGGGTGTTAGTTCAACACCTAGACTTCCAAACAGGCAGATTAGTAGCAAGGGACAGTCTGGTGGAGTTAATAAGGCTATAGTAGTTGTATTTAAATAAAGCAATGTTTCATTTGTCAAAAAACTCCTGTTGCAACAATATTTAATGACATTTTTTACATTTTTGTTTCATGATAATTGTGTTTTCATGTTTCCCTTTATTTAACAGTGGTGGTGGAGGAAACTTTATCTTATCAACAAGTTGCATTGGGTTTTCTACTGTGATTGGTGGCGTCTTGCCCATGTGTGAAAACTGCATTGGGACATTTTACAGAATCAACGATGACAGGTAATCAGCATGGAGTAAAATAAAAATATGTTAGGCAACTTAGTCATTTTTTTGTATATTAACATTTATATTACCTCTAAAAATGTCCAATGATTCTTTTTACAAGGTTGTCATTTTTTGTAACAACATGGAATGCAGATAAAGACACCAACACTTCAGATTTTGCCGAAGCAATATGTTGTGCTCTAGACAAGCTCAAGGTCTTGATAGATGAACAACCCATGACCCCAAGTTCACGATTATAAATCTATATATTTAATCTTGATAGATGAACAACCTGTGACCCCAAGTTCATGATTATAAATCTATCTATTTATATAAATATATTTGTTATTGACAAATCTTCTAGATTTTTACTATATATATATTTTACTTAATTTTAAATTTTAATTTATATAATTGTTTAAAATACAAGTAGTGGAACAATTTTTTTTTCTTGTTAGAGAAGTCCAGAATCTACTTCATTATACATGCAAAATAAAACAATATAATTTTATAAGTATTAAGTGCACTGTAAAATTAATTTTATTGTGTTATTGTTGTTGCCAATTATGTTATCATAAATATTTTTTTTTCTACTTAAATAGAATCAAGAATTCTATAAGAAAGTAATGTATGTCCATTGTATCATGTACATACTATAATTTTTTTATGTACTTCCATGTTTTTAATTTGTCCTATATAATATTTTTATATACCATTTTGTAATATTTACATTTGTAAAATAGATTTATTTTGCAAATCCAGTAAATTAAAAATTACAGTGTTGCCTAATTAATGGATTAACATAAACCCTGGCATGACGAACTCACTTAAAAAAAACATTTATACACTTTTAGTAATTCACCTAGGCCACAGTAGTTTAAATAAAAAGTGTTTTTGCCAGGGTTATTTATTTATTGGATATATATGTTTGTTTCTCCATGTAAATGAAAAGAAATACTGTTAAATATTGCTAATTAGCGCTATCAGATCACAATATCCTGGTATTTCTCTCTTTTATTAACTCGTTTTGAAAATAGAATAGCTAAATATCTTTCAATTAAATATAGAATAAAATTGTTTTAGTTTTGCTGTTGTTTATATTTATTGCTCAATAATGACTGCATAAAATATATTTCTCCTCAGAAAATAACGTCAACAGACTTTCATTTATTTCTTATAAATTTATTCTAGTTAATTCTTTCTGTTAGTTCAATAACTATATAAGTAATTAGTTCGTATTATATATATATATATATATATATATATATATATATATATATATATATATATATATATATATATATACAGTGCTTTTTTTTGTAAAAAAAAAAATAAGTGCTGGTACTCAGTGATGGATTGCCTAACTTTTAACTACTTATAAATTAATAATAAACGTTGAAATACAAGAAAAGTAATAATTTTTTCCCCACATTCAAAAAGGTGCCGGTGTACTGGTGTGTACCATCACAAAAAAAGCACTATATATATATATATTATAAAGCTTGTCTTCGAGTCTCATGATGAATGCAATATTTCCCATGGCTACGCAGCTCCAGCTGTGACCTGCATATTTTGCCACATTCGAGGCAAGCATAGCCATTGTCTGCTGGTGGTCGATTAAGATTTTTATTTTTGACATCTGCATACATGAGTTTCTAACTAGCCATTCTGTAACGAAATGAAATAGAGCTTACCATTGTTCAACTCGCTTAAGAAATATTCCATTCTTTCTCCAAATCTTAAAATGAATTTT
The DNA here is from genome assembly GCF_947242115.1 of Biomphalaria glabrata. Classification (NCBI taxonomy): domain Eukaryota; kingdom Metazoa; phylum Mollusca; class Gastropoda; family Planorbidae; genus Biomphalaria; species Biomphalaria glabrata. Next base: position 35,236,798 of record NC_074711.1, on the reverse strand, counting down.
GAAATACTCATTTAAAAACTTAATTATGCTACCATCCAGATTATAGGAATTTTAAGACCGTGTTTAAATTGTATTGATGCAACTGATAATGCAAAGGGTAAAACTTGACCACATTAAAAGCTGAAGGAGCTCTTTGAAAGGAACAAGTGGGGTTCAGTGCAGGTGAAAGATGTGTCTATTATTTAACATACAAGTTCTGAATGAAATGATTCCATCCCAGACAACTGATGTATACATTTAAAGATTTAAAAAAATAATTTTCACATGGTTGGTCTTGAAAAAAATTGTCAACTAATGTAAGGCGTATGCATGTATGTCTCACATAGAAATCAAAATCGTTTGACCAATCTTGATACAACTGGGCACAAATGTTCCTTAGATGATAGTGGAGACTATAGTGTATTTTTAATGTACCCCCACAACAAGGGGGCCATACAAATAAAAGAAAATACCTAAATTTATCTGTATTAAAGACGAAAATTGTCCACAACTTGGGTAAACCCATTTTCACATTGTTTATATTGGATATGTGGCTAAACGGGTAAACCTATTTTCATATTTTTATTTTCGTGGCAAAATAAAAATGTAAAGGGAACATTCGCCATGTTAGAGATAGGTCTTAAATATCATCTTATCTTGAATACAAATTCACTATACCAGTAATACCCAAACTAAGGGCTGCAGGTAATATTTGGTTATATATATAAGAATGTTAAAAAGATTCTCAAGAAATGTTTCTGAACATTTATGGGTTCATTCTCCCAAATTCTATTCTATACAGTTTATCATAGAAATGCCAAAAGCTCCAATCTGTAGACCTGTTCCCTGTCTTTGGTGTTGCAGCATTATGTTGTTAAATGAGCATGCTCCGCCATTTGTAATAAATTTAGTATTAAAAATTATTGGAGTTGTAATTATTCTTTGGTAAAATTTAGACATTTTTATTTGAACATAATTTTACTGTTCTTTATAATTTTCTATGGTAGGCCTATTTAATTTATAAGATATTTATGAATAAATTAAAACTAATCTGAGACTTCAAATCAGTTCTCAAATGTCTATCATCTTGAGGTTTGGCTTGGAGCTGCGGCTCTCACAGTGGGGCTGGGGAGGGTGTAATGAGGAAGATAAGAAACTTATAGTTTCCAGTTTCTCTTTGCATATATTTACAATATATTTAGAATTATAATTTATCTAATGAATGTTCTTTAAACGTAGTCATTTAGCCTTTTTTTTCCTTCTGAAATTCTGTTTCTTAGATAATAGAGTTTTGTTTACTAGAAAAGGTTCATGCTTGACCCCGCCGCTTTTGACAGTCTATCAGCCTGTTCATTTCCCATAGTGCTTATTGTCGATGTTGTTGCACCCCAAAGTTTGAGAAACTCTGCTTTAAATATGATATATTGGAAACAAAAATCTTGAATTTGTTTCGCTTACAAAGATGTTTCCATTGATATTCTGTCATGTTTTGTTGGTAATTAGGCTACTTGGTGTATAGACCCAACTAAAAGTCACCTAAAACAAAATCACGCTCACATCTGCAATATTTTTTTTATTTTAAGTTTTAATATCAGACTTCATAGAATCCTAAATGCTGCTGGTAAAGCTATTGGGGAAAAACAAACCCCATTTGGGCAGCTGTTTGAGACAAATATTCATAAGAAAGCTAAAAAGATTCTAGAAATATAAAATCACCCTTTGGGTCAGGATTTTGTGATTTTACCATCACAAAAGAGATAAAAGACACCGATGGCATTTATCAGTTTCCACTGAGGAATTTTCTGGTGATGTAGGTCTGCAGCAGTACCGCCATCTGACAGGCAACGAGAATCTTCTTAGGAATGTTTAAAATGGCTCTGAAGGTATCTTTGAGGTCAATTGCTATTATCCCCTCGGTTGACATAACAATGTTGTTAGTCTAGATAACTTATATAAACGCTTAATCTCCACGCCCAAGTTCCCATATTTTCTTTGTTTATGGCGGCCCAGGTTGGCAGATTCTGATAAGGCTGAAAATCCTGCCATTGTCGTCCACATTTTCGGCATTTGTCAATAACATTGAGTTTTAGGATATATGCTTCTCGTAATTTTTTGTCTTAATTACTCTGTCCTGTATTGCTGTAACAAAGCCATCTGTTTCAGGGTAGGATGACCTGATTTGAGCCATGTTAAGGAAGCAGCCTTGTCAATGTTTTCACCATCTAATAAAGCCGGGAATTTTCTGCGGAGTGTTTTTTTTTTTTTCCGATTGGCGAATCTCATGATCTGTGTCGTCCAAACCAACATTAACACCAGCATTGTTTAAGTTCAGAGGGCTTGCTTCTGAGTAGTATTTGTTTCGGTAGAAAACTAGTTTTTTGCTGGAGGCGTGCAGTTTTGATCGTATTTTTAAAAATTGTATCTTACACCATTAGTAGATAGGCCTATCCTGCAATCCACGACCTCCATCCTTCTAGGGAGTTATAACCTTATGGTGGAAGACTTGTGGTGTAAACATCGAAAATTGGTTAGTAGTTTACTGTAGTCTGTCAATATTACGTAGGTCGGCGTCACTCCATTTTATGACAATAACATGTGATGAGGTTACTGCTAAACAGCTTAGTGTTGAGGATTTTATTTACTACTTGCTTACATTTACAATTAGGCTACTATTATTATTAAATGCAAGAAACTAATAGTAAAAACAAATCAAAGACAGAATGCTTTTAACATACAATTGAAGTTTATTTTGTTTCACATTATTAAAAAGAAGACTTAACTAAATAGTGTTGTAGTCTTTCACCTCTCCCAAGAGTTAGTATTATTGAAATGAATGTCATTAAGAAATTTTTTTTTAAAAACTAAATTTGGAATATTGCACATGAAAATTAATATAAATACACAAAAAATGATAATGTTAATAATTAAGCAAAACTATCGGGAGATCATTTGTTATCAATTGGCCATCTTTTTCTGCTTAGCTTGAAGTTCAAGTTGTATCAATGTTTCATCCCACATGACAAATTGTTTAGAGAAGAGAGTTATCTAGCAGCAAGTTAAGAAAACATTTAGAATACTGAAATGGTATTTATACTAGAATATAGATCAATAGAAAAATAAGCCTCTTTTTTCTTCCCACAATGATGATGTGACAACACAAGGATTTTGCAACTAGAATGACACAGATGACATACCCAAGTTAATTTGATAAATTTGCAGAGTCTGGTGTCTACATTTATATTTACAACTGGTTTACATCAAGTTTGACACAGCTATTACATTTCAGCTTTATATTCAAGCAATTTGTAGGTTCCAAGTGTTGCTATCATAATCATAATATTTAATGCTTAAAAAATACAGTAATAGTGTATAGTATAATAATATGAATATCAATTTAATTATTTATTTCATATTTATACTGCAACTCAATTTTAGTTATTTATACCAAATTTTGGTAGTAAGGAACATTCTCAAGATGAATCTCAAGAACATATTTAAAAAGAATTAGAATGAGGAACCCAAATTGTCAACACAATAATTAAGACACAGTCAACACTTTCAAATTCAATGAGAAACAATATAACTTCAACCCGGCAGTATATTAGAAAGGATACAATTGTATTGTATGTGTTGAGTAATCTACGGGTCTCCTCAGTAAGATTAGAGATATCATCCTGTTCAAAAATAAAATAAACATTTATTGTGTAAATAATTAAAGTGAAAATGTAACAATAAACTCCTTGATATGTAATGGAGTGTACTATAACAAACAAAACAACTTCCAGACCAAATAAAAACAAAAGTTATACTGGGTTCAAATGATAAGAAATGACATCAATGAATTGAAATTATTTTTCAAATTGTTACAAGACTATCAGGAATGAATTATTTCAAAGTTCTAACCTTAAAAATCTATAAAACTTAGCTACATAGAAATGTAGACCCCACAACTAGCACAATATATTAACATTTTCAGAACAAAACAAAAAACAATAACACTGACCTACATGAAGAAAAAAAACTTATGCTATTCTACCTACCTGCTGTGAAATCTGTGCCAGACTTAAGGTTTGCAGTTTATCCACAAGTTTGGGGACAGCTGAAAATAAAGAGAAACATTGTTTTCATATTGTTCAAGGTGACCAGCATTTTATCCTGCAACAAAAGTTTAACCTTCGAGTGCTAACTGTCATGCCGAAAACAAGGAATAAGACTATAAGACGGTACATTGAAAAGAGAAAGATGAAAAAACTATAGCATTTTTACTCATGTTCTTGTGAAATGAATACAGAAAATGGAAACTGTATCTTTAAACTGATGCACCGAAAGGCAAATTTCATGAAAAACTTTTTCAGCTGAAAATTGCTCAGTTGATAATTGATATCAAAATTATTATTGGTTTACCCCTAGCAATGTATTAATGGAAAAGATTCATTTCATTTCAAAACCTGTAAGTGTAGTACGAAATGTCAGATAGTACACTAGACTTAAGACTAGATGCTTACCTTGAATGTGTTCACTATTAATATTAGTTTCATTTTCCGACAGCTTTTGCCACAACCCACACTGTTTTTCCAAGAAGTCATATTCTACACATAAATCATTTCAACAATTATTTCAATACATATAACACATTAAATAAAATAACTATTTTATCAATACATTAAAAAAACTTTTTAACAGCAACTATATATTTATTTCTCTTTGAAGTCTATAACTTACTTAACAAGTCCAAAGCTTAAAAATGTTTTATTTTATTGAGATGTGAAAAATGTTGTGCTTCTGGACTAACCTACTTTAAAGTTAAAAAAGACAATTCCTGCTGGTGTTACCTGCAAGAAGTGACTCAAGCCGTGCATCTTCTGTTAATAGAAGCTCTTCTACATATGCGTGATCCAAATATTTTTTTAGTTCTGGTACTAAAAAAATAGAAAAAAATATATTGCTTGTTTAATATAGTCCTACATCATTTATATATAGAAAAACTACATTAACTTAAATAGTCTTACATTTTTCATATAGAGCAGCAGCCTTTTTTTTCCCAGATAGTGAAGTTGTTATCTTGTTTTGTATCTCCAGCAAACTTTCAAGACACTGTGATCAACAAATTTCAATTTAGAAATAGAACAGTTTTTAGGAAATGTGAAACAAAAAACAAGTTTATGTAAATAAGTGTTGGTCTTCAATGCAAAATGCTTAGTGATCAGTGACATGCACAATGCAACCAATGGAGCAATTGACTGAGAGTATTTCTTTTCTAAAAGTTAATGCATAAGCCTGTTGACCTGTATAGAGCAGTTAATCTTTTTTTAAATATACATATATATCACACACACAAAGATATCCTTTTAATGTAAAAAATGACAACTGTTTCAATATACTTGTAACCAAGTAAATAACTTACAATGCTTATAAAGAATAAATTTAAGTAAATAACCTTTGTGTAACTAACCTGAATTTTATTGGCTTTATTCTGAAAGAAAAACAGATATTTATAAATTAGTAATAGATAAGCATGCTTTAACATGCAAAACTTTTGCTAAGAAGATGACTTTGTATATATATGTAGGCTTTAATTTAAATAAACTCAATTTCTATTACATAATAACTGAAGGATTAATTATCCTATATATAAAAAGATGATTTAAAGTCACTTTTCTGTTTAATGAAGTTAAAAATTTGTTTTTTTTATAATCAAACCAATATCCAATATAATTTGTATTTGTTTTGATTACTAACATTTGCTTTATCAAACCAGTTCAAAGATTTCAAAAATATTTCTTGTACAATCAATTATAGATAAATTTCAAATTATTTCAAATATAACAAAAAATTACAAAGATAAAAAAAAATTAGTCAGATGGGGCAAAGAAAAAGAAACCCCAGTAAAAATGAAATAATTTTAAAAACTAACAAACTGGTCAATTCAGTAATTTTTTTAAAAGTCATATTTAGCTATTAGCAAAGCAACAAAGAAGAGACCTATAAAAGAAACTGGATGAAGTAAAAAGCAACAAGATGATATTAAAGAATAAGCCACATTTGACTAACTAGTCAAGTGTATGCTTAATAAATCTTTTCTGTCTCACTCATGGCCAAAATAAGGTAAAATCATTCTCTTAAAACAATAACATTAAACTGCAATATGTATAAACTTAATTTCTACACCAACTTGGAAAATAAACTGCAATATAATTTTATTTCACTATCTTAAACTAAACATATTACAAAAAAAAAAGCTAATGAAATTAAACCCAGTTTTTTTTATTTTATAAAAACAAATAAAAAAAACAACACTTTGAGGTAACTTATAAAAAATGATTCTAGTTTCTTTGGGGGAAAGTTGATTTGAATATGTGTTTTTATCGCAAGCTATGTCCCCACAAAAATTGCTAAAAATCTAATTCAGACTTTATAAGTTACTGTAGATGACTGAACAAATTTATTTTTAAACTCTTTGTTTGCAAGCAATACTATTTCGATGCTGTGGGGCCTGCCTTTCATCATCAATACTAGATTTGTAATTTATAGTAAGATATTTTATATTTAAAGAGGGTCGAAATTAATTTTAAACAATTAATAGGAATGTAATTTAACCAAAAGGCAGCTTTTCTGAAGAGAGAAAACTATGACTAGATATACAGTAATTAGAGCATATGAATATTATATTATAGGTTCATGCACTACAGAACATTCATACTTGTAAAATAAATAAATAAAACAAATTAATAAAACATGCATGAAGGAAAAATTAACATAATATTAAATTAAGGAGACAAATATCAGAAGCTAAACTCAAAACATATATAATGTAGATTCAAGAAAAATAGTTATAGAGATATTATTTTGTTCTATACACAATGTTAAGGAGGTGTGGTGGCTGAGTGGTAAAGAGGTTTCTGGGTTCGAATCCTGGGTTTTTAATTTTGTGATCTTTGGGCGCCTCGAGTCCACCCAGCTCTAATGGGTACTTGGCATTAGTTGGGAAAAGTAAAGGCACTTGGTCATTGTACTGGCCACATGACACCCATGTTAACCATAGGCTACAGAAACAGATGACTTTTACATCATCTACCCTATAGACCACATGGTCTGAAATTATAAATCTCACTTCTCTATTTTACATTTACTCTAGTTTCTTTATAATTAATAGGCATATATATATTATAAAAGTCATATATTGACTCATAATAGTTAATACAGTTTAACAGATATATGATATAGACTCTTTATAAAATATAATAGTCTAGTTAGCTGTCTAGATCTACTATTTACCTAAATCTAAATATAAGATAGATCTAGAAATAATGATTTTAATAGATAATCAGAATAATAGTTAGGGTTAGTAACGTTAGTTAGATTGCATATATATATATATATATATATATATATATGTATATCTATATCTATATTATAAAGTAGAATGTGTGGAGTATGTATGTATGTATGTATGTATGTATGTTACTTATAGACATCAAAACCGCTTGACCAATCTTGATAAAACTAGGCAGGAATGTTCCTTGGGTACCAACTTAGACCTTAGTGAATGTATTGTAGCCCTAAAACAAATGTAAGACCCTCAAAAAAAATAAAGTTGTCCGACTCTATTACAGCTATAGTATTTTATGGATCTAGGCCATGTCTACAATGTTGACATAAGAAAAGATAGAAAGGATTTAGACCTAGATCTAATTTTAAGAAATATACTTTGCGCAGATAGTTTTTTACTTTGACACATGAAAATACAAAAGAAGATCCATTGATTTCATTATATAATAAAATTAATCTTCAATTTTGTGTTTCAAAAGCATTTTTTACATTAATTAGTTCCTTATATCTGTGATTACAGATTTCCTGACGAACATTCTTTCATTAGACAATACCGTAATGAATCGCGTACTAAAAATTAATTCGTTTAATTGTTTACTTTATAATCCCATCCCTAGATCTAAAACTCTAATTCAACTCTAAGATGATAAAACTTCTCTTCGCACAGATAGTTTTATACTTTAACACATAAACATATTAATTAAAGTCCATTCATTTCATATTTTGATCAAATAAACATTCAAATTTGGTTTTCTAAAGCTACATTCGTTTACGAAAGCTGCGAAGCCGAGTTAAAGGCCTAGATCTATATTCATTCATGAATCGCGTACTAAAAATTATTTCGTTTTATTGTTTACTTTATAATCCCATCCCTAGATCTAAAACTCTAATCCAACTCTAAGATGATAAAACTTCTCTTCGCACAGATAATTTTATACTTTAACACATAAATATATTAATTAAAGTCCATTCATTTCATATTTTGATCAAATAAACATTCAAATTTGGTTTTCTAAAGCTACATTCGTTTACGAAAGCTGCGAAGCCGAGTTGAGATAGGCCTAGATCTATATTCATTCATGAATCGCGTACTAAAAATTATTTCGTTTTATTGTTTACTTTATAATCCCATCCCTAGATCTAAAACTCTAATCCAACTCTAAGATGATAAAACTTCTCTTCGCACAGATAATTTTATACTTTAACACATAAATATATTAATTAAAGTCCATTCATTTCATATTTTGATCAAATAAACATTCAAATTTGGTTTTCTAAAGCTACATTCGTTTACGAAAGCTGCGAAGCCGAGTTGAGATAGGCCTAGATCTATATTCATTCATGAATCGCGTACTAAAAATTATTTCGTTTAATTGTTCACTTTATAATCCCATTTATTGAACAAAGCTATCGCTCTTTTCGTTTTTAATAGATAAGAATGTATAGACTTCGGGTAAACCATTTTCGCAAACCTAATTTTATTTTCTTAGCGAAAGAGAAATAACGTGAAAGGATCATTAGCTACGTTTAACATACATCTAAATCCTATCCACTAGATTATTCAAACGCAAATGTTTTAATTTAAAAAAAAAAATGGATTTAAGCCTATTAGCTATTTTTACATTGACACATTCGCTTTACTTATTACATTATTATTTCGTTTAATTGCTTACAAAACACTCTCAGTGACTATATCGAAAGTAATGCGCAAATAAAGACCCGCGGGTCGCGGGTAACATATGTCTAGTCTATAATATAAAGTAGAATGTAAGGTGTATGTATGTATGTGACTTATAGACATCAAAACCGCTTGACCAATCTTGATAAAACTAGGCAGGAATGTTCCTTGGGTACTAACTTAGACCGTAGTGTATGTATTGTAGCCCTAAAACAAACTTAAGACCCTCAAAAAAAAAAAAAGTTGTCTGACTCTATTAAAGCTATAGTATTTATGGATCAAAGTAGAATGTGAAGTGTATGTATGTGACTTATAGATATCAAAACCGCTTGACCAATCTATAGTATTTATGGATCTAGGCCATGGTTAACAATGTTGACATGAGAAAAGATCAAAAGGATTTAGACTTAGATCTAATTTTAAGAAATACACTTTGCGAAGATAGTTTTTTACTTTGACACATGAAAATACAAAAGAAGATCCATTGATTTTATTATATAATAAAATTAACCTTCAATTTTGTGTTTCAAAAGCATTTTTTGCATTAATTAGTTCGTTATATCTGTGACTACAGATTTCCTGACGAACATTCTTTCATTAGACAATACCGTAATGAATCGCTTACTAAAAATTAATTCGTTTAATTGTTTACTTTATAATCCCATCCCTAGATCTAAAACTCTTATTCAACTATAAGATGATAAAACTTCTCTTCGCACAGATAGTTTTATACTTTAACACATGAACATACTAATTATAGTCTATTCATTTCATATTTTGATAAAATAAACATTCAAATTTGGTTTTCTAAAGCATTTTTAATAGACTACATTCGTTTACGAAAGCTGCGAAGCCGGGTTGAGATAGGCCTATATTCATTCATGAATCACCTACTAAAAATGATTTTGTTTAATTGTTTACTTTATAATCCCATTCATTTAACAAAGCTATCGCTCTTTTCGTTTTTAATAGATATGTATGTATCGGCTTCGGGTAAACCCATTTTCGCAAAACTAATTTTATTTTTGTAGCGAAAGAGGATTATTAGCTACGTTTAACATACATCTAAATCCAATCCACTAGATTAGTTAACACAAACTTAGACCCGCAGGCAGCCGCGGGTAATGTCAGGCTAGTATATATATATATATTATTATATATATATATGACTATGTATGATATTTAGTTTACTGATAATACTGATATACTAATAAACTTATAAAGATCTATTATTCTATAAAATAATTCTAGTAAGTTACTACTAGATTCCTCTAGAAAAAATATTCTAGATTCTAGATTAGAGAATAGAATAAATATAGTCATATTATACTTTATAGATACTAGATCTAGAGAATCTTAGACTTAAAGATAGGGTGATAGGGTAGTGGATATGAATTATGATCTATTAATTGATGATAATTGATCATTCACATTGTGATGGAAGAAGCAAAAAAACAAAACAACTGTAGATCTAATTATTTAAATCAAAACAGGAATTACTTTAGGATAATCAGCATCTTTTTCGGAATTACCGAATACCAACAACTCTAGATCAGCAATCCTCTTTTCCAGTACTTGTAAACTCTCTTCTCCAGCCATGTTTTAAAATTAACACAAAAACACTATTGATTATTATTATAATTGATGACTATTTATTATTAATAAATTAATAGTCTGTATGAAATATTCCACTAGATAATTAGCCCCTAGACCTAGACTATATATACTATAATATAGATCTATTTATCTATATAGCCTATACTATAGAATAGATCTAAAGTATAGAACAGCTTTAACTTTAACACACTGAATCATTAATTGTTTTGACACATCTCAATCAAGCCAGCAGCACAACACACCAACCTAACAAAAAAATCCCAGTATTGTCAACTTTATAAAACCCAGATTCTATAATGTGTTTAACTTTATGGGCAAGTGAGCTGAAGGGATTTAATCAGCAAATCACACATATTGTTTCCACGTCTATTGGTTGACGAGCGGCAGCAGTTTTTATGGCGCTGTGTAGGCCTACTATATGGGCAGCACAGCCAATACCTAATAGTTTGAATGTATTTTTTTTTTAAAAGAGGAAAGACCTGAATTAGAAATTGTGGGCGAAAGCCTTCTTAGGCTTCTCAATCCAACGTGGTAACTACTCTAGCTGCTAGCGAAGAGTCTATGAACATGGAAAATTGTATAGTTATCTATTGTTTCTATTTCATGTTTGTGTTTACTAAGCCTCGGACGGCAGCCTAATATCAAGGGGACTAATTCATCTTATACAAGCACTTAAGTCTAGTACTATTTCTTTCCCTTGTTTGAGATACCAAACAAAGTAATTTATTATTGTGTTGTCAGGCAAAAGAAAAAAAATGCTAAATTTCAGCTTGATTCGAGATTGGCTGTCGAAGAAATAATGTGTACAAACATTTGGCCAGACAGACAGAGTAAATTGATAAGCTTTGTAATAAAAATTTCGGAGAGGGGCCTGCATGCGGTCGCCCATCGGTAGGCCTATAGCCTTTTTTATTTGTAAAAATAGCTTGTTAAAGAAAGACAGTAGGCCTACATTATTATATCTATGTGCTGATTTAGATTCTTCTGCTGCCCAGTAGGCCTAGTGCCCAGGCATAGCATTAAAAATGACTTAGGTTAAAAAGTTATTGATGAAAACCATTGTCTTGCAACATTACACTAATAAAACAAAACAAAACAAGAACAATTCGATTAATTTTTAAAAATCTTTTAATGATTGTTTTTCATCTTATAACATACTATATTAGTACACACAGTTGATTTGTTCCCAGGCTTTGTATTGGTTTTTATTATGGCCGGAACACTCCTTATTTTCTTTTTAATTTTAATAAACTGACCTCGTTTTAACGATCAATCTAACATACTGTTATTTAGCCCGTTAATTAGTGTATCTCTTACCATGAAATTTGTCGTCACGCTCTCTCTTTCTTAAACACCCTTTTTAAAAAAATTAAACGAGCCATGTTGTAACGATCAACCTAACATTACTTCTTAGGTCTGTCATCATAGTTGGAATCTGTGGGGCTGTTTTCCTGTCAAATATCAATATTCATAACATTTTAAAATAAAACCTGGTTAGAGATTTTTGTATAAATATAATGGTGATAAATTTCTTTAAGAACTATGAACCAAATACTAAGCATTGGTCAGAGAAAGACAATATTCCATGATTAATTTTGACATCTTTCTATCTTCCACATCTTTGTTATAAACCTGCTACCCAATTTAGTTTCGCCTTTCATTGTAACAGAACAAACATTTCAACGTTAACTGTATATATGTAACTTACTATGGTGTTTAGTTTCCTTGTTAAATATTTAATTTTGTTTTTAAAATTATTTTTATATAAAGACAACAAAACAATGTGGTGAAGACTTCAGAGGACGCTGTCGTCCTACAAGAGTGTTTTAATGTATTTAAAAGTTTCTACTTCATTGGCTCGGATACAAACGTTTTAGAATCACAACAGTTGTGAGAGTTTTATCACCTAAGTCTGAACAGATAACATATATACAAATTTTGACCTCACATTTTAAATACAGAAAGAAAAAAATAAACAAATTGAGCTCGGAGAAAATTGAATAATTAGCAGCTGTTTCGAAATTTTAATTCGTGAACTCAGGACTTAAGTGTCATCCGTAAGTTCTCACATGGGCCCCAACTAGTCAAGAGTCATGGGCCTAAGTGCAATGAACCTCTTTGCGACGTTGTTGTTACTCCACAGGCTGTAAGCTCCTAATGGTCGTGGGCCCGGGTTCATTGAACCCCTTCGAGCCATGGATGCTACGCCACGGACATATTGTTAATATTAGGCCTATATATTCTAGTCGCGTGTTTAATTTGTTTACATTAAAACTTTTGTAACTATTATTTAAAAAAAAATTGATTGCTAGAGATCAGGCCTAATCTGAGTTTCTTTGTTATTTTTTTTATTTGTAAATTCGCTATCAATGAGGACAGTATGTGATACAAATTATACTTTAAAAAATGCGATCTGACAACAAGCTAGCTGAAAAATTTTAATGGTCCGTCACCAGTGGCGTAGCATTCATGGCGCGAAGGGGTTAAATGAACCCGGGCCTACGACCAATAGGGGCCCACAGATGTGGGCTAACAACCATGGCGCGAAGGAGATCAATACACTTGGGCCCATGATTCTTGGCCAGATGGGGGTTGGGGCCCACATTAGAACTTAGGAAGAACATTTGTTCGTTCAATAGAAACACTTTCAAGTCGTTTAACTCTGTTAAGAAGTTGTAAAAACATTGACTTTTAAGACATTATAACTTGTATGGTAATCCCAACTGAATCAAACGTTATGACATAATTACTTATTTTAAAAAAAGTACGATCTTTATATGGGAATGTCTTTACATTAAGATTACTCTTTTGTCTTACACTAAATTTGTCTTTTTGGCTGGAGGGGGGCCCAACAAGATGTTCTTGAACCCAGGCCCACGGGTACCTTGCTACGCCACTGCCTATATGATTTTATAGTTTTAGACTTTAAACAAAGAGACAGCAACATTATGTGTTTCTTTTCATGCTCATACCGATAGACTTGAATAATAAATTGCACTGCCTAGAATTAATCTTGTTTTAAGAAGCACACATAACTGAATTAAAGTTACATGCCAAAATTTCGTATAACAAAGTAGCGCTCACAAAATGATGTCTTTAAAATAGCGCCGAGGAAAAAAAAGCGCGGACTGTATCTGCCTTGATATGCCTTGATCTAAAAATCATATTTATCTGGAGGCAGCAGAGGTTTGAATTCTGTGTTTTCCTTCTACCTCGGTGCGAGACAGCGGGTAGATTGGTCATGAGGCCATAAGGTGAAAATCTGCAAAATCACTAACTTAGATTTTACAATATGTTTCAGAAGAGAAACGAAATAAAATAGATTCTAGAAACATTTTAGACACATGCAGATCTAGATATTGTAAAAGACTATAAAGACTGTATCATTTATTTCAAAATAAAATGCTGCACATATTTGAATGACTGGTTGTTGAGCGTCTTACTAATGACACACAAGTCCAAGGTTCGATCCTTATACTAAACAATTTTTGTCAAGGACAAATAAACTATATAATGTTATGACTCTACATTGCGCACTGTCATTAGGTGCGAGACTGTGCACCATGAGACACATGACAGAGACACGCTAAAAGATAGAGGAAGTCAAAGATGGTCGATAATTAGATCTAGGATGTAAACAAAAAAAAGAAAAAGAAGTGCTGCTTTTATTGGTTACTGTAGTTGTATATTTGTTATCGCATTACTATTGTAGACGCAGACGGCGAAAAGAAAATCTCAATCGACCACCTGCGGACAATGGTTATGCTTGCACTAGATGTGGCAAAATATGTAGGTCACAGCTGGGACTGCGCAGCCACGGGAAATACTGCATTCCTCATTAATCTTCGGACTCGAAGACAAGCCTTATTTTTGTTCTATTATTAAACTGGTATTTTGATATATCCCTTTCGTTGAGGTTCTTAATTGGGCTCGCTGTTGGCTGAGTTACAGCAATATGTTAAATGTTTTCTTGGAGGTTCAGAATGTGCCGATTTAAATTATTCTGACAGCGGCTTCCAGCGATGGTTGATTTTGAAACCAATATGATGCCAATGCCCACTCATTCTCATCGTATGACCTCAAAACCATCCATTCGAAGTTTGTTTCTTTCTTTCTTTCTTTTCTTGCGGCGGTTGATTTTGAAACCAATGCGATGCCAATGCCCACTCATTCTCATAGTATGGCCTCAAAACCATCCATTCGAAATTTGTTTGTTTCTTTTCTTGCGATGGTTGATTTTGAAATTAATACGATGCCAATGCCCACTCATTCTCCGTATGATCTCAAAACCATCCATTCAAAGTTTGTTTGTTTGTTTCTTTTCTTGCGGCGGTTGATTTTGAAACTAATACGATGCCAATGTCCACTCATTCTCATCGTATGACCTCAAAACCATCCATTCGAAGTTTGTTTGTTTGTTTGTTATCGGTTTGAAAGTCTAACCTACAAGATTACATAAGAGAGTTTGTGTTTGCTGTCAAGACCTTGATACCAGCTCTTGTTGGCTAGAGTGGTTCTCACTACGTCGACTAATATAATGTACTAGCCGGACATTATCCGCGGCATTCGGGCCTTAGTTTTTGTTTACTAAGCTAGTGGATTGGTTGGATTTAGATGTATGTTAAAATTAGCTAATGATCATTTCAAAATTTTCTCTTTCGCCACGAAAATAAAAGTAGTTTTGCGAAAATTGGTTTACCCGTTAAGACGATACATTCATCTATATTATAAAGTAGAATGTGAGGGGTATGTATGTATGGATGTATGTTACTTATAGACATCAAAACCGCTTGACCAATCTTGATAAAACTAGGCAGGAATGTTCCTTGGGTACCAACTTAGACCGTAGTGTATGTATTGTAGCCCTAAAACAAACTTAAGACCCTAAAAAAAAATAAAGTTGTCCGACTCTATTACAGATATAGTATTTTATGGATCTAGGCCATGTCTACAATGTTGACATGAGAAAAGATAGAAAGGATTTAGACCTAGATCTAATTTTAAGAAATACACTTTGCGCAGATAGTTTTTTACTTTGACACATGAAAATACAAAAAAAGATCTATTGATTTCACTATATAATAAAATAGGCCTAGATCTATATTCATTCATGAATCGCGTACTAAAAATTATTTCGTTTAATTGTTCACTTTATAATCCCATTTATTTAACAAAGCTATCGCTCTTTTCGTTTTTAATAGATAAGAATGTATCGACCATTTTCGCAAAACTAATTTTATTTTCGTAGCGAAACTGAAATAACGTGAAAGGATCATTAGCTACGTTTAACATACATCTAAATCCAATCCACTAGATTATTCAAAAGCAAATGTTTTAATTTATTTTGATTTGATAGCATTATTCACACTATTTTTACATTGACACATTCGCTTTACTTATTACATTATTATTTCGTTTAATTGTTTACAAAACACTCTCAGTGACTATATCGAAAGTAATGCGCAAATAAAGACCCGCGGGTCGCGGGTAACATATGTCTAGTATCTATTAAAAACGAAAGGAGCGCGAGATGAATAGGATATTCTTCTTCTTCTTCTTCTAGCCAGCTTTATTGATGCTGAGCTGTGAGCTCTTTTGCAGACTGTGCCAAGGAAAAAAAGGGTGCTGTTTTCTTCAGCTGTTCAGCACTGCCGTACAGGGTGTTGGTTATGTTGGGCTGTAGTGGAAGTAGGGTCTGCCTAAGATGGATTAGGGAGGGGCATTCAAAGAGGATATGGTTTACGGTTTCAAAGGGGTGGGCGCAATGTCTGCAAAGGGGTAGTTGTGTGGAGTTTATTTTGTTCAGGTGGTAATTTAATAGTGGTGTGTGTCCTGTTCTTAGTTCGAAAATTGTAGATTGTTCTTTGCGGGGGAGGAAGTTAATACTGTCCAGTTTGTTAGGCGTAGTCATTTCTCTGTACATGGCTCTGCCTGTGTTTCCTGATGCCCATTGGTTGAGCCACTCCTCTTTGTGATTGTTGACTAACATTGACCTTTGGGTGAGGTAGTTAACATGTCTATCTGGTTGTTCCATAGATGAACCTGCCTTTGATAGCTTATCTGCCTTTTCATTTCCCATGATGCCAATGTGTCCAGGGATTCACTGTAGTGTAATATTGATATTTAATTTTGATATCATCTGGTGGATTATCACAATGAGTGTTGTCAACTCTCTTGGGCTGTTTGAGGTGCTGCTGTTAAGTGCTTGCAGAGTAGATTGGGAGTCTGTAAAGACAACAATATCTGATGGTGGTTGCACTCCTTCATATAATTTGTTTTCCACTGTCTGGAGTGCTATGGTAATTGCCTCAATTTCGGCTTGGAAGTTTGAGCAGTAATCACCACAGGGTGCGCTTATCTCAAAGTGTTTACTTTTAGGGAAGACCAGGAAGGCACCAAGACCAGCATTGATGGTGGCTTTGAAAGCCGATCCGTCTGTATAAATATGGATAGCTGTTTTTTTGATAGCTTTCGATTGTTTCAAGCGTGCCTACTTTGAGCTCCAGTGGATTTGATTCTTTTGTTAAGGTGTTATTTAGTAAATGTGTTTTGATGGTTGGTTGTTTGTAGTTTAGTACGGGTGTAATGTTTGAAAATCTGGTAATTTTTTCTCTGTTATTGGGTAGGTGGTGTTTTAGGGCTAGTTCGTCAGTAAGTTGGATCAGAGTCCTTTGCTTTTTTTTGGTTATTTTTCCTATTTCTCTGTGTTAGTAATTTATTTGGATGATCGTCCTCCAACCTTCTGTATTTCTCAATAGCTTCTAATGCTGATCTGTTGCACCTTAACTTTAGAGGTTCAATATTGGAGTCTATTTCACAGGCTGCTGTGGGAGTAGTTCTCATACCTCCACTAATTAACCGCAAGGCTTGGTTTTGGATTGTATCTAATGATGATTGATAGGTTTTGTTGGCAGCTACTTGTATGGAGAGACAGTTATCCATTACAGATCTGACATATCCAGTGTATAACTGTCTTAAGGTTTTCTTTTCAGCTTCCCAGGATGTTCCTGCTAGGTGTTTTATTATGTTTAATCTTTGTGATGCCTTTTCTTTTAAATCTGCCATAAAGTGTTTTAGAGACAGTCTTTGGTCTAGTTTTACACCAAGATATGTTGGATTTTCTTCTTTATTTATTGGCTGAAAGTCTATTTTTAGGATGTAGTTTCTTTTTGCTGTTTTGTTGCTGTGGCTAAAGATTGAATAAACTGACTTTTCTTTGTTTATTTCCATTTTCCATAATTTTGAATATGTGGAGATAGTTGTGAGGGCTCTATTTAGTTTGGATCTAGTCAGCACTGGATATTTCTCTGTAGTCCAAATTAAAAGGTCGTCTGCATAAAGTGCCTTATTGACCGAAATGAGGTCCGGGAGGTCATTCATGAAGATTAGAAAGAGAGTGCAGCTAAGGGCTGAACCTTGTTGTAGTCCTTCTTCCAAACTTTTTTTTTACTAGAGATGGCACCTTCGAATCGGGTTTGGATGGTTCTGTTTTTTAAGAATGCCCTGATCCAGCTGTACATTTTTCCATGGATGCCCATTTTTTCATCTTAAAAAATAGATCTTTTCTCCACACTCTATCATAGGCTTGCTGCAAATCTATAAAAACTGCTGTAGTGTGCTTGTTTTCATGAAACCCTTCTACTGTGTCCTGGATAAAGCGAAAGAGGTGGTCTTCTGTTCTACTTGCTTTCCTGAAGCCAGCTTGTGCATTGTGGAGTGAGCAAGTACTTTCTAGCCACCAATAAAGTCGGTTATTGATCATTTTTTCTGCCATTTTGCTAATGTTGGATGTTAGAGATATTGGTCTATAACTTTTTGGGTCTCCAGGTGGTTTATTTTTCTTTAATTAAAAATGTTTGCGGTTCTCCATTCATGTGGTATGTCTCCAGTTTTCCATGTATGGTTGATAAAGTTAAGTATACAGTTTTGGGCCTGTGGTCCTAGTCCCCGAATCATTTCATTTGTTATTTTATCGGGTCCAGGGGATTTTCTTGACTTGAGGCTTTTTAGGGCAGTATTGAGCTCATGTAGAGTGAAGGGAGTGTCAAAGATCTGACAGTTGACTGTTGGAGCTTTTTCTTCTTTCTTTAAGATATTACTGAAGGCCTGGTCCAGTTGTTTTCTTGGCTTTGACTTGTTAATGCTGGCAAAATATTTATTGAAGGTTTCAGCCTTTTTAAGGTTTTCTGTTATTATGTCGTCAGTGCCTTTTATAGGTTGGGGGTTTGTTATTTGTTTCTTTTCTGCTAGCCGGTGCAGAAGGGTCCAGGCCTTTCGACCATCCTTGTTTAGATCTAGTTGTTCGCATGTTGTGGTCCACTTTTTCTTTTTTTCTGTTTTAATTTTGTATCTTTTGTATCTTATAAGCCCTGTCAATTTGTTGTACGTTGTCTTGTTCTCTCTAGAAGAATTTTTTTCTATAGTCTTCCTGGCCATGTTTCTTTCTTTTACTAATTTATCTAATTCAGGTGTCCAAAAAGGTTTGTATTTCTTAACTTGGCCTCGAGGGATGTATTTTTTTGCTGCTTGTAAGATGTTGGAGACTATAGTTGTGTAGGTTGAATTGACGTCTGTCTCAATTATACTTAATAGTCTTGTGTCTGTTTCTTGTGAAAAAGCTGCCCAGTTAGCTTTTTTTTATAGTTCCATCTAGTTGTTTTGTTGGATTGGTATCTACCTGGCGTTCCAATATTGAGGAGTATAGGTCTGTGGTCACTACCTATGTCTTCAAGTACTGTTATTTTAGAAGAGTCGGTAATGTCTGTAGAGATAAAAGTTAGGTCAGGTCTGCTAGTTGTGTTGTGTGCTCTGTGGAGGAAAGTTGGAGGTGTAGTTTTGTTTTGCAGAAGGTGTAGGTTAGAGGCATTTGTTACATCCTCTATTTCTTTGCCATGCTTGTTGTAGTGTGGGTAGCCTAGGGAAGGTGTGTGTGCATTGAAGTCGCCAGCTATTATTGTCCTTGTGTAGTGTGGTATGTCTATTTCTGCTGTTGATGATGGTGGGCAATAGTAGTTTTGGATGGTGTACTTTGTTCCTCCTCTCCAAAGAAGTATTTCCTGCGTGTCGATGTCTGTATTGTTCTGTATTTGTTTTACTGTGGCTTGTGTGTCGTTTCTTATGAGGGTCATAATTCCCTGGCATTTGGTGCAAAGGCATCTGTACTGTGTGTAGCCTGTGATGTTTATTTTTTTCTTGGGCAGTAGTGTTTCTTGCAATAGCGCTATGTGTATATCATGCTTCTTGAGTATGTGTTGGAGTTCTGTTGTCTTGTTTTGTAGGCCTAAGATGTTGAGTTGCAAAAGGTTTAGGTGTTTGCTGCTAGTCTGTTTTTTATTTCCAGTAGCTGACTTATCACAGGCAGTCCTGGAAGAAACTGCCATGCGCAGACCTTTTACGAGGCGACGTCTGAGCTCGTATGGATTTTTCGTTAAATTCCTTGGCATTTAGTGTAGGCTGGGTGTTTCCTCAGGCTTTTTTAAAATATGTAAATATATAGTCCCCGCATTTTAAGGGAGTTTTCGGTCTTGGCAATTTTCTCCAATACTGACATAAAAGGAAACATCTAGGTCTGAAGACTGTAACCGGAATATCCATGGGACAAGGTGGGGTTGGCCAATGGTCCATTCTCCGCCATCCATAGAGCTCTCCAAATGGAACTTTTCTGCAGTAGAAAGCTTAAAGTGGACTGTGCCCTGGGTATGCTCTGTGGAATCGTCACATCCTGGATCCAGGCCCCTTCACGATATCACATTCACCAGATTTAGAAAAAAAAACACTTCATGATGGGTTTATGTCTAGTATTAGAATGTAGTGAGACAAGGACCTCCGTCTGGTGTAGTGCAATCCAGACCTCTGTCAAAAAGCACCTAGAGGGGGGGGGGAAGGTCCACTATTATTCACTTAGTGAAATGCAAGTGGAAAGGCAGTGGGGTTATTTATTTCTCTTGGTCATTTCCAAGCCCCGATACCCACACGGGGGAGTATCGCCACAGAGTGGAGGTTTGGAGTCAGAGTTTTCCTTCCCCTAGATGGGTTGCGTTATTTAGGCTGACGTGCCCCATCAACACGAAGCTAAACTGGTTTTGAGGCGCCAGTGTTCCGCCTTTCATCCCTTCTCCTGTCAGTTTGTAAGAACAGGTTCCGCCGGATTTTTGAGAAAATCACACGTGAAGGCCAGGAGCTGGATTTGACTGTCAGAGGCATTTAGAGACGCAAGCCATGGGAGCATTTCTTGGAAAGTGGGTGCTTATCCCCACTTTCACCCCCGGCATTGACAGTCCTTTGGAACCAAAATAGGATATAAAGTACAATTAAAACGGGTTTATCCGATTTGTTAAACGAAAGTGATTATAAAGTACGCCAGGACGACTAAATTCGCAGATATAAGGAACGAATTTATGTAAAAATGCTTTTGAAACACAAATTTGAAGGCTAATTTCATTAAATAATGAAATCAATAGACTATATTTTATATTTTCATGTGTCAAAGTAAAAAAAACAAACTATCTGTGCTTTTAAAAATTAGATCTAGATATAGATCATTTCGATCTAAACATGGTAAACATGGCCTTGATCCATAAAATAAAGTAAAGAAACACAATAGTCAATAATTGCATCAATTCTTATCTCACACTAACTGAATCAAACGTTATCACATAATTAATTTTTTTTTATTTTTTAAAAGGAACGATCTTTACACTGGAATGTCTTTACATTTAGATTAGGCTACTCATTTTTTGTCACACAGAAAATTTGTCTTATTGGTTGGAGGGGGGCCCACCAAGATGTTCTTGAACCCGGGCCCACGGGTACCTTGCTACGCCACTGTCCGTCCCTTAACTATAGGTAACATTTTTACTTTCATCCTCTAGGCCTTCTTTGACACTTATGTCCGTTCAGCAGTTTTGTTCGCCCCACCCACATTTCCTTATCTTATTAATAGCTGTCCAGATGTTTAATTAGCATACCTATTCCATCATGCTGTTATGGTCAACACTCTTAAGGGCCTTCCTTTACCTATACCTTCCTCGCCTCTCCTTTTTTTAAATCTACCCATTCAGCTGGATACTCTAGTTCAGGGGTTCTAAACCTGTATGTCGCGACCCCTTTGGGGGTCGAATGACCATTTGCTAAGGGACGCCTAAGACCTTCTGAAATTTGGGTTTTCGTCTATTTTTAATCAGAATTTTTTTCCCTACAAATTATGAAACGATCGTCAAGAGTCAAATAAATAAACTAAAAAAAGTGAGGGTGTTAAATATAAAAACCCGGGCCTACTGCCAGAGAATACAGAGTGTGCTTTGAGATAGTAGGTGTGAAATCTTTCTTTAAGATAGACATGTTTTTCATTTGTAGTTACTATTTTTTTTAATGTCATTCGAAAATAGAGGCGGGAGACCAAATCTCCACTGACGTAGCATTGGCATTTTTCAACAGTTGGAATTACTGTCCATCGAACTTTTGACGTAACGCCATTGTGGACCAAACTCTATTTCTATGTTGAAGATTTCAGCAGGTCGTGAAGTTATTGAAAGTGGTCCTATATTCATTACGAAACATCCCATGAACATCGCGAACAAATGAATGTTAGAAAAGAAAATATAATGGATGATTTGTTACGGTATGGTTTTACTTCAATATTCAAGCATGTATTTGTGAGCTTGCGCTCCCAGAGCTATATTTTTATATATTTTATTTTTATAGGCTAGTGCCAAACTTATTATTTCTACTTCCGCTTTTTGTGTATAAAAAGTGATGCCACGCTGTTTTAAAAACAGTTCAGTGTACAGTTGACCAGTGGTCAGTACCATATCTGTCTGTGTGACAGCTGAAGATATTTGTGGTCTGTCGTCTAATTATATTTGTATTCCTGTACCTGGGACGACCTGCTATTATAACTGCTGCTGTGTAACTGCTGTGTAACTGCTGTGTTACTGCTTTTAACTGCTGCCTTTTAGCTGCTGAATATTACTGCTTATAGATCTAGCTGTTGTTTATAACTGCTGTTGTTAGATCTATTCTAATTCTAGGGAATCTAGGATCTAGTGTTATTTTTCTTTATTATCGCCTTAGTAAACTTAGTTATATTTATAGTCTGTTTCTCAGTTCTGTTCTTAGTGAATAGTAAGGTACTGAGCCTAAGGATTTATAAGATATTCTTGTTTTAGTGTTAGTGTTATGAGTGTAATAGTAGGATATTGTAGATCTAGACTAGTTTATTGTAGTGTGTTTGTGTAGATCTAGGTCAGTCTAGTGTAGTAGTTGTAGTGATTTAGTTAGATAGTTGGTTTGGTTAGTTTGTTAGTGTTTGTAGTGTAGTGGTGTAGATTTAGAGGGTTTTAGTTAGTTGATGGGTTCAGTAGTAGTGATTAGTCAAGTTAGTGTATATATTATTTTTTATTATTGATTTATTTTTGTATGTAAATAAAGTTTCTTTTTGTTTTATTTATCGTAAACTAAAGTTTGTTATCTTGTTTTCATTTAGTTGAGTTAGTATAGTTAGTTGTCTGGTTACTTAGGCTACTCTAGCCCCTTGGTCACCATACCGAGGTGCACAGATTGAGCCCACCCAGTAGCGCAAACATCTGCCTACTGTTGGTAAATTTTAATGTTGAGCAGCAGAGAATAGGTCATCTCTCTCTATCCCACTCGCGCCTGCCTGACCTGCTCACATTTTTGGTGTCAGAAGTGGGATCTGTGCTTGAGTGACCAGACTTGTATTTTTTATTGGCATAGATTAGGTTTGCGTAGGAGTTTAGGCATTGATAGGCGGTATAGATAGTGTTAGTTTAGTTGTTTTTTTTGGTATTGTTATTGAGAGGTTAGTAGGCTTTAGTTTTGTTGAGTAGTTAGGTAGATGAACAGCGAGGCAGCAGCAGCAGCAAGAATGCAGCCGTCTCAGACAGTGATCTTGGTGCCTAGGACAGAGATGAGTATCCGACGCTTCCATGGTGATGGTCCTGCCAGGGAAGTGGAGGAGTTCCTTCAAAATGTTGAGAGAGCTTGGAAGTCTCAACACATGGTGCATCCAGAGGAAAAATGTGACTTCCTCTTTGCACATCTAGGTGAGGCAGTGAAGGCGTGGGATAGAGAGATAAAGATTGAAGGCCAGCTAGCTGCGCTCTCCAAGCAAGTGGAGGAGCTTACAGCCCAGATTGTGCTCCTACAACTTTCGGGACAACAGAACTCTAACTGTCCCCACTGCAACCACCATCAACCTGATCACATTAGCGGCAAGGTGAGACAGATTGCCTCACAACCAAAGCGCACTCTTAACCATAAGAGGCCAACGATGAAGAACAGGAAATGCTACACATGTGGCAAACCTGGCCATCTTGCAAGAAATTGCAGGCTGCAGAACAGGTTCCAAGGTCAGCGAAAGAAGCCAGGGAACCGGGCTCACCAGCAACACCCTTCTAGAAGCAACTGCTCGAATTGTGGAAGCCGGGACCATTTCACCCGAGCTTGCCCTGATGTCGCTGCAGCAGTGAATCACGTTCAGGTTGCCTCAGTTGAACAACCACAGGCAGTACAACTGCAACCTGCCCCCAAGCCAACAGAATTGTCGATTGAGGTGCCACAGAATCCTAGGCGATCCAACACCGCTCCCGATTCAATTGTTCGCAGAAACCAACCCGCAGTGGCAGAAATGATGTCGATTCATTCAGAAGTTGCCTCACCTGACACTTCCAGTAGTCATGCAGAAGGAGGTAGGGAAACAAATCCTTTCCTACAGTTTCATCCGGTCCAACCAGAATCCACCTTGCTTTCCCATGAGGTTCCTGAGTTGCAGAAGAAAAGGAACGACCTTCTGAACATTGGGTGCAGAGTTCTTGTTGAACAGAGAGTCAGAGGCCAGGGAAGAATGTTCATGCAGTATGAACCCTCGTGTTTTGTAATTACTGCAGTACCCAAGTATGCTTCTGGCTGGTACATGGTAGAAGCAGAAGACGGCAGTACTTACAGATATGTACGAGAGGAGGAAATGAAGTTTGTTTCCTCACCATACTAGCATAATTCTTCATTTTGTATATTTGTCATTTTTATTTAATATGTTGGTTGCATTCCAATGTATCGAGATGTATTAGTTTGTAATAACTCTATGAGAACATGTTATCTACATGTGTATTTAAAAGTTTTTTTAAAGCTTAGTAGTTGCTGTACCTATTTGAGAATGTACAGAATCAAGAGTATTTTATTGTGTTTTTAGCTGATGAAGTGTATTTTTTTTTTTGCTTTTGTCCTTGTAAAGCAATGTAATCTAAGTCATGTCATGGAGATGTATATTTTTGTGTGAAATAGATTTTAGTGTGTATTTTCTTTGATGGTATAATATGTCAGCAGTATGTATGTAATGCATTTTAAGTAGTTTGTTAGTATTTTGTTTTGCGAGGACGCAAAAATTTAAGGCGGGATGAATGTGAGCTTGCGCTCCCAGAGCTATATTTTTATATATTTTATTTTTATAGGCTAGTGCCAAACTTATTATTTCTACTTCCGCTTTTTGTGTATAAAAAGTGATGCCACGCTGTTTTAAAAACAGTTCAGTGTACAGTTGACCAGTGGTCAGTACCATATCTGTCTGTGTGACAGCTGAAGATATTTGTGGTCTGTCGTCTAATTATATTTGTATTCCTGTACCTGGGACGACCTGCTATTATAACTGCTGCTGTGTAACTGCTGTGTAACTGCTGTGTTACTGCTTTTAACTGCTGCCTTTTAGCTGCTGAATATTACTGCTTATAGATCTAGCTGTTGTTTATAACTGCTGTTGTTAGATCTATTCTAATTCTAGGGAATCTAGGATCTAGTGTTATTTTTCTTTATTATCGCCTTAGTAAACTTAGTTATATTTATAGTCTGTTTCTCAGTTCTGTTCTTAGTGAATAGTAAGGTACTGAGCCTAAGGATTTATAAGATATTCTTGTTTTAGTGTTAGTGTTATGAGTGTAATAGTAGGATATTGTAGATCTAGACTAGTTTATTGTAGTGTGTTTGTGTAGATCTAGGTCAGTCTAGTGTAGTAGTTGTAGTGATTTAGTTAGATAGTTGGTTTGGTTAGTTTGTTAGTGTTTGTAGTGTAGTGGTGTAGATTTAGAGGGTTTTAGTTAGTTGATGGGTTCAGTAGTAGTGATTAGTCAAGTTAGTGTATATATTATTTTTTATTATTGATTTATTTTTGTATGTAAATAAAGTTTCTTTTTGTTTTATTTATCGTAAACTAAAGTTTGTTATCTTGTTTTCATTTAGTTGAGTTAGTATAGTTAGTTGTCTGGTTACTTAGGCTACTCTAGCCCCTTGGTCACCATACCGAGGTGCACAGATTGAGCCCACCCAGTAGCGCAAACATCTGCCTACTGTTGGTAAATTTTAATGTTGAGCAGCAGAGAATAGGTCATCTCTCTCTATCCCACTCGCGCCTGCCTGACCTGCTCACATATTGAAATACTCCGGTGAATCCTTTGTAAAGAAGTTCTATCTGCGGATGAACAAATGTCCGAGCTTTGCCGATAAGGACATCCAGTATTTTAGTTTTAAAGGCTGATGAAATTAAAAAAAAAGAAAAGAATTGACTCAGGTGGCAAATATCCTAATCAAAACATAGCAGCCGTTTAAGCTTTTTTTTTTTTTTTTTTTGAGTGGCTCTCAGAATTCCTAGAGCTGTGAAACCTCACTACTAAGGAGTCAGTTAGCGGTCAAAGACATTACTTGAGTTATGTTTGAAGCCGAATCCATAAATTAATTTAGTACAATTCTTTATCTAATGACAGTGTTCAAAGGAGAATAGCTGATATGTTTGTTGATATTATCGATCAGGAACTGATGTCCGATCCATTTTCAATATTCAGCATTCAGCTTAATCAGTCCGCTGGCTTTGCAAATTGTTTACAATTACTGGTTTAAGTGAGCTAGATACATAGGCTACTAGTGATTTTAAAAACAAGTTTCTATTTTGCAAACCTCCCGAAACGACCTCTACAGCATGTGATGTAATTGACAAAGTTTGTTAGTAAGATCTCTTGCAAAATATTTGTGGTGTCTGCACAGGTTGCTAATGTATTTATATATATATGTATTTATATATATGTATTTCAAGTATGCTTGAATGTCGGTCTGGATTTCAATGTTTGGTACAAAAGTCTTCGGAAATCACTGTTTGATTTATGGAAATACATTAGCAACGAAGACACTGCCACAAGAACTACATCGATAGAGATGCAGCTAATAATGATTTCTCTTCTATGTCAGTTACACAATTTTGGCTCCATTGTTTGTAATCTTATCGGGTTCTATCAGATTTTTTTTTATGCGCCTTCTTCTTCCATTTCCAACAACATATCTTTTAGAAACTGGGATGTCCAGGCTCTTAGTTATCAAGTCTAAGTTCAGAAGTAGACTTGAGGCAGGAGATCTCGTTCTTTGTGATCTTACAATGACTCCCTAGAACTCCTGATTTGGTGAAACAAAAACAAGCACAACCTTTGCACTAACGTTGGTGTCTTTGCAAAGACTGTCGCAACAATATTTTTGTATCAATGTAGTTTACTGTATCAATGGCTGTACGTTTACCATTATTAGGCCTAGGTTTAGTTTTAAAATTTCAGTTGACATATTTTACACTAAATTAAGCTCTTGTTCAGTTTCTAACAATAAAAATATATCGTGGATATCAGATATATGAATTTTAATAACGATTTTATAACAGTGAAATCCCATTTAGCTAGGCCTATAACAAAACAAAAAAACTTTGCTGAGGGTCGCCGCATAGTTGAAAATTGTATTTGGGGGATCGCGAACCTAAAAAGGTTGAGAACCGCTGCTCTAGTTAAAACCTAATTGAGTGCTAGACAGATTGGCGGCTCTATAAGTAATAAAACTTTTTATCTATATGTATAATTCTCTTCATGGCTCAAGAGTTTGGCCGAGAAGAAGTAAGAAGAAGTAAAGGAAAGATCACTCTCTTGGGGGGGGGGAGAACAAGTATTCACCGGTCACTACGGATGGCTGCCTGGTGGTGCGGTTTGCGGTTTGCGCGCTGGACTGTCGTTTGGATTTATCCATAGTCCGAAACATGTAAAACATACAAACATTTTACAAACACTAAATAGCAGCGCCTGGCTTAACCATTGTGACCAAGAAGTCATGGAAAGAGAACAAGTAATCTACTATGTATATTTACAGGTCACTAAACAGCAGTGCCGGACTTAAAAATTGTGAGGCCCTATGTGAAACAGATTTCACGGGGCCAAGTTTGGGTAGGGAAGCGGATAATAAGTGAAATTTAAGAGTTTGTATTAGAAAATAAATTCGTCTATGCATTGTATTCATTCTTTACTACGTAAATAATTACTTTACGAGCCTTGCGTGTAGCAAAGTCATAGAGTCAAAGAGTATATCATAACAATTCTGTTTTCTACATAGATCACGCTCAATAGCAAGAATTACCAAATGTTTCAATCTATCTTTGAGAATTGTTGACCTCAAGACTTCTTCGTTAGTTTGAGACGCGAGAAGCTTTTTTTCACCAGATTACACAATTACGGCTAAAGCATAATACCGTTTTTATTTATCGCGCCTAGGACTGGCGTTTTCCATATTGAATGGCACCCCAAAACGACACTTTTTGTTTATATATTCCGTATATTTTAAGTACTTTTTCGCATCTTTTGCAATTTCGGGAGATTTCCAGGAGCTCCTGGTAAATCGACAAGAGGTTGCGGGAAATCTGTTTTAAGTTATAAAATGATTTAATTTAATAATTTATAGGCCTACACCTTGAATTAGCGCGGGTCCTATGAAAGTGTGGATCCTATAAAAGTGCGGGGCCCACTTATGAAGTTTTTTTTTGTTTGTTATCTTTGAGTATTTGAAAAATATTTATTTATTTATTTTTATTTATTTGTTTACATTTTTCACCAAACTTAACATAGGCCTACCTATTGGACATTTAAAAAATTAAAAAAAAGATAAAAATGATCAGTTTACTTTTTAATGTCTGCCTTCCCAAACGACTTTATTCTTTATGGGGAGTTGTGTGCAGGAAAGCAGGGTGGAGCGGCACCTTCGACATATGGGTCACGGGTGGAGAGGGGTCAACACAAGTGTTACAAAGACACCCTATTATTGCACCTCATGGCGTGAAGCCGTGAGTGTCGGAGTCTCAAAATACAAGGCAAAAAAGATCGGCCAGCATGAAAGAACGCAGAGCTAAAAAATAAATAAATAAGCAGGCTTATCTGTAGTTGACAAATTACCCATGCCATGTGTAATGCCAGCTTTTTAAAGCCAGGGTTGGGCCTGTGGTCCTAGTCATTTCATTTGTTATTTTATCGGGTCCAGAGGATTTTCTTGACTTGAGACTTTTTAGAGCAGTATTGAGCTCATTTAGAGTGAAGGGAGTGTCAAAGATCTGGCAGTTGACTGTTGGAGCTTTTTCTTCTTTCTTTAAGATATTACTAAAGGCCTGGTCCAGTTGTTTTCTTGGCTTTGACTTGTTAATGCTGGCAAAATATTTATTGAAGGTTTCAGCCACAGGAATGGAGAACCGCAAACATAATACCCATTTTAAAGAAAAATAAACCACCTGGAGACCCAAACAGTTATAGACCAATATCTCTAACATCCAACATTGGCAAAATGACAGAAAAAATGATCAATAACCGACTTTATTGGTGGCTAGAAAGTACTTGCTCACTCCACAATGCACAAGCTGGCTTCAGGAAAGCAAGTAGAACAGAAGACCACCTCTTTCGTTTTATCCAGGGTTTCATGAAAACACGCACACTACAGCAGTATTTATAGATTTGCAACAAGCCTATGACAGAGTGTGGAGAAAAGGTCTATTTTTGAAGATGAAAAAAATGGGCATCCATGGAAAAATGTACAGCTGGATCAGGGCATTCCTAAAAAACAACCATCCAAACCCGATTCGAAAATGAAATCTCTAGTAAAAAAAGTTTGGAAGAAGGACTACCACAAGGTTCAGCCCTTAGCTGCACTCTCTTTCTAATCTTCATGAATGACCTCCCGGATCTCATTTCGGTCAATAAGGCACGTTATGCAGACGACCTTTTAATTTGGATTACAGAGAAATATCCAGTGCTGACTAGATCCAAACTAAATAGAGCCCTCACAACTATCTTCACGTATTCAAAATTATGGAAAATGGAAATAAACAAAGAAAAGTCAGTTTATTCAATCTTTAGCCACAGCAACAAAAAGGCAAAAAGAAACTACATCCTAAAAATAGATTCACAACCAATAAATAAAGAAGAAAATCCAACATATCTTGGTGTAAAACTAGACCAAAGGCTGTCTCTAAAACACTTTATGGCAGATTTAAAAGAAAAGGCATCACAAAGATTAAACATAATAAAACACCTAGCAGGAATATCCTGGGGAGCTGAAAAGAAAACCTTAAGACAGTTATACACTGGATATGTCAGATCTGTAATGGATAACTGTCTCTCCATACAAGTAGCTGCCAACAAAACCTATCAATCATCATTAGACACAATCCAAAACCAAGCCTTGCGGCTAATTAGTGGAGGTATGAGAACTACTCCCACAGCAGCCTGTGAAATAGACTCCAATATTGAACCTCTTAAGTTAACGCGCAACAGATCAGCATTAGAAGCTATTGAGAGATACCGAAGGTTGGAGGACGATCATCCTAATAAATTACTAACACAGAGAAATAGAAAAAACAACCAAAAAAAGCAAAGGACTCTGATCCAACTTACTGACGAACTAGCCCTAAAACACCACCTACCCAACAACAGAGAAAAAATTACCAGATTTTCAAACATAACGCCCGGATTAAACTACAAAGAACCAACCATCAAAACACATTTACTAAATAACACCTTAACAAAAGAATCAAATCCACTGGAGCTCAAAGTAGGCACACTTGAAACAATTGAAAGCTATAAAAAAACAGCTATCCATATATATACAGACGGATCGGCTTTCAAAGCCTGCATCAATGCTGGTCTTGGTGCCTTCCTGGTCTTCCCTAAAAATAAACACTTTGAGATAAGCGCACCCTGTGGCGATTACTGCTCAAACTTCCAAGCCGAAATTGAGGCAATTTCCATAGCACTACAGACAGTGGAAAACAAATTATATGAAAGAGTGCAACCACCATCAGATATTGTTGTCTTTACAGAAGCCCAATCTACTCTGCAAGCACTTAACAGCCGCACCTCAAACAGCCCAAGAGAGTTGACAACACTCATTGTGATAATCCATCAGATGATATCAAAATTAAATATCAATGTGGATCTACAGTGGATCCCTGGACACATTTGCATCATGGGAAATGAAAAGGTAGATAAGCTATCAAAGGCAGGTTCATCTATGGAACAACCAGATAGACCTGTTAACTACCCCACCCTAAGGTCAATGTTAGTCAACAATCACAAAGAGGAGTGGCTCAACCAATGGGCATCAGGAAACACAGGCAGAGACATGTACAAAGAAATGACTAAGCCTAACAAACTGGACAGTATTAACTTCCTCCCGCAAAGAACAATCTACAATTTTCCAACTAAGAACAGGACACACACCACTATTAAATTACCACCTGAACAAAATAAACTCCACACAACTCCCCTTTGCAGACACTGCGCCCACCCCTATGAAACCGTAAACCATATCCTCTTTGAATGCCCCTCCCTAAACCACCTTAGGCAGACCCTACTTCCACTACAGCTGGCTAGAAGAAGAAGAAGAAGAAAGCCAGGGTTGGACTTCAAAACCATTTTTGAATTCATAGGAAATGAAAAATATATAATATATAATAATGTGTATGTATTATGTCATTGTTTGTGGAGGATCAGTAGTCAGGCTGTGAAATAATTAAAAAAAAAAGATTTAGCTTCCACACAACATGAGATCCTTTTTGTCTATTAATCTATGTCATCGTGATTCTCTGTAGAAACAAAAGTCATAAGTTCATTCCTGATTTTTTTTTACCATCATGTCCTTTACACATATCTGTTCTGGAATTTATGTTAAAAATATACAACTAGTCCTTAAGAATTCAAATATAACAAATCTACGTCCATTTATTAAATACATTTCTTTTTATTTCTTTCACCAAAATGAACAAAAAATTTACACTTTTGTGTGCATACTTTATGTACATTAACATTTTTGCTAATAACTAGCAATATAGTCTGTAAATAAATAATATACACATTTTCAATAATCACACTGTACACCTGTACATTTCATTGAGGCGCCTCTACCAAGATATTCATTAATTTACTTAATTCCTGTGCCCGCATACAGATTCCTGAGTGTTCTTCAATCTTAGAAATATGTTGGTTTAGGAAGTTACTATTTTGACTGGGTGAAAACAATAATTTTATCCTTACTTATCCGTTGATACTTGAAACTCAATTCTCTAGAAAGAATTAAAAACCAGTATACACAGTCATGTAGCTATTCTCAAAATAAAATAAGCAAAGGCCTATTGAGCAGGCTGTAAATTATATATGTAAATTATACTGAATGAAAAAAAAATACTTATAATTTGTTATAACAAACAGCAATTTGAAACACAAGTATAATTTTTCTAGCAGTTTTAAGTTTGTGACTACAAATACAGAAATTCTTTTTCCTTTTGAAAGTTCCATATTTCAGGTACTAATATTTACATTTGAGAGGTTTCACAATTAGAAAATTGTGTCAACATTTTTTCCAAACATGTCCAGTGGACATTACAAATCAAAGAAAAAATAAAATATCCTGTTTTTAAAAGTTGTAGCTCCACCAAAGGGTCCATGTGGCAGATCTAATCTACAAGTTCAATGTCAAGATAAAAGAGAAGCTAACAACAAGAGATAGCATGAAACTTTGAGTAGAAAGTCTTCCTCAAAGACAAAGCAGGTGGAATTTGAAAGCTAAAAGAAGGCCACATCCATTTGATGACCAGATAATGATGTAGAAAACATTTGTACTGTGGTGC
Organism: Biomphalaria glabrata; assembly: GCF_947242115.1. Classification (NCBI taxonomy): domain Eukaryota; kingdom Metazoa; phylum Mollusca; class Gastropoda; family Planorbidae; genus Biomphalaria; species Biomphalaria glabrata. The sequence goes on along the minus strand of NC_074711.1, from coordinate 35,204,222 downwards.
ATACATGTTGATGTGATGCCCTTCACATACTAGAGTAGGTTTTATTCTCTCAAGCCTAGTACAGAAGATGCTAATAGGAAAGGAAGCACAAAGATTCAGAATAATAACGACATTGTTTAAAATAAAGAAAGTTTATCCTCATTACAGACAGCCAAGAGGAGATCAATAATTAGCTTTATAGAAGATTTCAGGGAACTTTTGGAAAATATCCAACTAAAGGGAAAATGGGAGTCCATAATGAAAAAATTAATGAAGATAAAAGGGGGTATGAAGTTATGGACATCCATGCAATAAAAAAATTAAACACAAAACGGAGAAAGATTTGTAGACCAAGTTAGTTGACACAGTCAAGCCATTGGAGGCAGTTTATTCTTTCATACAAACACTTGGAAGACAATCAGATTGAAGATCAGAACCACCAAATCTGCAATAGCAAGAACTTGAGATGCACTTGACAATAACTAAAGTGAGAACAGAGGCGAATGATGGTAGTCAAGCTGAAGCCAGAGGAAAAACCCAACAAAGTACATAGAGAAAAAAATGTCAGCTCTACACTGGAAAGGATTTCAGACCAGACCAGTGCTATAAAAACAGGAGGCATGGTGGCCTATAAAAACAAATTTAAAAGTACCGTAGTTCAGAAATAAAGACAAAGACTGCCTACAAAATCATCATTCAGGAGGTTGTAGTATACAGTTGATATAGAAAGAGTAATTCTTAACATTAACTTTTTCTATGATCAAGAAAAAAAGTCAACATTTAAAGATGCAGAAAGCAGAACTACAAAGGAAGCCCAAGAAGGAGAAAAACTGCTAAGGACTAACAGAATTTTGGAGAAAAAAAAAGGAGAAAATAGAACATTTTGAAGCACTAAATCCTCCAGAAATGGACTTGATTGAGAGAAACCAGAAGAAAATAAGGCAGTGGACAAATTCCAGCAAAGGTTCTAAAAGTAGACTCTATGAAAGACAAATGAGTATGAAGACAACATGATCAAACTTCTCAAGAAAGTTGGCCTCATCAACTGGGATAATTACAAGTATCACACTACTTCCAGTGCATGTAAAGTCTTAAACCAGATCCACTTAGAATGAAACATCTAAATTGAGGGATCACCAGATATGTTTCAGAAATAAGAGATATTGCTAAAATCTAATTGCAAACCTAGCCATCATACTGAAACTGTCACTAGAACAGTGCTCATCAATATTTATGAATTTCTTAGAATATCAGCTTATGACCCTCTGGAGGCTACTATAACATTACAGCAGCCTGAAAAGATAATTCAAACACTTACAAAAGACAGCTCACAAACCAGTACCTACTATTGACAAGGTTGCCTCTATGGAAACATCCACCATATGTTTATTGTAGAATTATTTTAAAGATGTGGACTAAGCTGATGATATTGCATTTCTCAACTACAAGTCCAAGTATGAAGTATGAGACTCCAAAAGCCCATTTGTACTAAATGTTATCTCAACACATATTATTTACAATTAAACTAAAATACATTAATATGTCCTAATTGCACTACAGTACATTTACACTTTCTTTCAGCTTAACCAAAATTTCAAATGAAACTTAATGAATTTTATTGCAAATAGATGAAGGCATGAAAACATTTTTTCAAACTCAAATAACTGAACTTTCATGTTGTTTTTTCTTTCACAAGTCCATTGAAAATAACACATTATAAGAAAGTTAAACAAAATATATTCTCTTTGGGTGGACAAGAGGATTTAAACTCAAGATCCTTCTCTAGGAGCCTAAGTTCTTTAGGTCTTCCAAAAGTTTAATAAGAATACGAAACATTCCTGAATACAAAAATGGATTTTTACTTTTTTGATTTTCATAAATTTTCAATTCCATCAGATTCAAAAGCACCAAATACAACCCTGAAATTATTATTAGATTACTATTTATTGACTGTTTTAGAAAGTGCTAATTTCTTTTTTATATTTTTCACACACATAATATACTTACATTGATAAATGTTTTGTTTTTCTAACAATTGAACAACTGTTCAAGTTTTTTTTCTTCAAAAATCAATTATTTGTTATTTTTCACCATAGTCAGAAAGCTGATTTCTATTTCCATTCACTGTCTTGTTCAAATGGCTTTAATGCTGTGTGGGTCTACTGGAGTGTTGTAGGTCAACTGAGAGAACTGAGATATATTAACAGGAGTTGCACCAAGACCAGACAAATGGAAGAAATAAGATTGTTTTTCAACTTGGACTGTCAGGGAATTTACTCCAGCATCTTTAAAGATTGAGGAAACCTGGATAAAAGAAAATATTTTATCTATGACAATCGGATACAAATGTTTTGAAAAATGTGTTTTTCTAACTATTACATATATTTACAGATGAATGTTATAAATTAGAAGTTTACTAGTTACTGTATTTTTGTGCATATAACCCGCAGGCCATACAAGTTTTTACGCACAAATGGCAGATGTGCTGAGTGTACAAAGGTGCAGGGTATACAAAATTTATTTTACTACAAAAAATATCACATAGCGAAACTATGGACACACCTGTGGGTGTTTATACCTCCTATAGTTAGCTGTGAAATGTTATTAAAAAGCTTTATGAACATCTCATTATAAACCTCAAGAAAACAAATAGCACTTATGATAGTACTTTATGTACCGGGAGTTTAAGCAGGTTTATGGCACATGTGGGTTCAGGTGGTACAATATTATTCTTACTTATTTTGTAATTTGTGCTGGGTATACTTGTGTGCGGGTTATATGCACGAAAGTACAGTAGTTACAAAGTCCAACCTGTGATATGATCCGCTGCTCTTGAGCTTGCTGGGACACTTGAATGTGAATCATTCCAATAACCTTGTTGGCAGTATGAGACCAAAAATGAGGCTCCCGATAGGACAAAACACCTTCAATGGCTTTAATCTGAAAACAAAGTATTGATTTGTATCAGTAAAATGTTTGATTGTTCTTAATTGGTAGATCATTATTTAATGTATTTTACATTTTAAAATATTTAAATAGGAAATACACAATTAAATGTTTTTTTTAAGGGAAGATGAGCCTCACTCTCTTGACTATCATTATCACAGATTAGTAGACTAAACCCAAACTATGAAAAATAAGTTATCAAACACTAAAATGTTTTGCAGACACACACCTTTAACAACTGAACAATTGACTAAGCTGTGGGTTCCTAACCTTTAAAAAAAAACTACACATAAAAGTGTTTTTTTTGTCCTGAAAAATGGTAAGATTGTGTTTTAATTAGTAAATTGTTTAAAGTTACAAATATTTTGAATATGATTCGACTTCAGTACAAACTGTTTGAAATAAATGATTTAGCTATGGTAGCACTGCACTATTCTGTACTAATAATTACCTTGTGTAAAGCTTTAGAAATCACTTCATCCAACTCAGAAGGGGATCTAAGTATGAGGATGATTGCAGTTTCTTTCAAGAGAGGTATAACACTTAGAAATATCATGGTAGCAATAAATAAGGAGCAGATTGGATCTGCAATATTCCAGCCAAAGTTCTCAATAAGAAGAGTTGAAATAATGACACCAACACTGCCCAGGGTATCCGCAACAACATGGAGAAACACTCCTGCACAAAAATAAAAGTAATTACATATATCTTTACTAACTGTGACATAATGGGGAAATAACTATTTTTGATTACTTGTATAGTTAGGAGTGATTCCCCTTATGTAGTTTATAAAAGGCCTTGCAAACTGTGTTTAGTTGCCACTTGCTCCTGAGTTACCAGCTTGACCACTTGACCTGTGTTGTGTATAGTATTTTTTCTGTTAGTGGTCGTGTGTCATGGGGTACTCGGAGAAGTGTGCCCTGCTCTGGAGATCTTTGGGCTAAGTATGTCTTTAGTATTATTGTATTTTATATAATGTATTTATTAATAGATATAGCCCCAAATGATTTCCAGGCAGTATATTTTTTTACCCTGATGTTCTGCATCCTGGGGTACTCCCAAACGTGACATATTTTTGTAACCTTTTTCTGAGGGATTCAACCTGTATTGAATCATCAGATGGACTTTACATATTTTTATAGCCTTGTCTCTGAGGGATTCAACCTGTATTGAATCATCAGATGGGCTTTACCAAACGGATGGCTATAGGTGGGATTCTGTGAAGCTTGTAGGCTCATAGGTTTCCCTGAAGCCTATAGTTCATCATGACCATTTTGTTTTTTTTTGGCTAAAAGTGGTTAGTGTAAGCCTGAAGCCTGTAACCATAGTGTAGCCAAAAGTGGTCGTATTTCGACCTGAGGCATGTGACCTTTAGTTGGCTGTGTAAGCCGGAAGTTTGTAACCCAATGGTCAAAAGTGGTCATGTGTTGACCTGAGGCCTGTGACCTGTATTTTTGATAACCAGAATGTGACGATAATGTAACATATGACTAGGGCTGTGTGCCATATTATTTTTGAGTATCTTTTGTTTACTTTTTGTTGTGGCAGCCTGTGAGTTAATGGCCATGTATTTACACCTTTATTTTATTCATGTAAATAAACCATGTAAATATGTTTACACAACACAGGTCAAGTGGTCAAGCTGGTAACTCAGGAGCAAGTGGCAACTAAACACAGTTTGCAAGGCCTTTTATAAACTACATAAGGGGAATCACTCCTAACTATACAAGTAATCAAAAATAGTTATTTCCCCATTATGTCACACTAACATATAACAATGGTATACATTTTTACTCCAGCAATCAGCAAAAAACAATTCAAATAATACATTGCACAATTAGACTCAAACAACACTTTTAAGTTGCTGTAAATTACATATGACAAATTAATTTCTTCTCTATTGCCTTATTTCTTAATATGATATGACTTTTCCATTTCAATGCATTAAATGAAATTCATCTCCTCAGTTAACAAAAACAACTTGTACTATAAAACTGAGTGTGAATAAAATAAATTAGAATGGTAATTAATGAATTGCAACTTAATTATTAGCGGCCCCCGAAAGGGGAAAAGACGCTATTAGTTTTGTCTGTCCGCCTGTTCCATTTAGATCTCGTAAACTAGAAAAGATATTGAAAATCCGACATCACAATATTTTAGACCATTCAAAGTTCTGATGCAACAGCTACTTTTTTTTTTCTGAAAGCGAAAAATCTAATTTTTAAAATCAGTTATGCAAGCAGTTTTTTAAATAGAAAAAGCTAATTAGTATGCATTATAAGTTAGACCTAATTTAAAACGAATAGTAATCTTGTAAACTTCAATTTCCTAAACTATTTTTTTTAATGCAGACATTAAAAAACTTTTTTTTTTTTAGAGATTGAACATTTTTCAAAACAATTAGATCAATTATAAGACATCAGTTACGCCAGGGTAGGCACGGTAGCTAAGCGGTAAAGCGCTTGGCTTCGAAACCGGGGGAACCAGGTTCGAATCCAGGTGAATACTGGGATTTTCAACCTTGGAATCTTTGGGCGTCTCTTGAGTCCACTCAGCTCTAATGTGTACCTGACATTAGTTGGGGAAAAGTAAAGGTGGTTGGTCATTGTGCTTGCTACATGACACCCTCGTTAACCGTAGTCCACAAAAACAGATGAACTTTACATCATCTGCCCTATAGACCACAAGGTCTGAAAGGGGAACTAGTTAGGCCAGGTTCACATCTAACTTTACACTCACTTTCACCTATCCTTTGATCTGCGGTACCGTTGGGGCACTACACAAGATCTGTTAACCTTCTTTCTCCATTCTTATCTCTCATTTGTCTGATATAATTTCATTCGGATGTTCTTTCTGAAAATATTGAAGCCTGCCTGGGTGGACCACTTCGGGGACCGATTTTGAGTTTGTGTTTCCACACAAACTGTCTTTTGTAACCTTGTGTTATTATAATTTATAGGTAAAGGTACCAATTTTAATGATAGAGCCTTAACAAGCATTCAAACTTGTAGGTCTCTCTTTTGAAACAGTGGACTTTTCTACAACATCCTTTATTTAGATACAATTATTGTTTAAACTTAAATCTGAAATTTCCACTTCTAATTTTTTTTTAGTGATCCCTGAAAGGGGAAAAGCAGCAATTAGTTTAGTGTGGTCTGTCTGTTCATCTGTCTCTTTTGGAAATCTGATTTCACCATATTTTTCAGCATGATAAAAATAGCTGTAATGTTATTTTGAAACAAAGTATGAAAACCACTTTTTATACACACAAAAAAACACTGCTTTTAAAATTATAGGCTTCTTAAAAGGGTTCTATATTATATACAAAGAATAGTAAAATAGGGGTAGTAACCAGAATATATGGGACAAAATTTAAAAAGAAAAAAAAATTAAATATGAAGTTTTATCATTTGTCAAAATAATATTTCAAAAAATGCCTATTTGACTTATTTGTTTTCTACTGTGCAGACTACCAATTGTTTACCAAAATCAAGATTTACTAGGTTGTGGGGGATATAATTTTGTACCATCAGTACATCTTTAGTGCCACTACATGGTGTCATTATTTTATCCATCTCTTTGTCTACTTGTTGAAAATATGGTAGTGATCATACTGGCCATATTCAGACATGTGAAAACAAAAGGGATTTTATGCAGTAGATGTCAGAGATTGCAAGCGATTAAGCTTTGAATGCACATTAGTAGTAGTTCATAGTTTTTGATATCCAGAAATGATGGCTAAAAAATTATTATTATAACTTTTATATAGCGCTACTTTCATGCTTATAGCATGCTCAGAGCGCTTTTGGTCCAATCTCATTTGTGGACCAGTGGGGGGTAGGGGGTATCTAGGAGTTGGTTTTCCGTGCTGCCTTTAGGCGCTCGGTAAACACAACTCTGCCCGAGTCGGGTGTCGAACCTCGAGCCCCCTTCTAGGTAGCCAAGCCAAGTTCAAGCGCACTTGGCCTCTCGACCACGCTTCCCAAAACAAAATATCAAATCCTGACTTTTGATTCAAGATAAACTCTGATTGGCTACAGTCCTCTGGCAAGAAAATGCTGTTCAGGGTAGTTTCTCAGAGCATCCATACAATGCAGACACATTCACTCTCAGCTCCCAGAGCTGGGGTCACTGATACAATATGTGCTACTGTTTCCTTTGACTTCTTGTAGTGGCAACAACAGGAATTATAGTTTGGTTGGAACCAGGCATAATTTTCATGTACGGGACAGTTTTCCATTCTCCACTGCATTATTATCAATTGTTCCATCCTGTTTATCATTTCTCCACTCTAGATTCTTACCAGGAATTTAACTATTTCTTGTGTATCCAGGATTTTAACTATTTCTTGTGTATCCAGGATTTTAACTATTTCTTGTATATCCGGGATTTTAACAATTTCTTGTGTATCCAGGATTTTAACAATTTCTTGTGTATCCAGGATTTTAACAATTTCTTGTGTATCCAGGATTTTAACAATTTCTTGTGTATCCAGATTTTAACTATTTCTTGTGTATCCTGGATTTTAACAATTTCTTGTGTATCCAGGATTTTAACAATTTCTTGTGTATCCAGGATTTTAACTATTTCTTGTGTATCCAGGATTTTAACAATTTCTTGTGTATCCAGGATTTTAACAATTTCTTGTGTATCCAGGATTTTAACAATTTCTTGTGTATCCAGATTTTAACTATTTCTTGTGTATCCGGGATTTTAACAATTTCTTGTGTATCCAGGATTTTAACAATTTCTTGTGTATCCAGGATTTTAACTATTTCTTGTGTATCCAGGATTTTAACTATTTCTTGTGTATCCAGGATTTTAACAATTTCTTGTGTATCCAGGATTTTAACAATTTTTTGTGTATCCAGGATTTTAACAATTTCTTGTGTATCCAGGATTTTAACAATTTTTTGTGTATCCAGGATTTTAACTATTTCTTGTGTATCCCCTCATGGATTATATTTACATTTAGACTTGAAGAGCCTATCAAACAGGGATCTATTATCTTCTCAATATAATATTTTGGCAAAGATAAACATCATCATTTTTTATCTCTGTGTCCATAAATGAAGTTTGAGTTGCAAATTGAAAAGAATAAAATAAATCTTAACTAGCAATAATAGTGAAAATACAAAATAATAAGTGCCAGTCTACAAGATTAACTTTTGTTTAGAAAAAGTAAAGGCTGTTACTTATGCTATTGATCACAGAACCTGATAATCTGTTGGTGACATACATTTTACTACAGTTCTTCAAGAACTGTACTTTTGATGGAACCCATCAGAAAATGCTTCAATTAAATTTTAAAAACATTTTAATCTAGTTTGTTGATTTCTTTGAACAATTACAATTTTTATGCCCTAAAGAGGAAGTATTTGAATTGAAAAAAAAAATGACTAAATAAGATTCTAATTGAACTGCCATTCCTCAATCAAGCCAGTGGGAACACTGACTATTATTTTTATTTTACACAGTTGCCTGAAGCAAAGTGTCCCCCAATACATGTCCATAAAAGGCTTTTCATAAAAGGCTTGCTGATTAGTCTGTTTTTCTAATTTGAAAAGCAAAATGTACCTTCCATGTTGGTGTTATGATGAGAAGGAGGTGCACTACACTCTTGAGAACCATGACTATGTCCATGACCTCCACTGTGACTATGGCCATGACCCCCACCATGACTGTGACCATGACCTATTGCAGGAGTATGACTATGACTGACAGCAGCCCCATGACTATGACCATGTCCTCCACCATGACTGTGACCATGAGATAAAGAACTCTGAAATGCCACTATTCCTGTAAGGTTGACCAGAAGTCCCAAAACAGAGACAGTCTGTAGATTTAAAGATATAAAGCTAACTAAAACATAACTATTAGAGAACCCTAATAAATGACATAAAAAAAATCATGTCAAACATTATACATTATAAAATGTCTTCTGTGTTAAGAACTATTATATAAACAAGATTATTTAAAACAAATCTCTAGAAATAAAAAACAATTTTGCACAATTTAATAAAGAAAAAAAAAATCCCACTGCCTTTTGACTTCAACTTTTTATGAAATAAAGAAAATCTCTACAAATTTTTTTTTGTCAATGTGATATATATTTATAGCATAGGTACTTGCCTATGTAATATGCTATTCATCTAATTTAAAATCTAAAATGGATAAGTCCATATTGCTCACCAACAATCTTTCAGTAATTACTTCTGGTGGTTCAAAAAGACGGGCAAAAGCTTCAGCAAACACAAAAATGGCAATAATAACTAGAAACAATCCATTTATAAATCCTGAGAGCACTTCCACTCTGTCAAACCTGAAATATAAAAACAACAAAAAAGAATGCATTACATGCAGACTTTGTAAGAAAGCAAGTTTAATAGTCATCATCATCATCATCTTTCCTTTGCAATCCTCATGGAACATAGGGCCTCAGTAAAAACATGCCACTCTCCACGGTCTTTTGCTAGTTTTTAATGGCTTCCCAGCTCTTTCCTGTTCTCTCGGCTTCATCTAGTACACTGCTTCGCTTTGTTCTTTTTGGTCTTCCTCTATGTCGTGTTCCCTAGGGGTTCCATTCTAAGGCCTGTCTAGCTCTGTTGTTGGTATCTTTTCTAAGGGTGTGACCAATCCATTTCCACTTCCTCTCTAAGATTTGCACCTCTATATTTTTCTGTCCACTCATCTCCCACAGTTTGGTGTTTTCTATTTTGTCGTACCAGTGTATTTTTAAGACATTTTTCAGACATCTGTTGATGTAGATCTGTACTTTTTTTGTTGTTGCTTCAGTTGTTCTCCATGTTTCAGAACCATATAGTAGGACCGCCTTGACATTAAGTTAAAGATTATTTTAGTCTTGTTAGAGATGTGGGGAGATTTACAGCTTGGTTTTAGGTATGTAAATGTCTGATGCACTAGATTTATACGACGTTTAATGTCTTCATCTGTTCCACCTGATACACTGACTACACCCCCAAGGTATATAAAACTATCTACTTGGTCTATGGTCTGAGAATCTAGTTCTATGTCTCCAATTTGTTTAAGTACTTTAAGCACTTTTGTTTTTGGTGGTTTATTTTGAGGCCTACTCTTTTTCCTACTTCACTTAAAGCTGTGACCTTTTCTTGCATATCCAGTAGTCTGTGTGATAATAAGGCTATGTCATCTGCGAATTCCAGCTTTTGTGCGAAAGTCCATTGGATTCCTTTCCCTGAATTAGAGAAGGCTCAAAGTTTTCTAGTGCTAATGTCTCAATGAAATCTAAAATTTTGAAAGATTTTGTGAGAAAACAAGTTTTCTAGTGCTAATGAAATCTAAAATTTTCAAAAATTTTGTGAGAAAACAAGTTTTCTAGTGCTAATGAAATATAAAATTTTGAAAGATATACCCGTATGAAAAAACTCTGGTGGCTTTCCATCTCACCATAATTGAAGCATAAAGCCCCATAACAAGAGCTGAACAGTCAAATAACATGTGGAAGCCATCAGATATCAGGCCAAGGCTATTGGTCCAAACACCATACAACAGTTCAACAAATGTAAAACCTAAAAAAAAATAAATTCAAAATCAAGCTTAATGTAACTATACTATAGTGTGATAATTCTAAAATCTCATCACTAAATAAAGAAACAAATGTTACCTAAATTTACACAAAGAAAATAAAAAATCTTTCTTGAGTCTCCATCCTCTAAGATCTGTTTCAGACCATTCTTTAAAAGATTGATGATTGAGTGAGAGGTTTTTTGTAAGGCTTCACTGGATATAGAATACAAAGGCAGCCCAGCAGGGTTATAACCTATAAAACTTCCTTTAGCCGCACGTCCTCTGGTCATGACCATTCGAGTTGCTGAAATACAGAAGAAACTACCTTGCTATTTTGATAACTGTTGTCAAAATGCAGATAAAAAGTGTCTGTTGAATGCATAAAATAACATTATACTTTTTTAGAAATGTTTTAGTTGATTTAAACTTTCAAGCATATATTTTTTAAAAGTACAGTATTAACAAAGCTAATTGAAAAAAATACTTTAAAAAAATGTTCATTATAATAGAATTTAACAAACAACATCAAAACACTGACCTAACAGAAAAGCCAAAGCACTAAATAGAACACCTCCAGACAAAACATGATCTTCTGTTAGAATGTCCAGTTTGTGTAAAGATGTCACTCTGGTGACATATGGGTGTGTCCAAGTTAAGCTCAACACTATGGCAGTTGTAAATATAGCTACTGGTGCTAAAAATACAGATTTCACTGGCTGTAAATGGCTGCTGGCAAGACTTTCAATGTAGAAGTCAAAGATACCCACAAATAAAATCACCATCAACATAGGCACAATGAGGTATTGCCAGGACTGTATCTCACTCTGAAATAGATCAGTTAAGTCTATTACTTCTAAATATATTGAAATACAGAAAACATGGAACATACTATATTTCTATATTAAAAAACATTCTTTACTGTACTGAATTGAGAGATTTGTCTTACAATAAATCATTCAAACCATTTCTTGATATTTAGTATAATAATACCAGTAATAGATGAAGAAATAAACAAACTACTAGAATATAAAAAAAAAAAAGAGACACGAAAATGTCATCAAAATCGGTAAACCAGTTAAAGTTAACCCAATAGCTCCTATTTCTGGTTTGAAAAATCCGTAACATACCCTAAGCAAAAAGGGGTAACTCTATGAAGAATTTATTTTTTTTAACTAGACATACTGTTCTATTTTTTAAAGATGTTTGTCTATTTATTAGTATTAGATTTTAAATGTTTATTATTTTACAAAAAATATTTGTCTGGTTGAAAAAAAACAAACTTTTATACCTTTAGAATATAAAAAATTATATTTCCCAGGTGAGGGCTTATACACTGGGGCTATGGGCCAGTTCGTTTAAAAAAATAATTTTAAAAAAGCTATACATATTCAGTTTTCACTAAAAAAGAGTCACCATACTCTCATTTTTGTTCTCAACAAGAAACGATGAGCTCTTTTTATAGGAAAGTTAAAAACGCTTTCTACTGCTTTTAGGACTCAACCATAGAAGATCCACAATACAGCGGTAGGAGCTATTTCATTAATTCAAACTTCAGTAGTAAATTTAAGAAACTAGTAAGCATTGGTAATAACATTGGTAGTCAATTGAATGAAACAAGTAAAACATTGATACTAACTTTAGTAGTAAATGAAATGAAACAAGCACTGATACAGACTTCATTAGTAAATTGAATGAAAAAAAGTACTGATACTAACTTCAGTAGTAAATTGAATGAAACAAGCCCAAGGCCAAAGTATTCCAGCTGAAACTAATGTAGATAAACTATGAAGTCGCTTAGCTCCTCCTACTTCCACAGAGAGTTTTTTGGATGCTGAAGTGTATCCTGAGTGCAGACATAAAGTCAAGAACAACAATAGCACACCACCCTGTAAAAGAAAAAAAAAAAAAAAGAGTTTCAAACTGAGTCTTAGTACAGCAGTATAAATAACTTTAATGTTAACAGTATGGGAATACAATTTACCTTGTGATCAGACCAACCTAAAAAGTCAATGCCATGTTTGAAAATATGTGTAAAAATATTATGATGAATGCTTTCGGCTGTGAATAAAACATATGATATTGCATTAATGATGTTTGACATTTAATATATAATCATAATGCTTAAATAAAATGTAAAATTAAAAATTAACTTAGATAACCTTTAGTGTTATCCTCCTGAAATGATATTAACAGAACAATAATTTTGCTTGACTAACTTTTACTATATTCAATACAGAAATATTTGATTATCTACCATTGTTATCACTGTCAGCCATCTGTGTGAGTTTTTCATCATGATCAAACACAAGAAGGGCCACAATGCCAACAAGAAATATTACAGCACCTCTAGCCTACAAATATTGCAATAAAGGAAACAAAGTTTGGTTTTAAGAATTAGAATTAGAGTAAGTAATAAGAATAATGTAACTGAATATGACATTTCTATATCAATATAAATATACATGTATTGTAGACCTGCCTACCTAAAAAAGTCCAAATGTGTAACACTAATGGTCAAAATATTTATCTTATCTTATATAATACAGACGTTACTTCAAAAAAGAAGATGATTACTTCCTACGTGTCGTGCATTTAGTCATGCATATTAAGCAGTGAATTAAATTCTGACAAGTCACTGGTTTTCCTGGCTAGCTCAAGCAACCCATTCCATGCTCTAATAGCACTAGGGAAGAAGGAGTATTTGTACAAATTTGTCCTAGCATATGGGATGAGGAATGTGCCTTTATCTTTGTGTCTTTCAGAGTATTTTATTAAATTTTGTTTTTGTATTTGAAGATTATGGTTCAGTGTTTTATGTATAATTGCTACTTTACTTTTGAGTCTTCTGTCCTGAAGGCTTTCTAAATTTAGTGATTTTACTAAAGGTGTTACTCTAGTCAAATGTGAATATTCTTTTGTTATGAATCTCACTGCTCTAGTTTGTGTCTGTTCCAGTTTCTTAATGTTTTCTTGAGTTGAGGGGTCCCAAACGGAGGATGCATATTCTATTATTGGCCTAACCAAGGTTAAATAACATTTTAGTTTTATGTTCTTATTTGATTTATGGAAATTTCTTTTAATAAACCCTAATGCTTTGTTTGATTTTTTTATAGTTTCATCAATATGTGGATTCCATGACAGTTTTTCATTTATTATAACACCTAGGTATTTTGCGTTTTTAGTCTGTGTTACTGGTTTGCCATGAATAAGATAAGTGGAATTAATTTGTTTTAGTTTTTTGTTACTCTTTACAACTGACATTTTTCTGGGTGGAAAGACATGCTCCAATTTGATTCCCATTTCTGTAATTCATCTAATTCTCTTTGTAAAATATCTTTGTCTTGTGTTGTTTTTATTGTTCGATATATTATGCAATTGTCTGCAAATAATCTGACTTTTGTTCCTGAACATATGTGTAATGACTATCTTGTCAAGTGCAATATGTATATATATATGAGAGAGAGAGAGAGAGAGAGAAAGAGAGAGAGACAACATATATACATTAAAAGCAAACAAAATAACATATTTAGATCCGATCCTTACATTATAGAAGACCATTTTCCCCTTTTTCAATTATTACAGGCCATCAAATCTAAGGGTCACAACTGTAACTAGTAAATTTAGAATCTAGTAGCGGAGTGTTCTATAGTTTAATAATTAAATCTAGATCTAGCTAGTATTACTAGATCTCTATTATAGAGATCTGGTTTAGAATGAGATACCAGAAAAGACATAAGTCAGAAGTAGATTTAGAAAACTAATCATTACATCAAGAGTAGAATGTAGATGTACATCTAGTCTTCTACTTCTAGACTAGATTTAAGACTTAGAATAGATTAAATGTCATAAGATCTGAGGATTACTGATCCAGTGATCCGCTACAAATGTACTTAGATTAGATCTGTAATGATTGTCAGTAGTAGATTAGATCTAAACTTAATCAATCTAGATCATACTAAATTTAAATCTAGATGCTAGATCAAGTAGATCTAAAATATAAAGAATCTAACTAGATCAAGATGTAATCTAAGGCTAGATCTATACTTATGTTTCTATAAGAGGGCGCTGCAATATTTTTTTTTTATCAAAAGGAATATGGAGATCAGTGACTCTTTTTTAACATTTGACTTTTTTGAAGATCCAAAATAATTAGTTACTAATGAACTAAAAAAAAAGTTGTATCGAGTAGTTGCTAATTGAATGGTACTAACAGGCCACTCACAGCACTAATTTTTTTCTTCATGTACTAGGCTAGTCCTAACCGCTAAGAACCAATCAATGTATAAATCTGGGCGTGATGTCATCACCCCACCTTTTATGTTTATTTTTTCCAAATAGAAAGTCATAGAGTGACCCCCAGGACCTCTCATAAGTAAGTTAGAGAGGACAAAAATAAGGATACAAAATGCATATTGTGACCAGTTTAATTTGTATTTGTGTTTTTTTTCCCCAAGATTTTGCAAAATGAATACATATTTTGCATAACAGTAGGCAGGTCTGGTATTGTAAACAACAAAAATGTTTCAAACAATTAAAAGCATTATGTTCTCAAGCAAAATTTCTGAAGAGTAATTAATAAAAATGAAAAAATATAATTACCTTAGACGGTCCTCCATTGCCATTAGATGAAATGAGAGCACTAGCTCCAGTTATAATGACAAGTTCATTATGTTCAAATAGTAATATGGTCCTTGTAAAATAACAACATGGGTTATATTATGCAACAATATAAATAAAAAAAAAAAAAAATTTATTAAGAATTTTTTTGAATGAGGTTTCAATGCTAAAAGTTTAATGACCATATTAATAACACACATTTTTGGCTGATTTTATTTTTCATGACTTTACAAATATTGAGTATTTACTAAAAAATAATGTATGGCTTCCACAAGATCCAACTTTCTATACTTTTGAGAAGTTGAAATTCTCTCTGTGGAGACAAAAATGGTGATTTGAGCAGGCCAATTTCCCCTAATTTTAATAAACTGGCTACGTAAACCAGGCAGAAAAAAAAGAGAAATACTAAAAAGAAAATGGAAAGAGCACATCGAAGAATGACTAGTTTAATCTGTGCTACTACTCCAAGGTCAGAGATAGTAATGGTTGTAAAAGAAACCAACAAACTCAACATAGTTAGAAGTAATGCAGCAATTCCCACCAACCTTTAACATCAGGTTTAAGAGATAGGTTTAAAATGTATGACTACGGCAAGAGAATTCAGCTAATCCAAATGTCATTGTTCCACTTAGTATAAGGTGTAATAAACTATTTGTACAAGAGAAATATGTTAATTTAAGAGTGCTAAGACTGAATTACCTTAATGGTCCACACAGTGTTAGACCAAAGATCCACAAAAAGCTAATGACAGTTCCAAAAAATGCATGCCTCCAGATCCTGAACCACTGAAAGTTTATTTTCTATGTAATAGTTACATTTTGTTCAAAAATCATTAATAATAAAGATAAAATATGATAGATATGTATTATTATGAAGATAAGAAGCAATAAGTAGAATATTTACACACATAAGTAAAAAAAAAAAGTTAACAAGTAAAACAGCTACAGAAACACAAGCAATAAAAAAAGAAAAATAATTATCAACCACAAAAAAAAAAAAGAAAAAAGACAGGGATATATTTAAATAGAAATTCACAGCCAAAAATGATAAAAGAAAGAGATAGAGAGCTCTAATACAAGCATTATAAAAAAAAATAAAAGAACTGCAAACATACCTGATGTTTTGAAAGACGAGGACCTGAAGAAAATGGTTTTTGCAAAAAGACTAGTGGAATAGAGGACCTAAAAAAATTTTTGTGAAAAATTAATTTGTGCCAGATCACTTAAGTCTAATGGAATGATGTAAATGTATTCATCAAAAAAGTGTATTTCCCATTATTTCAACAAATAAATATAAGCTTAAGGCAATGAACTATAACAAAGTAAATGAAATGATTACCCTGTTTTTAACAAAAAGAGAAATACTACAATAGGAATGAGCTTCAACAAGTCATATGCTATGAAAAGTCCAATAGCTTTGAAAACTTTTGAGAGCAGGAGCAAAATCACATAGACTGTTAATCTGTAGAGGTCCCAAAATTGAAGTTAAGATAATCATGATCGAGAAAATATAAATAATGGTCAAAACAATTTAGAAAAAAAAACAAAAAAAAAACAAATAGTAGTAATGGAAAGGTAAAGCTGAGCCAGGGAATGTGGTGGATTCTGAACACGTCATGTCTCCCACACCCATTCTCTGATCAAGTTTGAACTTTAAACAATTATTTATTGTACCTAACAAAACATGAATCAATAAAAAAAATTAACCAATTAGTCCATTAATTACTGTAATTACTTATTTTGTTTGATACCAAACATGGAAATAAATTCTTCAATATTAAGAAATATGACTTAATATGTGGGGTTTGTCCCCTATAGATAATTGTACAAATTATATCTCCCAAACCCTCTTCAGATCAAGTTGAAACTTTATACATATATTTATTGTACCTATCAAACTAATGTATTGAAAGAATTAAATTATGACCTAAACCAAGAGTTAAAATTAGTCAATAAAATATACCATTCCAGTAAGTCTAGTCATTTAACTATAACGCATATAAAATTAAGGCAGGACATGGTTCATAGGAAATGTTCCAAAAATATGTACATTAATTATCTTAATATATTTATTTTCAAACTTAATATAAGCATTGATTTTTAAAATCTGTAACTAAAGTAAATATAAGAAATCTCTGAGCAGCATGACCTTGAATTTCTTTAGTAATGAAAAAAAAAGTAACTATCGACTTGAAATTTAAAATGTATAATAAATAATATAAAAATGTTGTTAATATTTTTTTTGAAATAACAGAAATACCCTGATGGTGATTTAAGGTTGCGATTGGAAACTGCTTCATTTGATAATAAAGGCACCATCTTCACTTCCTCCACGTCGTGTCAAGAAAATCTTCAATTTGTATACATCTAGAAAAAAAAAGAAGTAACTAATATGTCATCAGACATTTCAAAATTTCATAGAAAGAATGTAAATATATAAATATTAGATAATAATAATAGATAATAACATGTTGATTTTTTAAGTCTGAAGATAGATTTAAATATACATATTCTATTAAATGTGTGGTCTTTCTTTTTTTTTAAAGCTTGATTCTAAATGAATAGGCCTACTCTCCTTCAGTTATTTAAAAACCAAGACACAAACATAGAAGCAAATTTCTTATTCCATTTATAAGCTTAATATCTATAACAAATTCATACAAGTGCTCCTTCTTCCCTGGTGTTATAGAGAATGGAATTGATTGCCTGAATCAGCCAGGGAAACCAATGACTTAGCAGAGTTTTTAAAGTCATTGATTAACATGCATGACTAGTTTTGTTAAATTTCTATTTGTAAATTATGGTTTAGTGTTTTATGCATTTTAGCTATTTTACTTTTTACACTTTTGACCTGAAGTGTCTCGAAGACAAATTTGAATATATTATAAATCTCACTGGTCTGTTTTGTATTTGTTTTAGTTTCTTTACTTTATTTATCATACTTTGTTTTCTTATGTTGAGGGATCCCTAACAGGATGCCTATTCTAACTATACTATTGATAATATTCTTATACTTATTATACTTATAATTAAATCTAGATCTATTATAATATATTATAAGTATAATTAAAGTATACTTGTAGATCTATATACTATATTATAAAAAAATAATATAAATATAATAATTATATAATTTTTATAATATAAAAAATATAATTAATATTGTAATTTATATTGGTCTAACTAAGGCGCCTAAGCCTCTAACTCTAACTCTAAGAGTCTAAGTCTAAGGCCTAAGCCGCAGCTAAGCCTAAGGCCTAGAGGAGGCTCTTATAGTTTGAACACCCCATCGGATTCTCCTTTCTAAACGGGTCGCTTTTTTTTGTTTGTAATTCATTTGCTTTTATGTTTGGAGCTAAAATCGACGATTCGGGACTGAGCATGTCCAATTTTAGATAAGTTCTGGTAATTTTGTTCCGTTTTTCCAAAGCAGATGGCAGTTATTTAGATTCTCGGTAACCATGTATGTTAAGCTGTTGTTTTAACCTCCCCCGGCAATTCATACCCATATAAGGGATGAAGGCTATATCATGAGCCTGTTTGATCGTAGGCTGATGGGCATATCAAAATAAGCTTCCAAACATCTTTAGAAAGACATTCCAATCACATTTATACCGTTAGCTGTTAAATAAAATTAAAAAAGGGGGTGTCCAAACAAATAATAATGAATTCAGCTCATTCTCCTTTTTGAACACAGCAAAATCGTATTAAGAAATATTATTGGGATTAATAAATCTATGATTTTTTCAATGAATAAACATGACCTAGATAGAGATATCTAGAATATATAACTTATGAATGAAAGAAAAAGTGTGGGCTGCTAATTTGAAGCCAGAGACCATGCCCACTGCATGTGATCACGCAAGATAATTAAGCTGGCGGTAAGGAGAGGTATACACTCAGCGAGTAGTGTCACAAACTATCCAACAGGCAGTGGAGGGAAGGGGGAGAGAGTCATGAAAAGAATTATAAGCATCTATGGGAGGGAGGGGATGTTAAGGTGTCACAAAACGAACATCCAAATTATGAAAACAAGAAGAGGGTCCTTGGATGGGAGTTAAAAGAAAGAGAAAATACAAGTAGCCTAGTTTATTAAATTAAAATAATTAATTTATAGCTCTATAATCTATATAAATTTATTTCTGTCTGTTTCTACACATAGATTATATAGGTATTTAAATAAATAAACTATACACGATATATATATATATATATATATATATATATATATATATATATATATATATATATAAAGAGAGAAATAGAGAGAGTATATGAGGAAATAGACTATAAATACATATTGCAAAATTGAATCTACTTCTTTTACTATAATCTAAATAATTTTTAAGTAACACCGATATAATTTATTAGCAATTACATAGTGGTGTTCAACACCGGTGCTCACTGTTCAACTAAAGGAGAAAGCCCAAAAACTGCGTTCAAAATAGGAGCATCAAGTGACCTAATTTATTTTAAAATAAAATCTTCACTATGGGTGGTAATACAAAGGAACACAGCTATTTTTATAGTCCTTTAGTTGCAGAATAAGAATCTGCTTTCAGTTTTTTTGTAAGTTAAACCTTCACCAAATAAAAAAATAAAATAAAAAATTGACCTAGTTCCCGAAAGTCGGTGTTCAGTTATAAGAATCTACCATAAGTCAGATTAAGGTCTAAATAACTTTCTCAGATTCTATTCTAGATCTAAGTGACAGTAAGTTCAAAAGTTGAGTAAGTGTAAAGATATATTTTAATCCTGTTGAGTCTGACTCTGACTGTCTGAGTGTTGTGCGGTAGAAGTTATCAGTGACAGTTGTGGTATGGTTATAATATTCAATATATTAATATATTATTATATTGACTAGCCTCTATAAAACCTATTAGTACTATTAGTACTAGACGTAAGTAACACTTGTAAAAGTCATACTAGTTTATATTTATACTAGGATCATACCGAATTCTAAATGTAATTAAGTAACTAGAAAAGATCTAGGGTCTAAACTCTAAGACTCTAATCTACTCTTTAAATTCTTACTGTTTACCCTGACATGTTGGCAACAAAAAAATATTAGTTTTTTTTTTTTTAAGAATAGTTCCCCCTTTTTTTTTTGCTGACCTATATAGATATAGATATATCTGTTACAGGCAAAGTGCAAAATCCAGAATTCTATAGAATGCCTAGGCAAGTGATCGCCAAACTCATCGTCCGAGGACGTGGATCCTGGATCTAATTCTACAAAGTACAGAGCTAATTTAAAAACAAATATAGATCTAGATCTATGTAGATCTAAATATTACTCTTTGTTATAGTGGAAACATAGTTATGGAAATAATAAGCCTATAATTAAAAGTACAATCTTGAGCTTACCTTTGCTAATATGTCTTATTTTTAACTAACATTACAATCACGGGCGCCCGCAGTTGCACCCACCCACCCCTGGATTCTGGGCAGACAAATTGTAGCCATTGTTTTGCACCATCAGATCAATCAAAATCTAATTAACAAGTAAATAAGTAGTTCTTCCACTGGTGACTGAAGTACAGTTGTAGTAGTCTAGCCTAGGTATATCAGGAATTGATGCCTGGCCATGTAGGCCTACGTGCACCCCTCTGAATTCTGAGTTGTATCGACGGAACTGGCAATAGCATGAATTAAATGAAATGAATGAAAATGCAGATATCTCTGGCACTGAATTGATGTGTTTTAGTGTTGAATCTGTTGATGGCGATTGTTCTTGAGTAGAATTCATTGTCCCTGTTGTTAAGAGAGACGCACTGTCTGTGTCTAACGTCATTGTCAGCGAATATATTATGTACAGTCTAGACATCGACAAACTACTCGGCCAAGGCTACGATGGCTGCCCCCGTGATGGCTAGCATTCAGAACTGTGTTCAGGCTAGTATTCGTGAAAAATATCCAAAAGCAGACCTTGACCGTTGCGCGTCCAACAGATTTAAACTTGTTATCATTGACCTGAATGACGTTTCAGATATACGTAATGCTGCAGGTGTCATCAAGAAGATTATCTATTTCTTCCGTAACTATCCCAAGCGAGAGCGTTGGTGCTAAACTTAGGCCTACCTCTTTTGTGTGAGACAAGATGGACAGAGAAACACGAATTCATTCGCGCTTTAAGTCACAACTTTGAGAAGATCTTTGACTGTTTTAAAATAACGATTGTAAGTGAAACCAGACAATCTGCATATGTGTAATCAGTGCCTGATTCTCGCGTGTTTCTGATTTGTCTTTTAATTGTCGTCAATTATTCACCCATTCTTGAACCAGTTTCCGTGATGTTGCAGTCTGTCCATCTTAGCACAATCGGCCGCTCAACAGCACATCAGCAGTCACATTAATGACATAATCAAAAACCAACTTGACTATGCTGAGGAACACTTCAGGGATGGCATCCTGAGTAAGGTGACACTGCTAGCAGACAAACTTGGTAAGAGTTGATGCTGCCTAGACTTCGAAGTCGACAGACACACCGAGCATAGATCACATGTTTGCATTTTGGGATTATAACAGAACACGCAATCACGTCATTCCGTATCTTGATTCGTTAGTTTCTTCATTAACGTCCGGCTTTTCAAGCAATAATAATGCTCAGCATAGGCATAAGCAGGATTTTTTTCGGGGGGGGGGGGGGGGGGGTTGGGGTTACGGTCATAGAATTTAGTAACTGTAGTTTGCTTTAGAATAATGTTGAAGATAGATGTTTTCCACCCCAAAACCCTCTATAGGGGGATTTTAAAGGGCTATGCTCAAATAATTTTAGTGTGTAATTTGCTTTTTTTTTTTATATTGTAGATGTATTTTTTAGCATCAAACCACTCTGAAGGGGGGTTTAAACTCAAAACTCCTTTTGGCAACGCTCATAGCATTTTGAGTACGTAATTTGCTTTTTACTTACATTGAAGATGTATTTTTTAGCTTCAAACCCCGCTTGCGGGGAGTTTAAACTAAAAAACACTTTGGCTACGCTCATATATTTCTGAGTGTGTAATTTTCTTTTTTTTTTATATTGAAGAGGTATTTTTTAGCTTCAAACTCCACTGGAGGGGAGTTTAAACTCAAAACCCCTTTGAATACACTCATAACATGTTGAGTGTATAATTTGCTTTGTTTTTAATATTAAAGAGGTATTTTTTTTACCTTCAAACCCCACTGAAGGGGGGTTTAAACTCAAAACTGAGTCAAAACCCATTTAGCTAAGCTCATAACATTTTGAGAGCACAATTTGCTTTTTTTTTCATATTGAAAAGGTATTTTTGGCTTCAAACCCCCTTTCGTTCAACTATTTTTGTCTTCATCCTAAAACGATTCAGGAATTGCAACGTACAGAACAATATCAGAACTGCCAGATAAGTGTTCATTACCGGCTTGTCCATCGCGACGAGTAGCAATTCAATAGTAGGCTAACTTTATTGACAGTTTTGGCAGCGTTGGCATTTGTTTTTTGTTTGATCGACCGTTGAGATGCACGGGCCGCACGGATAAACGGTAAGTAGTTTTTTTTTATGTTAGTTTTATTTCACGAAACAAGTATTTACAGTGAACTTGATACCACATAGATATTGAAGCTACGACTTTGAGCCATAAGTGGCAACTTGCACCCCCCTGCAAAAAAACCTGCGGGCGCCCATGATTACAATAAATAAACAGTAGGCTACCCCGTTTTTATAAAGAAAATAATTATTTAACAAGAAAAATATATTAAAAAACAAGGTTACAAAAGACAGTTTGTGTGGAAACACAAACTCAAAATCGGCCCCCGAAGTGATCCACCCAGGCAGGCTTCAAAATTTTCAGAAAGAACATCCAAATGAAATTATTTCAAAGACAAATGAGAGATAAGAATGGAGAAAGAAGGTTAACAGATCTTGTGTAGTGCCCCAACGGTCCCGCGGATCAAAGAATAGGTGAAAGTGAAGGTAAATTTAGATGTGAACCTGACCTAACTAGTTCCCCTTTTAGAACTTGTGGCAGATGATGTAAAGTTCATCTGTTTTTGTGGCCTACGGTTAACGAGAGTGTCATGTAGCCAGCACAACGACCAACCGCCTTTACTTTTCCCCAACTAATGTCAGGTACCCATTAGAGCTGAGTGGACTCAGAGGCTCCCAAAGATTCCAAAGTTGAAAATCCCAGTCTTCATCAGGATTCGAACCCATGACCCCCGGTTCGGAAGCCAAGCGCTTTACCGCTCAGCCACCGCGACTCCCCTGGCCTAACTGATGTCTTATAATTGATCTAATTGTTTTTGAAAAGGCTCAATCTCTTATTCCAGTGATGCCCAACCTAATTCAATCTGCGGGACATTTTAATTTCCAGCACTCGTGTCGCGGGCCACATGATGAAAAAGATACAAAAACTTAATGAAATTGACCTAAAACTATTTTATTTCAAACCCGAGGATCTAGTACTTACATTGAATTATTGGGATATCTGCATTTTCTCTTTACACTTAAAAAAAAAATGGCGTAAGTTCTGTTTATATTTTGTTGTTCTTGTTATTTAAAAACAGCCTAAGACTTTCTTTATTAAAACAAACATGTTGGCTAGCAATGGTATCATGATTTACAAAAAAAGTAAAGATACGTTCACTTTTCCTAGTAGATTCTATAGTCCTATTTCATGAACGCACAAATGTTAAATGCCTTGGTAGTAATCCATTAGAAGAAAGGAAAGTCTCTAACGAAGGTAAAGATACATTTTGAACATTGTTTTGGGGGGGGGGTCTATCTTTTGTGCCGACGATTCGGCGGGCCGGATGAAAGCACGTCACGGGCCGGATCTGGCCCGCGGGCCGTAATTTGAGCATCACTGTCTTATTCGAATCCTCAAAAAAAAAACAAAAAAACTCCGCAATTAAACAAAACGTTCAGGAAAATTAGGTTTACAAGATTACTATTTGTTTTAAATTAGGTTTAACTTATAATGCATACTAATTAGCTTTTTCTCTTTAAAAAACTGTTTGCATAACTGATTTTAAAAATTAGATTTTTCGCTTTCAGAAAAAAAAAGTAGCCGTTGCATCAGAACTTTGAATGGTCTAAAATATTGTGATGTCGGATTTTCAATCTCTTTTCTAGTTTACGAGATCTATACGGGACAGACGGACAGACATTTCGCACAAAACTAATAGCGTCTTTTCCCCTTTTGGGGGCCGCTAAAAAACAAGAAAAAAAAAAGCTTTCTAAAGCGTAGTAGGCTAATGTCAATTACTTTGGTTCAGTCATGTAATTAATGTAATTTCCTGCTTAAAGCTTTCTCAGTATGCTAGGATCTTATTACTTGCACATGTCTGGACCAGTTGGGAAAGGGATGGGGGAAAAGAAGGGTTCCCGTGATTGCTTTTTAAATGCATTTAAGAAAATAAAAAAAAAAGTTGTGAGTTTCCACCATGTTCTGGAAATAATAAAAAAAAAAATGGAAAAGTGGTTTGAGTGCTGGGACAAGTTCCAAAAAAAGCCCGCGGAGTCTAGGAGTACATATGGCGCCCTGACAGCGCTTCCCCGTGGCGGAGGTTGCCCAGGCCTGAGCAAGCTAATATAGCACAATGCAGGCCACTGTTTTGTTGGCTCATATTTTGCACGGCTCAGACCACACTTCAACTCAAAGTGTCCCCTCTTCAGGGAAGAAGAAGAAACCGTGTATCATATTCTTTTTGACCGCTCCAGACTGATCTCCGTCTCGACAAGTTTGAAAAACCACAAATTTTCGACCTGTATGGTAAGAGAGACAGCCTTATGCATAGGCGAACCAGGCAGAAGTCTAGGGCCTCCGATTAGCACTGGCGGATCCGGGGGGGGGGCGGTAGGGGCGATAGCCCCCCGCCCCACTCGGCCGACACCCCCCCGGGGGGGGGTGCGGACGAATTTTACTATAGAATTCACACAATTTGTATACGAATTTATTACTTATGTTAATAGTATATGCTGATTATTTATATTTCAACCTATTTTTAGATTATTTTGCCCCCCCCTCAGGTATGTTGGCCGATTTGGTGGGGTCGGGAGGGGGTGATGGCATCGATACCGCCCCCCACCCCATAAACTTTCGAGTGGGGGGGGCGGTCCAATAAATTTTTAGAAATCACAGCTTGCTAACAGAATTAATTAAATATCTATATAATTAAAACGTGTTATTGGTATTTTACCCGTTTATATTATGTCGTTCCCCTGTTTTCCGATTGGGTTGGGGGGGGGGCAAATACATCTACTGCCATTCCCACCTAAACCCTTTGAGTGGGGGGACGGTCCTAATGTTATGGGGAAATCATAGTTTGTGAACAAAATTAGTTGAATTACAATTTTTATATTATGTTGCTACACTTCTGGTATCTTAGCCGATTCGGTGAGGTGGAGGGGGGGCGATTGCCTCTGCTGCCCTCCCCACTGTAGCCCTCTGAATGGGGTGGGGCGGTCCTATTTTTATGGAGAAATCATAGTTTTTGAACAAAATTAGTTGAATATCTATATAAAATAAGCTATATAGGCCTATTGATGTTTTAATCCATTTGTAAATAATGTCGGATGAAAAGATGACGGTTTAAAACAGAAAAGTTAAATGTGGCGACAGAGTTTATGTAATTGCACACGAATTCATTTTAGTTATTTTAAGAAAGACTTTTTTTTTTGGAAAATTTAGAATTCATACGAAATTTTTCATAATAAGAGTAACAATTGAGATGAGTTCTGAACCCAAATATTATTTTCCTAGTCATCTTTTCAGCTTTACTCAAACTGATATTTTTCTGTTGTAAAAAAAAATATTTGGGACAATAACTCACAATTTATGCTTGAATAATAAAAATGAAAAAAATTTAGTGTAAAATCTAATTGGTTCACTTAATTTCTCCTCCCACTCCCAAAGTGTTTTTTTTAGAGCGTTGAATTATAGTTCTGTAACAAACCAAATTACAAACATGCCTACTGAACAAAATGTATCACTTACAAATGAGCTTTTTTTTTAAAAAAATATTATTTATCGAATAGATGTTTTTTCGGCGGCGTTCCTCAGAGTTATTCCAAATCGGTTGTATTTGCGATGTAGTAAGAGCTTGTAAAATCATATTAAATATTTTTCAAGTAAAACATTATTGAAAAGGTCCTATCTTAATAGGATGAATAATAAGCTGTAGATGTCAGGAAAATGCGTTTCTGCAGTGAAGAATGCAAGAAAACGATTTTTGCTTACAGCGCTCCCCCAGACCCCCTAGCGGTCAAGAGAAAGGCCTCAGACCCCCAGACCCTTAGCTATCTAGGAAAAGGCCTCAACATGGCTGTTTTTTTTTTTCAAATTTTTTTTTCGACTGCGATCCTCAAAGCCTTAATCGAAATAATATGTGTGGTATCTTATTTTTTCAAGGAACAAATCGGTTGTATTCGGTAGTAAGGGCCTATAAAGTCATATTAGAATATTAGAATATTTTCAAGTAAAACATTATTCAAAAGATCCTTTTTGTTGAATAGGATAAATAATGAGCTGTGGATGTCAGGAGAATGCGGTTCTGCAGTGAAGTAAGCAAAAGAACGATTTTGCAGTGCTCCCCCAGACCCCTTAGCTGTCAAGAGAAAGGCCTTAACGTTACAAGCCTATCTCTAAGTGAATCAAATCTCAAACATAACGGAACTCTATGGCTCAATGTCTACAAGCCTAGCTCTAAGTGAATCAAATCTCAAACATAACGGAACTCTATGGCTCAATGTCTACAAGCCTAGCTCTAAGTGAATCAAATCTCAAACATAACGGAACTCTATGGCTCAATGTCTACAAGCCTATCTCTAAGTGAATCAAATCTCAAACATAACGGAACTATATGGCTCAATGTCTACAAGCCTAGCTCTAAGTGAATCAAATCTCAAACATAACGGAACTCTATGGCTCAATGTCTACAAGCCTAGCTCTAAGTGAATCAAATCTCAAACATAACGGAACTCTATGGCTCAATGTCTACAAGCCTATCTCTAAGTGAATCAAATCTCAAACATAACAGAACTCTATGGCTCAATGTCTACAAGCCTATCTCTAAGTAAATCAAATTTTAAACATAACGGAACTCTATGGCTCAATGTCTACAAGCTTAGCTCTAAGTGAATCAAATCTCAAACATAACAGAACTCTATGGCTCAATGTCTACAAGCCTAACTCTAAGTGAATCAAATCTCAAACATAACGGAACTCTATGGCTCAATGTCTACAAGCCTAGCTCTAAGTGAATCAAATCTCAAACATAACGGAACTCTATGGCTCAATGTCTACAAGCCTATCTCTAAGTGAATCAAATATCAAACATAACGGAACTCTATGGCTCAATGTCTACAAGCCTATCTCTAAGTGAATCAAATCTCAAACATAACGGAACTCTATGGCTCAATGTCTACAAGCCTATCTCTAAGTGAATCAAATCTCAAACATAACAGAACTCTATGGCTCAATGTCT
This sequence comes from Biomphalaria glabrata, assembly GCF_947242115.1. Taxonomy (NCBI): domain Eukaryota; kingdom Metazoa; phylum Mollusca; class Gastropoda; family Planorbidae; genus Biomphalaria; species Biomphalaria glabrata. The sequence goes on along the minus strand of NC_074711.1, from coordinate 35,176,685 downwards.
ACAAGCCTATCTCTAAGTGAATCAAATCTCAAACATAACGGAACTCTATGGCTCAATGTCTACAAGCCTATCTCTAAGTGAATCAAATCTCAAACATAACGGAACTCTATGGCTCAATGTCTACACGCCTAGCTCTAAGTGAATCAAATCTCAAACATAACGGAACTCTATGGCTCAATGTCTACAAGCCTATCTCTAAGTGAATCAAATCTCAAACATAACAGAACTCTATGGCTCAATGTCTACAAGCCTATCTCTAAGTGAATAAAATCTCAAACATAACGGAACTCTATGGCTCAATGTCTACAAGCCTATCTCTAAGTGAATCAAATCTCAAACATAACGGAACTCTATGGCTCAATGTCTACAAGCCTATCTCTAAGTGAATCCAATCTCAAACATAACAGAACTCTAAGGCTCAATGTCTACAAGCCTATCTCTAAGTGAATCCAATCTCAAACATAACAGAACTCTATGGCTCAATGTCTACAAGCCTAGCTCTAAGTGAATCAAATCTCAAACATAACAGAACTCTATGGCTCAATGTCTACAAGCCTAGCTCTAAGTCTGTACTATGACTCGAAGTTTATTCTTGAATTTTTAAATCTATTTGTTGGACTACATATGTTAATAGAAGACCATTGTTTCTTCCTTTTGGTGAAATGTCGAAACGTTATTTCTAGTCTGGTGATCATGAATCGTTAATGAAGCACGTGCTATTGGCGCTATATGGACTTAAACCTATTTGTTGATTTAGATATAGAGACAGGAAGGTTTTTAATTTATTGCCCATTTTTAGGTCTTAATTTTTTGTTTTTCTATTTCGTTTAGGCCACCTTATTCACTTCCCCTAAGGCCTCCAATTACCTAAAGCCGGCCCTGATGGTGACATACATGCACTATACCAAAAACAGCAGGGTTTCTCCTCAGAGCTTTTGCAAGAGTGGATTGGAACTTCTCAAGCCCTCACTCAATGGAGTTTGATGATGATGATTGGCGGCGAAGTAGGCGAATGGTTAAACTCAAAACCCTCTGTGTGTGTTAAACTAAAAATACTTAGGAGGGAGTTTTAATTCAAAACATCCCTTCGTTACGCTAATGGAAATTGGCGACTGTGGTTTGCTTAAAAAAAAAATGAATTTAAACGCCATGGTGGGGTTGGGGGTTAATCTCAAAACTAACTTTGGCGAGGTTTAAAATTACCCCAACCCCTTTGGCTACGCTCATTGAATTTGGTGACTGTAGCTTGCTTAAAATGTTTATTCTTACATTGATTGTGAAAGTACGTACCTGCACTCTACGTGTACCCTCGCGACAGGTAGAACCTGCGGAGGAGTGTCACGGTCTATGGATTGGATCTTCACTGTTCCGCCAGTGAGATCCGCTGGGTCAACCAGCGCCTTACTGATAACCGCGCTAAACGAACAACCTGAATCGTACAGGCCCAAAACTTCAACACTGTAGGCCATGTTTCAACGTTTCACAAGGGCTTCCTCAAAATCCAGATTTCCAAATTTAACATTTCATATTCAGAGACATTTAATGTTTGCATGTTCATACATTGGTCAGAAGCTTCTTTTTTTCATTTCTCACCGTGGGTCAGAAATAGATTAGCGAATGAACACTCAGTTCTCCCTTGACAATGACTATGCTCCTCCCCATCTCCATTAAAACTAAATTAGGACAAACTATCAAAGAAACCTCTTAGCTTCAAACAGCGCATTCGCTTAATTTTGAAAACAAAATTCTTGCTCACTGTATTTACAGAGTTGGAGGTCATCATAACAAGGTCATGGTCGCTTCCATTGTCATCTCCAGGAAAATTTCTTGTTTTGGTTGCATGGATGCTTGCCTTAAAACGCTGTGGCGCCATGATATAGTCAATCTGATTGTGGCGTTCTCCGTTGGGACCTTGCCAAGTGACTTTTGTGGCATCCTAATGTATTAGCCAGCAAGTTCGCAAGTTCTAGTATTCGCAGTTGAGAGGTTACTGTATATTCCACATGTGCCTTTCCACTACTTTCCAGGTTTGGTAGGAGTCGCTTCCTACTTTGGCATTCAAGTCTCCTTGTAGAACATGGATGTCCATTTTCGGGACTTTATTGACAATGTCCTGTAATTGCTCATAAAACTCTTCTATTGTCTATTAGGTGGATGTAGGAGCTTAGGTTTGTATGATGGTGATGTGTCAACTTAATATATAGGCTATGGTATTGCAAATATAAGATTGAATTTTGAGTCATTAAAAATTAATTATATGATTGATTCCAAATAATTGATGCAACTTCACTCAATATAAGGTAGTTTTTTTTTAAAGTATTTGTTTTTAATTTGACGTTTAAAAAATCTATTCATTTTGGTGGATCTTGATCTGCAAAGGCTAACATATAAAGTGACATGATATTTTGTTACAAAACAAACTGTTGACTGCACAAACATCAAAGTTCTCTCTCCATTTTGTTGCCACAATGTCCACATCATTTCAGAAACTGATAGCACTTTTCGACACATTTTAGAAATGGTAGGTCCATGGGTAGGTCACTAGTAATAATTATAGTTTCGAAATCACATGAAATTATTATTATTATTATAGCTTTTATATAGCGCTACTTTCATGCTTATAGCATGCTCAGAGCGCTTTTGGTCCAATCTCATTTGTGAAACCGGTGGGGGGGAGGGGGTATCTAGGAGTTGGTAAACACAACTCCGCTCGAGTCGGGTGTCGAACCTCGAGCCCCCTGCTAGGTAGCCAAGCCAAGCCAAGTTCAAGCGCACTTGGCCTCTTGACCACGCTTCATTAAAATACACGGTCTCTATACAAATAAAACAAGCTATTTAAAAAAAAGTTTTTTCAAATCCGTTCCTACTTTATGAAACAGATGGTAGTCTATGATTTTTCCTTCCTTCATGTCTTGTCTTATTCTTTTCATCAGCAGTCGAACCGTCAAGTCTACATAAGACGTGCGCAAAATGTTCATGTATATTTTAATTGAGAGTGTTCAACAACTGAACACAAAGAAACATTTTAGTCCAGTGAGATAACTCCCGCTGAAGCTGTGACCACAGATATATATTAAATATAATATATTTAGGTCTATGTGTGTGACATAATGTGTCAAAAATAATTTCATTGATTTAAAATGTGAGTCAAAATTTAATTATAACTGTCAAACCAGAGTTTTCACTAAGTGAAAAGTGACTTCTATAAAATGTCACATGAGATAAAATCCTTTTCAAATAATATACATTTCATCTTTTCATTTAGGAAGTTTGAATAATACCCACCAGCATAATAAATGCTTGAAGAAAAGGGTGGTATTTCATGTACGAATGATTTGTTAGCTTAATACTTGTTTGTAAAACAATTTAAGGAGCGGGTAATTCTCAGAGTAGATTAGATTACAACTGGAAGAGAAGTTGTACTGAATGACTAGCTTTAAAATACAACTTCCAACTCTTAAAAAAAAGCAAAATAAGAAAACAAAATCTGATAGCACTATAACAAAATCTGCCTTATATTTCAATATTGCAAGTTTTATCTCCCCTTTTTACAAAAATTAATTACCACTAACTGAATATTTTTTTTATATATATTCATGTATTGTCATCGACTATGAATACGAATTGGGAGAATAAAAATGTAAAAGAATCCATCCACAGACAGACACACATAGTGAGTTAATATAAGCTTTGTAAAAAATATAACAAGATTGAATACTTTAATTACAATGCGATAACAAAAGGATGTCATTTGCAAATATCTTTAAACTATTCAAAAGCTCTTTTTTAATCACAACATAAAACACAAAACTCAGCTGTTTTTATTTCTTTATTAAACAAAACAGTTAATGTAGGACATTGTTAATCCCAAACATGGCCTATCCAGAACAATGTACTGGATTTAAAATAACAACACAGACACTAGTAGGCTATGTGTATAATGATTCTCTACAAAAATGTTCAAGTACTGGTAATTAGCCTTCAAAGAAAATAAAAGTTAATTCATCAGAAACTCATGTGTATAGTAGTATACTTAGTAATTACATTTATCTCTATAATAGAATACACACAGCACTGGCGGACCCACCAAAAGGACATATTCATTACAGTTGCTAAGGTAAATAAGAAAGCTGCTCAGATATTTTAAACATATTATTATTATTAAGCTCTCCCAATATACAAATTATCAGCAGCTAAGGTAACTAAGGTAAAAAAAATAATCTAAGAATCATTTGTAAAAACAAAATAGAGATAGGGTGCATATGTGTGGGAGTGCTGGATTAGCAACTTGACTGTTTCCCTATAGAGATAGGGTGTGTGTGTGTGTGTGGGAGTGCTGGATTAGCAACTTGACTGTTTCCCTATAGAGATAGGGTGTGTGTGTGGGAGTATTGGATTAGCAACTTGACCGTTTCCCTCAAAATAGTTGTAAGGGGATCAAATAGATGCCTTGTGAGCAACTAATCCTCCTTCCTAGAGGTTGTGTGTGTGTTTTCAAGGTGATGATGAAGAAAGGGAGCATTAATTGTTAGTAGGGAGCATTAATTGTTAGTGTTGTAGAATGATGCAAGAGAAGTGGTGATGTTGTAAGCAGTGTTTTAAGTATGAAAGACGCCTTAAGGATGCCAGAGTGTAAGAATGTATTGTTATTGTGATTAAGACTTGTTTCAATATCAGTTTATTTCTTTTCATCTCAAGTTGAATTTGTCTATACTGAAGTAAAAATTATATTTAGTTTTGTTCACAAAGAAGCTATTCCTACACTTTAAAAATATATAGCCTGATTGTGGCGTCATTCTTTTAAATTTCTATTCAGGACTAGCTAGGAATATGAGGGCTAGGGAAAGGATGCTAGGAATATGAGGGTTTGACACAAATTGTTGTGTTGCTTTCTTCATTACTTCTGACCTATTAATTATTATTTTTTTTTACTTTTAACACAGTTTAAAAAAAAAAAAAAAAAAAGCAAACAAACTAATTTCTTATGTCACAGTTGCTTAAATGCATGTTGAGAATTTCTATTTTAAATTAAAAAACCCTTCATATATTTTACAATTATTATTTAATCATTTTTTTCTAAAATGATTGTACACAATTTAATTTAGTTCACTTAAACAACACCAAAATACCCCTTACCATTTTCAAAACTTCTGATTCTGCCTTTGGTGTATGTCACTTCTAACATTACATTAATCTCTTCATTAGTCAAATGAGAATAATTTCTCAAATGTGAAAATGTGTTTAATACAATACTACTATTCATCATTGCTTATACTTTAAACCATTGATAAAAAATGTAGCTAAACAACAATACAGTATGACTGATCAATTACTAGTGAAAAGTAAATAAACATTCACATCTAATTGAATATTATAAAATTGATTTATTATGACAAAAGCACTTCTATGTTAAAAAACAAAGATTCCTAGTAACTGAGTTACCCCTTCCTCCAGGACATTGTCAGTAAAACTAAACAACTCAAGTTGAGTATATGTCTCCCTTAGAATGTCTTCCCCTTGCTCAGCACTTCAGAGAAAGAATGGCAGGAAAACTAAAAAGATTATAAAAAAAATGTATTTTTTTTTCTCCAAGAGCTTGTAGTACATCCAAAGTATTAAAGTGCTTAGTTTAAGTTTTAGTCAGTTGAGACAAAAATTCACATGTTTCTTATAACTTTATGCAATAATGGACCACAATGCAAGAGATAAGAAGAAGGTGTTCAATGTTTGAAAGAACTATAGACCAAACACAAATATTGTTGCTCACCTAATGTCTCATACATCAATCAAAAAAAAAGGTTTGCTGGGTAGGAAATCCTACATTTGATAGTTTCAATGAGATCAAAGTGACACAGCACTAAAATGATCATCACATTCACAAAGCTACTAGAATGGAGCCCCAAACAGTCAAACAATCTCATGATCATTGCTTTTTAGCAAAAAACACAAAAATATTTGCATAATTTCAAGGAAAGGGGAGTAAATCAGTTTTGAGTTAGTTTCAGTTGCATGCGTAATGCTGTAACAAACACATTTCCTATCCATTGTAGTTTTTTTGCCTCAGCAGAAGTACACAGCTAGACAGATGTAGAGAAAAAAATAAAAAGACAAAAATCCTTTTAAATGCGTGCCAAGAAAAAGGGGGGGGGGGGTATTCAGCTGGAATATTCCAATGCTGCATATATTGAATAAAACAACAAAGAGAAGTAAATATTTCTAAATGACTAGAAAACATTTTCTATTGACTTCTAACCATCATTTCAATAGTAAACATTTTGCAAATGCAGATGTTAAAATGGACCAGGTGATGAAAAAAGAACAACAAAATAACTAGATGCCTATACACATAAACTGATATATCACAAAGTAGGCTACACAACAAAGTGATCATCACCATGATACTCAGTGTCTTGCATTATGTTGAGCTAACTATATAACTTACAATAACAACCAAAATGTTTATCAAGTATAAGAAAGATAACATTAAAAAAATGATTTGGAAGATATTCAAATGTGATAGACATGATATGGCAAGTAAAAATATGTTTAAAACAAACAAAAGACTTTAAAATGTTGCAACTTTTAAAGCATGGCATCCATCATTAAAACATTTGTTAGTATTGCTCAAACTGGAAATGGAGGTATAATAATAGAGTATATACACACCAATTCAACTCTAAGTGAACATTAATGATTGCATTGCATTTTAAACCAAACAGGATCACATTTTAATTAACTGATCTGAAACGATAATAACCATTTTTACATAGTAAAAATTTGATTCAAACAATAATGGAGTCAATCAACATATCCACATTATTTAAAATAAACTTTACTTCAGTAAATATGATGACAATTTGGTGTAATAATATGTTTTAACAGGTCATTGTGTAGTCTATAGTTGTTAAACCATCTATTTTTTTGGGGGGGGGGGGGGGGAATATGTTCTGTGTAGCACTTTGTCAAATATTATCAACATTAATTTTTAAGAAAATATTAACAAAATAATTAATTCCCTTGTTTAGTTCTATATAAAGTTAACAGAAGGAATAAAAAGGCTTTCAACATAGTTTCACATAAACTTACATACATTAAACTTCTAGTGTCTAATAAAGACATTTCAATAAACCATTCAAATGTTGATCAACCATTGTATGGTGAGTATTGAGAGCTTGGCTACACAATAAAAGGTTGAGTGCATTGAATGGGCTGAGAATGGTTGAGTCTAAACTCATATGAATCACAAGTCAAATGTAAGACAACAAATTGTATGCATCACAAATGTTTTAGACTTTGCTATAGAATATTAAGAATAAAAAGAGGGATAGAAAAAAAAAGCTTTTGTTTTATCAACAAACACTATATATAGAACATTTACAGAAACAAAGTGTATAACTATACTAGTATAAATACATTACTATTTTGATATTTGATTTTCTGTTAGTAGTTTTTTTTTTTTGACTCCTTGATGAGAATATTTAGAGTTGATGTTATAAATTAGTACAGATACTTTTCAGAAAAATCTTTTTACTTACAACCAAAGTTTTTACAGATACATTCAAACTTCAAATGCCTACTTTATACTTTTGTAAATACACAGTTCTGCATTTTTTTTAAAAGATGGGTAATTTAGAGTAATTATTTTTTTCTGGCTGTTTTGAAAACACCTGAAAAATATTTTACAAGATAAGCTTTTTTTTAAAAACTTACTGATTAAATGCTTACATAATCTGATACATCAAAATTTTGCATGTAAAATTTGAAATATTCTTTTAGAAAACTGCTAGTGGAATGAAGAACATACATTAGCATAAACCCAGAAATAACAAACAACAAACATATCTTGATAAGTAAATAATTTACAAACAAAATTTTAACAAATCATTGTGTACTTTGTTCTACACTAGATATGAGCTAATCCTATCAGACCCCCACATCATTGTGTGCATTGTTCTACACTTGATATGAGCTAATCCTATCAGACCCCCACATCATTGTGTGCATTGTTCTACACTTGATATGAGCTAATCCTATCAGATCCCCACATCATTGTGTGAATTGTTTTACACTTGATATGAGCTAATCCTATCAGACCCCCACATCATTGTGTGCATTGTTCTACACTTGATATGAGCTAATCCTATCAGATCCCCACATCATTGTGTGAATTGTTTTACACTTGATATGAGCTAATCCTATCAGACCCCCACATCATTGTGTGAATTGTTCTGCACTTGATATAAGCTAATCCTATCAGACCCCCACATCATTGTGTGCATTGTTCTACACTTGATATGAGCTAATCCTATCTGATCCCCACATCATTGTGTGCAATGTTCTACACTTGATAAGAGCTAATCCTATCTGATCCCCACATCATTGTGTGCATTGTTCTACACACTTGATATGAGCTAATCCTATCATATCCACACATCATTGTGTGCATTGTTCTACACTTGATATGAGCTAATCCTATCTGATCCCCACATCATTGTGTGAATTGTTCTACACACTTGATATGAGCTGATCCTGTCTGATCCCCACATCATTGTGTGCATTGTTCTACACACTTGATATGAGCTAATCCTATCAGACCCCCACATCATTGTGTGCATTGTGCTACACTTGATATGAGCTAATCCTATCAGATCCCCACATCATTGTGTGCATTGTTCTACACTTGATATGAGCTAATCCTATCTGATCCCCACATCATTGTGTGCATTGTTCTACACTTGATATGAGCTAATCCTATCAGATCCCCACATCATTGTGTGCATTGTTCTACACTTGATCTGAGCTAATCCTATCTGATCCCCACATCATTGTGTGCATTGTTCTACACACTTGATATGAGCTAATCCTATCTGATCCCCACATCATTGTGTGCATTGTTCTACACTTGATATGAGCTAATCCTATCTGACCCCCACATCATTGTGTGCATTGTGCTACACTTGATATGAGCTAATCCTATCTGATCCCCACATCATTGTGTGCATTGTTCTACACTTGATATGAGCTAATCCTATCTGATCCCCACATCATTGTGTGCATTGTTCTACACACTTGATATGAGCTAATCCTATCAGACCCCCACATCATTATGTGCATTGTGCTACACTTGATATGAGCTAATCCTATCATATCCCCACATCATTGTGTGCATTGTGCTACACTTGATATGAGCTAATCCTATCAGACCCCCACATCATTATGTGCATTGTGCTACACTTGATATGAGCTAATCCTATCAGACCCCCACATCAGTGTGTGCATTGTTCTACACTTGATATGAGCTAATCCTATCAGACCCCCACATCATTGTGTGCATTGTTCTACACTAGATATGAGCTAATCCTATCAGATCCCCACATCATTGTGTGCATTGTTCTACACTTGATATGAGCTAATCCTATCAGACCCCCACATCATTGTGTGCATTGTTCTACACTTGATATGAGCTGATCCTATCTGATCCCCACATCATTGTGTGCATTGTTCTACACTTGATATGAGCTAATCCTATCAGACCCCCACATCAGTGTGTGCATTGTTCTACACTTAATGTCTTATAAAATACAGAGGTTACTTCAAAAAAGAAGATGATTGCTTCCTGATTGCGTTCTATGTGTGTTCCTAGGTTAATCTAGTCATGCATGTTAATCATTGACTTAAATTCTGCCAAGTCATTGGTTGACCTAGCAGATAAATATAAAAATGATCAGTAGGTTAAAAGAGTTAATCATCAAAATAATAAATAACACAAAAAAAAATCCATCCTTAATCCATTTTGTAAAACTTTGAGGTCGTTGAGATAAGGAGATATTGGAAAAAAAATTCAAATAAAATAGTAACATAGAAATAAAAAAGAAAACAATATAGATCTTTGTTTGGCTAGAAGCCTGCAGTGAAGTGGAAATATAGATGTATGTGAGTGGACATTAGGACTGTCTCGATTTTATGACTATTTTTGTCAACAATACTTCTTGTTATTAAGATCTCTACAGCAAACAATCTGCATAGTTCACAACAAAGTCAATGATATATTCCTTCATAGTCAGAGCAAAACAAATCATTCATTAGGAAATAATATTACCCATCATGGAAAATAAAAAATAAGATGACTTTCTGAAATATTTATTGATAAGTAGTGGCATTATGTAAAACAGTAAAAAGTAACTCAGAAGCCTCATGTACATTTATATAGTTTCAAACCAAATTCATTGCAAGTACAGTATGTTTTAAAGGTTAGTCCAAAACATTTCAAATGTTTCATGAAATTATTTTTTCTACACAATGATTTTACAAAAGAAACATTTTAGAGGCTAGTTTAAAGTTTACTGGAGTACTCACAAGTTTCATTACCTGGAGATGTAACAAAAATATCAATTGGTGGTTTTGGTAAATTCTGATTTGAATTGACCAATAAATAGGGGTTAGACATAATGATCTTGTTTTTCATGTCCAATAATTTGTCCACATCTATAGCCAGATTGTTCATGTCCAACTGATGGGTTAGTAAATCCAACAAAGGGGAAATAGGCAAATTGACAGAGTGTCGACGTGCTGTATTCTCATTCAGCAGGGGAATTTGGAGACTGACTGTGTGTCGCCTGAAAAAAAACAACAATAAAAAATGTTTTTGTATGAATAAGCTCAGGTTATGCAGATAGGTATTAATGTTTAGGACTATCCTTAAGATGGTCTAGATTCAAAATGAGAATGATATAGTTAGCTTCCAAAATTAATAAAATCATAAGATAATAAAAGAACAATATAAACTTTTTGCTTTTCGAATGGAAATATTCCTTTTAGTTAACAATTTGTAATACTTTTTGAAATGTTAAACTGCACACTTTCATTTCTTTCCATACTTAAGTCATACATTGGACATAATTATCTTCTTCTTTGTAGGAATGTCTCTTAGGATCTTAAACTGTAATGAATTTATTTCACATCAGTGAGAGGAGACATGAAGAGATCTCATACAAAAGTTAAAAACACTTCTGGTAACTTCCTATAGCATTGTACAGCATTATTAGAGAAACATACATCTAGATCACTGCACTGATGTTTCAAAGTATAGCTTGAAAAGCTGCACTTAACAGGCAATTCTCGAAAGAGTTATGTAAAAATACCTGTGTCTTGGCTCGGCTGAGAGATCTGTATTCGAACGCGATCTCTGAACAAAAATAGGGTCTCTGTTGTGACTTCGTCTTCTATATCGCTGAGCTGCTTCAGGGCAGCTGGCTCTGGTCCAGAAGTGAACTTTCTCAGGCTCTCCACACCAAAACTGCTCTTCCTTTGTTCCACAGTTCCAAAATGCTCCTCCAGTTCTGCTTCTTCTTCGGCTTCTGCTAGAGCTGAGACTTCTGACTCTTCCTCCAGAGTAGTTTGCTTTGCACTCTCGGCAGCTAGTTCTGCTACAACAACTTTGGCTATGTCGCTGATGCTGCCACTCTCGTCCTAATATGAAACATGTGAAAGTCAAAGTTAGTTAGGTATTTCAAATGTATGTACATGTATTCACTAAGGCTACTGTTATAAGCTTACATAAATCTTGAGTGAAAAGTTAATCCATTACTTGCATTTTAAAGAAGACTAGAAAAAAGTCATAAAAGTTGAAAGAATTATATAAAAAATTTTAATATTTAAAGAATTAAAACATACAGGAAAGGATACAAATGAATGTATATTTAGATATATATGTTAATGGAAAATTGTATTAGATCATTTCAATTTAAACTGAATGGATACTTAAAGTTTTGTGTTAGTTTAGGTATCAATATAGACAGAAAGAAAAACATGTTTTTTATCCTTTTCAACCATCCTGACATATGTAAGTATACATTCACATAACTATGTTACAAACTAACAGTCACACACAATATCATGTGTGTATGGAAACACTTATACATTAAGAACTTGAACATTATAAGGTAACTACTTAAACGAATGCATGCTTGAAAGGGAAATTGATGAATGCATTGAATAGAATATCCTAGTGACATCAGCACTGTTTCTGTAGAACAAAATATCATAGGAACTTGATTCACCTTTTATCACACACATAAAAAGCAAAAAGGTAAATCAAATATGAAGAGGAAAAAGAAAGGAAAATGACTTTTATTAAAAACAACAATTAAAACAGCAATGTTGTAGTAACTAATAAAAGTGAAGATGGAAATCTTATGCTCATGTGGCATTCCTTAAGCTGTATTTTCTTTTCTTGAATAATTGTTTCATTGTAAAGTTAGAACATTGGCTCCTAGCACAGGGATCATGGCTGGATACATTTTAAAAATCTGACAAAACAACAACAACAAAAACAACAACTATAAACTTGCTAGTTATAAAATGATTTTACTTATTACTCTGAACATATTAGCACACTGATTCAGGAGATACATGTGGCTTCATTGAATTCTTTAAACAATGTATCATAACTTAAAACTGTACTTGATCAAAGACTTGACTCAACAGACAGAAGTACTCAAGAAATAAAAGTTCTGTGAAAGCAGAAGAACTTCAAATCTCACATGACATTAACACTTCTAAAACATTGCAATTCAAAATTTTACCAAGAATTATGCACAATGAAGTGAAATTACAATGCTAAAGATATCACTTTCCAAAAATAGTATTTTTTAAAGAGCAGAGCAAAAACTACAACAAAGCATCACTGTTTGTCTTTCAATGCAAAAAATCAGTAGAAAGTTCTGTTCCCCAATGCTTGCTTTTATGATATACTGTCATAGGATGTTTTTTTGTTTGAGACCCAAACAAGGAAATCCTAATGCGAACACTTAGTGAGGTTGTGACAGAGCATCGCATGAGTTTTGCGGGACATGTTCTCCGACAAAATGAACTACGCCTACCAAGAGTTGTGATGACATGGAGGCCAATATGAAGAAAATGCAAACAGGGACGTCCTCGTATAACTTGGTGCCACATTTTCATTGAGGACCTCAGAACAGTGGACACCAGGTGGGAGGAGGCTTCAGACATTGCCAGTGACAGATCTTGGTGGAGACAGCTTGCCGCCCAATGCACTGAACAGCGCGGGAGGACCTAAGTCTAAGTAAGTAAGTAAGTCATTTGGATGATTTTGAAAAACTTTTTTTTTTTTTTTTTTTACATGTAATGGATTTAAAAAAAAAAATGTGGATTGTATACAGACTCTGTGTACTATCCAAGTGTACTGGTACTTCTTTGTATGAAATCTAATCATTGTTGTTTTGTTCATGCATTATATGAATGTTGTAGGTTTATGGAACACTTTGATTTGAAATGGTGTGCTAACACCAAAATGGCTGGGAGCCACTGATTATTTAGAAAACTGTTTTAGGCCTAAAATATATAAATGAAATTATATATAGAGAGGTGCTATGAAAAGAAGAAAAAAATTCTTATAAAATACAGACGTTACTTAAAAAAAAAAAAAAAGATGATTATGTCCTACTAATTCCAATTAATTATTTTAAAGTATACTTTTATCAAAGATTTTAGAAGATAAATATATTGAACATTTTTCTTCTCCTAGGTCAAAAAAAGTAGAATATTGAAAAGAAAAGCCAAAAGACAATAATAACACAGACATAATAATGTATCTTAAAAGATATTAATGTCAACATGTATTCACATTATCTGATAAAATAATTTAGGGCTCTGAAAGCAACACACAGGGGAATAGTTTTTTTTAGGAAACAATCAATACATCAATTCAATACTGGAACCATACTGTTAAAGAGAGGCCACAAACCTTGAAGAAAATCCTAGCTAGCCTCTCATCCTGTTGGTACCATAAAACATTCATACACATTAAATACTAAATAAACAACATTAATGATAAAAGTCTATGAAATGAAACTATCAAAGGGCTAAACAAAAAAGTGGCATTGTCATTGTGTCAAGACAGCTAGGCCTAAATCTCCCAGCAAGACATAGTTCCATAACTGGTGTATTATCCATCTGTATAGTACTGCAGTTTCAAGAAGCCATTTTTACCCAAAGAAACAAAAATTTAATAATGATACCTTTTAACTTAGCTTTTTTAAATGAAAACTCAAATATCAGTTAAGTACGTTCTACAATTTAATGAACACATTTGTGTATAATCTTTAATCTTACTTCGATAACAACTGGTAAATAAATTATGTATCAATCAAACAAATCTATTGTAAAAACAACTTAGCACTATAATGTTTTATCAGGTTTTACTCCTGGTAACTGAGTGCTGTAACTTAAATTCTAGAAAAAAAAAAAAAGTAACTTCATCTCTTTATAGAAGTTTACAGTGTTCTACTTATGCTATTGCATATAAACTGAAACAGAATTTCACTATTGGTAGGACAGAACAAAAGCTGACATTTCTTTCTATTTATTATAAAAAAATATTTTTTTAAATGACACACTTTAATAAAAAACAAAAAAACTTATAATGACAAATAAAAACAAAATTCTACATGATAGGTAAACTAAATGTCTATAAATACAGTCCTGTTGAAATTTGTTAAGCAGAAAACTAGCTATTGATATACAAATTAAAATTGTGTTAGCCATGAGGAGGACAGGATATAAGTAGTTATTAAATCTACAGGGCTTAATAAGTTAGCTTAAAATTAGTACACAACAATAATTGTCTTTATATTAGTTTAAATTACATCCAGTTGGTTTGGTACACCCTAGGCTTGATCTAGTTCCAATATGTTACACAAGGATGAAATGTGTTAAAATCATGCCATGTAATTATATGGGGGGCTTCCCTTCCATCTATCAATAGGGACTGAAAACAGTTCTGAACCTACTCATTAACTTTATCCAATCTGACTGTGAATAAACAAAACAAAAGCTATCATGGGTACATGAAGATGGTTCATAAAGTGTCATGGGTACATGAAGATGGTTCATAAAGTGTCATGTGTACATGAAGATGTTTCATAAAGTGTCATGTGTACATGAAGATGTTTCATAAAGTGTCATGTGTACATGAAGATGTTTCATTAAGTGTCATGTGTACAGGAAGTAATATTATGAAGTGTCATGTATATATAAAGATATATAAAGGTGTATGTAAAGATGTGTCATGAAGTGTTTGGCTTAAACAGAGTTTCTCAACCTATGCCTTTACCAAAATGAAGTCACGAAGAAAAAAAACCCAGCTTATTGACAAATTTACAACCAAATAAAGCTAGACATAATTCAAGTAAATTATTCAAGACTTATGTTTAGAGATCTCTCACAGATGCATTTTCTAAATAGTATATGTTTATGTAAAAGTATATGTTTATGTAGCTTTATTAGGTCTTTGTTAGATGATATGGAAACTGGTTCCTACTTTCTCATTGACATATTTTGTTCTCTTTAAAAAGAAGTGAGACACTTGCTTCTTTCCAGTTTATGGAAACTCAACTTTGATGAAGTGAGGCCTATAAAATATTTATTATTAATTCATTTCATTTCAAACTAATAAGAGACACAGATAAGAACGTTTTTCTATGTGCCAGTCAGCATGGACAGGTTGCCTTAGTCAGGTAAGTCAAATACAGTTAAAATTTGTAATAAACATAAACAACTAAGGAATGCAAATGATGCTAGACTTTCCTGAAGGAACATCTGTAAATTAAAAGAAAAGATGAATCCACCAATACCAGGTTGAAATACTCTGGTCTTGACAAAGGGAAAAAGATCTATTACTATATAGTGAATAAGTTGTTTTTAATAAATAAATAAAGGTAAAATACATACATTCTCAACTACTGCAAGAAGATATCACAACAACTACTGGTGCAATATACTTGAGAAATTAGTGAACATGGTTTGTTCTAACTATCAAAGCAAAATACTGAGTCAGATGCTTCAAAATATTTGTTACACTACCTGAGATATCTGGCGAAGTCGATGACGAATGAGTGATTCCATTCTTTGATGCTCCATTTCTTCAGCTTGTTTCAGTTCTAACTGCTTGCTGCTGGCCGCTGACCTGTCCTTGAGTTTGGCATCCATTTCATGGTAGTTGTCAGCAAACATTGCAGAGTTTGATGCAGGTGAACAGGGCGGTGAGCAGTCCATCAGACAGGATGTGTCTATGTTATCTGTAATGCTGGTATACTCTCCAATCATAGGTGCAAACATAGATGTCAGATCCCTGACTGCTGCTGGAGGAAGACCTTCAGAGTTAGAAGCTGTAAAACAGGCAGAAGACTGTGGCATGGAACAAGGTATGAAGCTTGCATTAGCCAGAGCTGTATTTAGTGTCAGTGGCTGGTTGGTTAGGCTGCTTCTCCCTTTCCTGGATATCAGACCAATGGTGGTTGATGGGGCTGGCAAGATGGGAGACTCTGTAGTCATTGGAATCTCATCTTGAGCAGGACTAAGCTCCACATTAGCCTCAGACACACTGTTACTGTACTCAGGCAGCTGAGTGGTTGTGTAAGTATCAGAGTCCAGTTTGGAAGTCACATCAATAGAAGGCTGTTTGAACAATGTGTGCAGTCTCTCATTCTGGTTATAAGCAGCATGGACAACAGGCTCAACAAAACGAACAGCCTGGGAAGCAAAGTTCTTCATTTTCTGTTTATGAGTACTCGGTTCCTCTTGGTCAGTGGAGTTCAGGTTGATAAGTTCTGGTTTGTTCTCTCCGGAGTTATTACTATTGCTGATGTTAGTCAATCCGATTAAAAACCTGACATTGTTGCGAGTAGCTGCTAGAAGCTCTTTATCCACATTTTCACCCACAAACTGATCTGTTTCATCTAATGGGAAATCTGACCCACTTAGCTGTCGTCTGCGAACATTGCTGGTAAACCTGAATAAACAATACATGCTAAAGTAATCTTTAAAAATCTTGAAACAATAAATGTTAAATTAATCTTTAAAACAATAAATGTCAAAGTAATCTTTAAAACAAATGTTAATCTTTACAACTATCTTAGTAATAAGAAATTAATGTAACAAGATGTGTATAAATGTCTTAAGGGACAAGGGGCAAAGTGACTGTGAAGGCTGGGATTTATAGGACATCCCATTGTCCAACCATTAGTTTGGGAAAGTAAATGCAACTGTTTGTTGTGCTGGCTACATGACACCTTTGTGTGACATACTGTTAGCCATACATGAGCTTTATATGTTTTTTACTTTACATTTACCCATTTGCATTTATTTGAAATGTCTATCAATTCATACAAATATGTAGACTAATATTGACAGAATTATACTTACTTTTTCAACTGATCTGCTAAGGTTTTCTTCTTAGAATGTACAAGCATAGGGGAAGGAGCATTTCTGTCCCCAACATCTGAGCTGCCTAAACTGTAAGTTCGTGGATGAAGACTGCTTCCATCGATACTACTGTTGCTGCTATAGACTGGTGGGTGTAGGTGGCTTGGAAGGTCCTACAATACAAAATGTAACTTACATGTTTTGTTAACAATAAAGTAGATATACAATAGTGAGGATGCATATTTTATTAAAACTACTTACATCTAAACTTTCTTGACTGCCATGCACTTCTTTACTAGACATAAGTTTGATTATTCTAATAGCTTCATCTAAACTATTTTCTAGGTCATCAATACGATTCATCCGATGGTCTAATGAGCTGAGACTTAGTCGTAGATGGTTCTCTTTCACGTTCATGTCATCCAAGCGGAGAGACATATTTTCAACCCTTTAGAAATAAAGAAATAAATAAAGTTATGTATCAAAGATTTTTAGAATTTATAATGTAATATTAATTATCTTTTTTTTTCTAATCCCACCTTTCACTGATAAACTTGATCCTCTCTTCTGATGAATTCTGATGTTTTAACTCTTTTTCTCGGTAGAGATCTTCCATGCATTCCTCTTCAAAATCATGAAGTTTTTCTGTGTCTTCGTGAGACAAAAACAATTCTGCCAAACAGACAAATCACAATTAATAAAGGCAATCCAAGTGATGAGAAACATTTATAAACAACAGAATACTATGTGATGTCAAAACTTTCCAATTAATTAAGTTAAATTATTAAACTAACTGTAAATAATTTCATATATATAATAAATATGATGTTAGTGAAGTTTCATACTGAGTCCATTATCATAGAAATCCCGTTTTCCTTTACACCTTCTTTTAATATATTTGAAAGCAAGGTAGATGTGTGTGAAGATAATGAATGGTGGTGGTAAAATGGGTCTCATCTCATACTGCAGTATCAGACCATAGCGTTGAAACATCCAAATCTCTTTAGAATTGGCATTGTTTCGGATAAATGTGGCACTAAAGAACAAGAAAAGAGGAATAACAAAATAAGAAACAGAAATTACCAAATAAAACGACAATAACTAAGTCTTTGAAAAAGTTAAAGTGTATGGACTCACTTGAATCTTGCTATCAACAAGTTCACCATCAAGATGTTAGCTACTAACAGAAATATACACATGAAAGCTGGGGCAAGCCATGAGGCATATATGTTACAGTGGGTTGCATAATCTGTGGCTGTCTCATCCAAGCAAGCTGGAATAGAGAAACTATATCTATATTTATGAAACTTTGAACTAAGACTTGAAGCCTATTAACTGTTCATGCAAAATGATTACAAGTAAAGATATATATATATATATATATATATATATATATATATATATATATATATATATATATATATATATAATGGAAGTATTAACTAAATTATGTAAACAAGTCAACATCCTTTGAATGTGTTCCCTAAATTATCTTCAAACTGGCTTTTACTCTTCACACCAAGTAACTCATTCCTAATTTATTAAAATAATTATCTTTAAAATTCCAAAATCAACAAATTCTAGTGAGATTCAAACCCAGGCACTCCAGCTATCATATCATACCAACAGCATCAGAAAAATTCACAGCTGAAAGGTGTACCCAAAGTTTCATTACAAAAAGCTTGTGCAGCAGCGTGTGTACACCTTCAATACTAAAAACTGAAGCATGCACGTTATCAATTGACAGGAAATGAAATTGCAAAGGATCTTCTCATTTACATATAAGCACAAAAAACTTACAGGTCAAACAAATTCTAGATATTTTGTTAAACTAATTTAAAAATATGTCAACCTACGATCTATTTCTTCAGCAAAAAGTTCTCCATAAATCATCCAGTAAGGATAATACCAAACATTTCTCAATCTCAATCTCCAAGAGACATCTTTATTTTGAAAGTGTACAGTCTGTCTGACAACACCAAAACTGGTGACAGCAATGAACAAGATGGTCAAAAAGTAGCACATATCTCTGAGCTGGAACAAAAGAAATCACACAACAAAATAATCAGCCAATTGAAATGCAAAATTTTCATTAAAAGCTAAGCACAAAGTCATTATATGAAATAACATTATTGTTGCAATCTGTTTCTGCAAGTGTAAATCTCCAAAACTTACCAGTTTCCCCATGATTTTCACATAAGGTCCCAAGTATTTATTCACTGAAAAAATCTCTAGCATCCTAATGTTCCAAAAAATGACATCGACACTGTAAATGATTTGAGCATCTATTAGGGTAGACGGAATAAAGCGTAAAATAACACCAATAGAAAACAGAGCTATGCCAATGGTGTCTAGCAGATTCCACAGTTGTGAGATGTAGACTCGAAGTTTCATTGAAATATTGACTGGCTCAGAGGCAATGATCTGTAAGAGAGAACAATGTAAAACACTAAGATGATTTGTTGATTGACTTGTGAATATTATTTAAATAAGATATAAGATTAGGGGAACAAGGAAAGACAATTAATAGTCCCACCTAATAAATATAGGCTGTACAATGGCATTATAAATCTAATTGTATTAGTTAGATATAATACAGGCTACATAAAGAAACAGAAAGAGAGAAAGAAAAAGAAAGGAAAGAGAGAGAAAGAGAACAAAAAATGTGGGAAAGGGAAAAAGTACTGTTTAGAAGTCAAGCAAGTATGAAATTTCTACTTTTCAGACGTTCTTTTAGAAGACAAAATACTCCCAATCACATGGGTTACCAGAAACCTGCATGCCCAAAGAAGGACAGAAAGCAAGACAAGGGTGCACAAAGGAGGACATGAATTCGAAGAAAAATTGAAAAAACTGGGTTACAAATTGATAGATAAAACATATCAGTAACTTGTTGGCTGTAAAACTAATCTATTGAGTATCATTTTTCTCAGAGACATAAAACAACAACAACAACAATTAAAGCTTTTATTTGGGGTAGAAATGCACAATTACTACAATATATTTCAATACTGCAATATTTATCTCCTTTTTTCTATGTAAAACATTGTGTTGTGTTGTCTATATATGAGAAAAGAGTCCTTGTAATCACAACAAATTTCCATAAGGATCAATAAAGCAGCTTAAGTGTTAGTCTTAAAATTAATTAACGCTAATTAATTGATAAATTTTTTGATTGATTAATGTATTGTCTTTGACAATGAATAATTGTGCAAAGTTTCAACTGAGACTGGAAAGTGGGAGAACTAACGTGTACAAGATTTGGACCAGACAGACAGACAGACAGAGTAAGTTGATATAAGCTTTGTCAAAAGAACAAAAGCCAGACATTTTCGACTTCTAGGCCAAAGCCTAATCCAAGCGAGACGGCAGGACAGACAGACAGACAGACAGCTAGGACTCAGAAATCAGTGAATTCGTGCCAAACATGCGCGCCACAGTAAAACTGAAACTCAGTGGCAGATACATGTTGCCAGGAAGCCGTTGATTTCACTGGCTACTCTATCAGATAACAAGATGGCTCAGTTCTGACTAGCGCTGATTGATTTTCTTGTTGACTTTGCCATTCAGTTGAACAAACCGTATTTTTTTTCCAATGACATTTGATCAAATGAAGCCATAACAATCCATCTTAAAAAATCTTAAAAGTACTACACAGCAAATATGAATCCGAAGACTCGTAGAATTGTGTTCTTTCTTTTTTTTTTTTTTAGGATGAGCCGAACCAGTGGTCAAAGCTAGACAATGAAAGCATACAAATATATTGAGTAAATAAGTCAACATTGACCAGCGGAGGTTGTAATGTAATTAGAATTAAAGTATTCCTCTTCTTGTTTCCGACTAATAGAAACTCAAATGAAAATGGTTATTAGATTTCTACGGACCATGTTTCATTCATATTTCAAAGCCTACTATCCCTATTTTAGGAGCAGAATTATCATTAGTTTAGTCTCCTTTTATCACTGCCCCGAGGAAACACATGACATTCAATAAGTAAGACATAGTTTACTTAGGACTGGGGTATGATTAGTTAAAAAACACGATAGAGTGAATTGTGAGGTGAAAACATGCGCATAAAAAACGTGATACACGATGCGCGCAATAATCTTCTCAGCAGTTCCAAAGTATGCTTATGAGAATATGAGCTCTTCCGACGAGTACTGCTGAATAAAATGGACTATTTTACCCAGTTCTGAAACAGTGTCTATATTTAATTAGATTTAGACCTTAATTTTTTTAACAGCATTTACAAGCATTTTGTTTACATTAGTTTTTTTTTTTAATGTAACAAAGTTTCATTCCATTTTAACGGCTTCTCTCCATTCAGTAAATATTGCAAGCGCCCTTCATCTCATAGGTGCTTCATTAACAATAAATATTTCCGGATCGAACTTATCTCAACAGCCAACCGCTTAACCACCTTGCAAAGATCCAGGACAATCTCTTAAAAACTGCGAGTGGCGAAACATCGCAAGGATTTCTATTCGGCCCATTCGTCAAGCACTTCTCAACCTGCCTAACAAATTCTTTCCATTAACTGAGCTATAATTAACTATACATCTTCCAAGAGACAGTTGTAACCATATTCATCTCAATTTTAATCTGTTCAAAACTTAATGTACAAATAATGACTGCTAATGGATATAACGTTTTTGGAAACAATCTTCCAATCTAGAAGCGGTGGCTCTGTCCAACGAGACGTGAGGGTCTAAAAGCTTTTTGTTGACTGTGTTTGATTGAGTTTTGTTGACATTCTGTCTTCTTACTAAGTGGATGTTTCTTCTGAGAGAACTCATATAAATTGAATGTAAGTTATGGTATCTAAATACAAGATCTCCAGAAAGCATGCAAACATAAGAAATATAAAAAAGAGTTTTCGTCGGTATAGCTTACGGCAATGTATTCCCAATGAGAGATGGTCAATATTGGTTCATGGTCACGCCCAGATCAGACCAAACTGATTGGCTTCTCCAAATACACATATTCAAATAACACAAAGGATGAATTTACCAAACCGCGAGTTCGATTTCTTCGGATGAAAAATTAAAAGGAAACATTTGTTTCATAGAATCGTAATAGATTGTTACAACTCGAACTAGATAAAAGTCGAATCTTAACCATTGAGTAGTTTTTTTTTCAAAATAAAAATCACAATTAATTTCGGAAATTTCTTGTTAAAAAAAGTTGGTTGTTTTTTTTTTAAATTAATAATTAAAAAAAAAGACAAAAAAATTCTAATGCTAAAAGTAACTGTCGCTTTCTATCATTTGCACGAAAGACATCCCAAAGGGAAACCCACAGAGTACACTTTTCTTTTCGGATTTGGTATATTCTTGACTACGTCAAAATCATCTAGAAATTGTTGTATGAAATAGAATAACTTATGGCCTTCTCCTCTTCTCAGCCTGGCAAAGAAAAGAACTTCGAAAGCAAACCAGAACAAGATGACTAGGGAGTTTAGGTTACACACCAACTCGTCGACGGCCCCAGTCAGTTGTAAAGAAGCACTAAGAGACCTAACTGTCACCTAAATCGCATTTCCAACAATGTTTTCCGATTTAGCCAGTCGCACAGGTGTGACACTTTTTTCGAATATCGAGGATCGTCTTCATTTTCGACGATGGCGTACACCAACCCAAACGTCTTATTGGTCAGCTCGAAAGTCAGCACAGAGAACACTTGACAGCATCGATGAAGACAAACGCAGAGATAAAAGGAAAATTTAGTTGGACCTCAAGTAGACACGGCTTTTATCTGCGTCGGATTTGTCAAACCATGTGTACCTCATTCTTCGGATTGAAAGACTTATTATTGTTATTAATGCGAAGACATTCTGGTTTGCTATAATCACATACAAGTATTCATTTGACAATACTTCGATCTAGATGTGAAGAATGTCCACAGTATACTTAGTTTTCTCTGCCAACTTGATGTTTGGACCTGAATACAAAGTATCTGCGATAAACCTTAATAGACCGTACATAACAGTATGTATCTATTAAATGCAGCCTTAAAAGGGGAGGGGGACACATGTTTTTTTTATATACATCAGCCATTTTTTGGTCTCATCTTGTCAATGTTTTAATGACAATGTATAAAATATATTTATGCCTATTTCTAACTTACATCCGCATGCTCTGATATTTTTATCCAACTATATCCTCAATTGACGACAATAAAACCAGAGTCTTTAACGATTTATCGGACTGTTGGGGTGTGAATCAAGGGCAATAATGACTTTAATTATTTCCTCTTAAAGCACAAATGAGGACATTCGAAACTGGATCCCAATGATGACCTGCTGGATACAATCAGATAACGCAAACTTAACAAGAAGTCCTCGTAAAGACCGTCCTACAGGAAACTACCAAGCAAAAGGAGAAGAGGCAGACAGAGAAAGCGACAAGAAAACATCAAAATTCTAAAAGATTCTTGTCAGGGAGAAAACAATATATATATATATAAATCCTTCTCTAAATAAGTTATTTTCCTTAATTCGACATAAAACAAAATAATTAATAACCAATGATTATTTGACCAATTGGTTAATTGTTAAACTTGATTCATGTTTTGTTAAGTACAATAAATGATTGTGCAAAGTTTCAACTTGATCCGAGAAAGGGTGTGGGAGAAATAATGTGTTAGGGGACGAAACCCTACATATTTAGCCGCATATGTGAATACTGAAGGATTAATTTCCCTTGTTGGTATCAAACAAAAAAATTAATTAATAGTAATTAATTGACTAATAGGTAATTTAAAAAATTGATTCACGTCTTGTTTATGCCAATAAATAATTGTGCAAAGTTTCAACTTGATCCTACTATGGGTGTGCGAGAAATAACGTGTACAAACTTTTTACCAGACAGACAGACAGAGTGAGTTGATAGAAGCTTTGTGAAAAAAAAAGTACTTTGTTATCTTATCTTATATAATACAGACGTTACTTTAAAAAAAAGAATATGATTACGTCCTAAGCGTCATGCATTTAGTCATGCATATTAACCAATGACCTACATTCTACTAAAGTCACTGGTTTTCCTGGCTAGCTCAGGCAACCCATTCCATGCTCTAATAGCACTAGGGAAGAAGGGCATTTGTACACATTTGTCCTAGTATAAGGAACGAGGAATGTGCCTTTATCTTTGTGTCTTTCTGAGTATTGTATTAAATAGTTACTGAACTGTTTGTAATATTTTTGGTCTGGTCAAGTTCAGTTTGCAGTGGGAGTGGTTGGAACTTACATCAATATGAACCACTGCAAGAAGAGAATCACATTTCATCATCCTATTTCTTTTGACTGTTGGGATTGGTAAACTCGTTCAATAATCAAACTGAGTCAAGTTCTAAAAAATACTTTAAATAACAACAACAAAGCTTATATTAATGGGAATTGGTATCAAATAGTTTGGATCAGTCGTGTAAATATAAATCGGTGCGATAGAACTACGTTGACACATTTGTGCTTTCTCAATGCGCTAGGATCTATCACTTGTATGGACCGGTTGTGAAAGGAGGAGGGGAGTAGATGGTTTCTTTGTGAATGATCGTTTTTTTAAATGCTTAAAACAAGCAAAATACAAAGAAAAAATACTTTAAAAAAACAACAACACAAAAACAAAGCTTATATTAAGTGTATCAATCAGTTTGGATCAGTCAGAAATTAAATTTATAATAAGACTCAAACGACAATCTATAAAAAAAAACAAACTAATTCAGCTTATACCACCACTTAAGTCAAGAACTATTTCTTTCCCTTGTTCAAGATACCAAACAAAATAATTAATTACCAATAGTTAATAAACTAATTGGTTAATTTTTTAAAATTGATTCTTGAGTTGTCAGGTAAAAGAAATAATTTGCCAAAATTTCAGTTTAATCCGAGATTGGGTGTGGGTGAAACAACGTGTACAAACTTTTTACCCGACAGACAGACAGACAAAAAGAGTTGATAGAAGCTTTGTAATGATTCCAATGATCTCAATAATAATAATAATAATAATAATAATAATCTTTATTATCCGTAAGGAAATTTGTCTTACAATTTGTGCATTACACCAAACAAAAAACATTATAACTATAAGAAACCAAAGCAGAAAGCAGAAAAGTGCAGTAGAAAAGTGCTGATGAGTTACTGTGTACAAGATCAGTGCCACAACTCAATCAGCTAGTAAAGGCATTTGTCTTCAAAAATAAAAATCCTGTATTTTTTATAATTTCACTAATCATCTAACGTCAAAATGTCACGTGATTACCTGTAACGACATCTGTTTTGGTCAACATTTAATTCAGTTTTTAAAATGAAAACATTTTTGTGTCACCCAGAGTGAAGCGAGGAGTTGCTATTTATCAATTTGGAGAGAATCAATATCTTGAACACACACACGCACATACAATACTATCAAAGGAGAAAAGTTCATTCTCTTCAAGGTCTCTGTCCAGATGTAATGGTGTGGCTACAGTGTTAGTGTCTGTTCAGATGTACTGATGTGGTTACACTGTTAGTGTCTTACAGAACTAAGGAAAGCGCTCAGCATGAGGAATGAGAGAGCTGACAGTGCTGATTGCAAAAAGTCAACGTCATCAAAGATTACATTGTCATTGCAAGTCTGGACAGACGGCAAACTACAGATGTACATCCTCTAAGCTAGTGAAATCCAGGACAAATAGAGCAAACGAAATACTTTCATGGAGATTAACATTAATACATTTTAGTTTTATGTGAAGATGACAAATTTGACATGTATTTTTAGAAACTCAGTTCTAGTATGTGATTCTTACTATTTGTGGCTTCCTTTGTTCTAAGCACTTCATCTATATGAACAGAAATCATGGTTGTGCCTAGCTTGATAGACTACAATAATTCCTTACTCCAGAATGCTGGTAATGTTTCTGTGGATCTCTTCTATGAAGATATAGACAGCAGTATATTAGACGACGACAATGATTCTACTGTTCACCCGATCCATAAGATGGCCTTGTTAGTGATGAAGCTGGTCTTTCCCCTGTTCGTCATTGTGGGCACTGTGTGCAACGGGCTCATCCTGCTGTTGCTGAGACGTGGTGCTTTAACCAACAACAACCTGAACATTTATTTGTCAGTCCTTGCTGTTGTGGATATGATCTTCATTTACACGAGCGCTTTCAAAACGTGGCTGAGGATTGTCTGGGGCATTGAGCTCCTGCACATCGGAACCTGGTCTTGTAAGCTAGGATTATTTTTGAACCACTTGAGCCTCACCCTTTCAGCTTGGATTGTGGTGGTCGTGACATGGCAGAGGTGGTACACTTGCACCAGACCGTTCGACCGGTGCTGTCAGGTGGACAATGCTCGTTGCGGATATTCTGGACTGGCCAGTCTGGTCTTGGTGCTAGTTGGAGCCAACAGTTATGTGTTGTTTACAGTTGAGCTTTATCAGGTACAGGTAGATTCAGAGTTATGTGTTGTTTACAGTGGAGCTTTATCAAGAGACGTTTAAATTTAAATCTAATGATGACAGGGTCGGCCATATTGAAATTCGCGAGCTTCAAGGGCGAGTTGGGAAGCTCTGATAATATTGCAAATAAAAAAGTAATATCACATAGTTAAAAAAAAAACACCTGATCAATGTACCATTAGTTTTTTACTTTTGTCTAATGTTGTATAAAAAATAAGTGAAAGAGCTATTCTTAAAAAAACTTATTGGGATAATATTTAATTGCAGCTATGTGTTATTTCTTCTAGAAGGGGGACAATCCCACCGATACATTACGTATTCACCATAGACTATTCACATACTTGAACATAAGTATCATTTTAGTTATTCATTTGTCAAATAATTTACCAATTAGTTCAAAAGAAATAAAAAAAGAACAACAAACAAACCAAAATGTGTTGAAAAAAGTAGGGGGGGGGGGGGTTTAAAACAGTAAGATAACATAGATTAATCAATCTTTATGTTCAAAATAGTTCAAATAATTTAGTACAAAAAGATTTTGTGTTATAACTTTTGCACGGGGGCGGTCATATTCAAAAGTGACATGAATACTACAGACAAACTAGACTACAATTGTTAAGTTCCCATGAGTCCCATAAATGTAACGATGGATTTAGTGGTAAATAATTTTTTAATGAGTTCAATAATTAATAAAGCGATCTTTCTAACATTTTGATAAATGTGTTGACACGCAGTATACGTTTATTTGACAAGTTTCAGCTGGATAAGATAATGAAAAAATGTAAAAAAACAAACACGTATTAAATTTGTAACTAAGAAGAATTGGACTAAGCCAAAAATCTGTGAGTTAATAGCAGGAATTGAAATACGACTAACACTATGACTTAGGGGCTCTAGGATACTAAGTCTCTATACTGATAGCCATGGGAGAAACACACTTGACATGAAAACAAACTTTTGAAACCACACACTAATGAGTGAAAAGAAATCACACAATGATAAGAACGCAATCAGTGATAGCTAAGAGAATCACACACTAATGAGTGAAAAGAAATCACACAATGATAAGAACGCAATCAGTGATAGCTAAGAGAATCACACACTAATGAGTGAAAAGAAATCACACAATGATAAGAACGCAATCAGTGATGGCTAAGAGAATCACACACTAATGAGTGAAAAGAAATCACACAATGATAAGAACGCAATCAGTGATGGCTAAGAGAATCACACACTAATGAGTGAAAAGAAATCACACAATGATAAGAACGCAATCAGTGATGGCTAAGAGAATCACACACTAAAATGTGAGAAACTATTGACTACAAAAGGATACGTGCTATATTAGTTTCTGTTTGGCGTAGCTACTTAGAAGCACATTCCTTGTTCCTAATTCAATTTTTTTTTCTTCCCAAGCATTCTTTGATTTTGTTTAGTCTTGAAGACTTGACAATTAGTCACAATAATAATGAAAAACCCACCCACGCTCATGATTGCGGATGTTTCTCTTATGTTGAGAAGTATGCACAGAGAATGTTTGAGATTCTAATATTCGAACGAGAACAATGAGACTCCCTGGTATGACATAGGAAAGTGTGGACTGACACACTGTGAGTCGTCATGTCCACTTTGTTTAGTTCATGGATTCAGCACGTTGCCAACATTTGCATGAACACAATGACGTCAACGAAATATGACGTCATGGAAGAAAAAAAATAAGCATAAATCTGTTTCTGATTACTTCTTTTCGTGTATTTTCATATCCTAACAGTGCGTTGTTAAATACTATAACAATGTGTAGAGAAATGAAGCAAACTGCAACGTTACAAAACAAACTGCTATCTAATGTTAATAACATTCGCGGTTTTGTTCTTTCCTCAGGGTCCAAGAGGCCAGAAATGCATACCTGGAGTACAACATGACAATGTTATTGGAGAACTGTTCCCATATTTCTTGCTGCTGCTCTACTCTGGACTTCCTGCAGTGCTGCTTCTGTTACTCAACACCTTGCTGGCTCGAGTGCTGTACATCAGCCGCCGCTCTCTCCATTCCTCTGTGGACACGCACAGTCGCCACATCAGAGCCCGGTACAACCAGGTGACCGTTCTGCTAATGTGTTTGTCAGTGTCCTGGTTTGTGCTCACGACACCACACACTCTCTTCAAATTTATCGAACGCATTCCTTCCACGCATGAAGAAGAAGCCACTAACATATTCTTAAATGTAAGTGTTTATATGTAGACAGACCTTTAGTTTAGACAGGGAATAATGTACTGATATGTTGACACAGCTTTAGTTTAGACAGCGAATAATGTACTGATATGTTGACACAGCTTCAGTTTAGACAGGGAATAATGTACTGATATGTAGACAGACCTTTAGTTTAGACAGGGAATAATGTACTGATATGTTGACACAGCTTTAGTTTAGACAGGGAATAATGTACTGATATGTAGACAGACCTTTAGTTTAGACAGGGAATAATGTACTGATATGTTGACACAGCTTTAGTTTAGACAGGGAATAATGTACTGATATGTAGACAGACCTTTAGTTTAGACAGGGAATAATGTACTGATATGTTGACACAGCTTTAGTTTAGACAGGGAATAATGTACTGATATGTAGACACAGCTTTAGTTTAGACAGGGAATAATGTACTGATATGTAGACAGACCTTTAGTTTAGACAGGGAATAATGTACTGATATGTTGACACAGCTTTAGTTTAGACAGGGAATAATGTACTGATATGTAGACAGACCTTTAGTTTAGACAGGGAATAATGTACTGATATGTTGACACAGCTTTAGTTTAGACAGGGAATAATGTACTGATATGTAGACAGACCTTTAGTTTAGACAGGGAATAATGTACTGATATGTTGACACAGCTTTAGTTTAGACAGGGAATAATGTACTGATATGTAGACACAGCTTTAGTTTAGACAGGGAATAATGTACTGATATGTAGACAGACCTTCAGTTTAGACAGGGAATAATGTACTGATATGTAGACGGACCTTTAGTTTAGACAGGGAATAATGCCCTGACATGTAGACACACCTTTAGTTTCGACAGGGAATAATGTACTGATATGTAGACACACCTTTAGTTTCGACAGGGAATAATGTACTGATATGTAGACACACCTTTAGTTTAGACAGGGAATAATGTACTGATATGTAGACAGACCTTCAGTTTAGACAGGGAATAATGTACTGATATTTAGACAGACCGTTAGTTAAGACAGGGAATAATGTACTGATATGTAGACAGACCTTTAGTTTAGACAGGGAATAATGTAGGCCTACTAATATGTAGACACACCTTTAGTTAAGACAGGGAATAATGTACTAATATGTAGACACACCTTTAGTTTAGACAGGGAATAATGTACTAATATGTAGACAGACCTTTATTTAAGACAGGGAATAATGTACTGATATATAGACAGACCTTCAGTTTAGACGGAATAATGTACTGATATGTAGACAGACCTTCAGTTTAGACGGAATAATGTACTGATATGTAGACAGACCTTCAGTTTAGACAGGGAATAATGTACTGATATGTAGACAGACCTTTAGTTTAGACAGGGAATAATGTACTAATATTTAGACAGACCTTTAGTTTAGACAGGGAATAATGTACTAATATTTAGACAGACCTTCAGTTTAGACAGGGAATAATGTACTAATATTTAGACAGACCTTTAGTTAAGACAGAATAATGTACTGATATGTAGGCAGACCTTTAGTTTAGACAGGGAATAATGTACTGATATGTAGACAGACCTTTAGTTTAGACAGGGAATAATGTACTGATATGTTGACACAGCTTTAGTTTAGACAGGGAATAATGTACTGATATGTTGACACAGCTTTAGTTTAGACAGGGAATAATGTACTGATATGTAGACACAGCTTTAGTTTAGACAGGGAATAATGTACTGATATGTAGACAGACCTTTAGTTTAGACAGGGAATAATGTACTGATATGTAGACAGACCTTTAGTATAGACAGAATAATGTACTGATATTTAGACAGACCTTTAGTTTAGACAGGGAATAATGTACTGATATGTTGACAGACCTTTAGTTTAGACAGGGAATAATGTACTGATATTTAGACAGACCTTTAGTTTAGACAGGGAATAATGTACTGATATTTTGACAGACCTTTAGTTTAGACAGGGAATAATGTACTGATATTTAGACAGACCTTTAGTTTAGACAGGGAATAATGTACTGATATTTAGACAGACCTTTAGTTTAGACAGGGAATAATGTACTGATATTTAGACAGACCTTTAGTTTAGACAGGGAATAATGTACTGATGACAGACCTTTAGTTCAGACAGGGAATAATGTACTGATATTTAGACAGACCTTCAGTTTAGACAGGGAATAATGTACTGATATTTAGACAGACCTTTATTTTAGACAGGGAATAATGTAATGATATTTAGACAGACCTTTAGTTTAGACAGGGAATAATGTACTGATATTTAGACAGACCTTCAGTTTAGACAGGGAATAATGTACTGATATGTTGACAGACCTTTAGTTTAGACAGGGAATAATGTACTGATATGCCATTGCAGCAAACAAAGAGTGAAAGCCGGACGTGGGAAGTGTGGCCGAGAGGCTAAATAGGCTTAAACTTGGCTTGGTTTGGCTACCTATGAAGAGGGCTGAGGTTCGACACCCGACTCGAGCAGAGTTGTGTTTACTGAGCGCCTAAAGGAAAACCATCTCCCAGATACCCCTCCCCCCACTGGTCCACAAATGAGATTGAACCATAGCGCTCTGAGGTCTGAGCAGGCTATAAACATGAAAGTAGCGCTATATAAAAGCTATAATTTATTTATCACACTTTAGGCCAATGCCCCCCTGACTGAGGACTGACAATAAAAAATGAGAACATGTCCTCCATTTGTCAGACGTTTAGTAACCCTACCCCAATGAGTTACACGTAAATCTGCTTCCTTTCTTTCCGTCTATTTTGCTCTATAATCAACACATCTTTCTATTTCTTCTCCAGGTTTTATTCTTCACATTTCTGTACACCAACCATTCTATCAATTTCTTCCTCTACTGCGTCCTGACAAGAAGGTTTCGTAGAGATGTGGGCCGTCTACTCTTTAGAATCTCGTTAGGATTTCAGAGGGCAGTCCACGCCTGCCTGTGCTGCCTGTACAGACCACGTGCTGAATCTCCAAGTACCATGGGACACCAGCACAACCACACAGGCAGTTTTATGCCTCTCTTGGAGCAACGTGCTCTACAAGACTGCAGGAAATACAACAACCTTCAGAATCGTGGGATCACCGAGTTTTAAGACCACCAGCTGCAGCTATCACAGCTGCACATTAATACACGCTACAGCTACAGTCATGCATGATAGTCTGCCACATTACAGTAATGCGTGATAGTCTGCCACAGCTACAGTCATGCGCGATAGTCTGCCACACTACAGTCATGCATGATAGTCTGCCACAGCTACAGTCATGCGTGATAGTCTGCCACAGCTACAGTCATGCGTGATAGTCTGTCACACTACAGTCATGCGTGATAGCCTGCCACACTACAATCATGCGTGATAGTCTGCCACACTACAATCATGCGTGATAGTCTGCCACACTACAATCATGCGTGATAGTTTGCCGTGATAGTTTGCCACACTACAATCATGCGTGATAGTTTGCCACACTACAATCATGCGTGATAGTTTGCCACACTACAATCATGCGTGATAGTCTGTCACAGCTACAGTCAAGCGTGATAGTCTGCCACACTACAATCATGCGTGATAGTCTGTCACACTACAATCATGCGTGATAGTCTGTCACAGCTACAGTCATGCGTGATAGTCTGTCACACTACAGTCATGCGTGATAGTCTGTCATAGCTACAGTCATGCGTGATAGTCTGCCACACTACAGTCATGCGTGATAGTCTGTCACAGCTACAGTCATGCGTGATAGTCTGCCACACTACAATCATGCGTGATAGTCTGTCACACTACAGTCATGCGTGATAGTCTGTCACACTACAATCATGCGTGATAGTCTGTCACACTACAATCATGCGTGATAGTCTGTCACACTACAATCATGCGTGATAGTCTGTCACACTACAATCATACGTGATAGTCTGTCACACTACAGTCATGCGTGATAGTCTGTCACACTACAGTCATGCGTGATAGTCTGTCACACTACAGTCATGCGTGATAGTCTGTCACACTACAGTCATGCGTGATAGTCTGCAACACTACAGTCATGCGTGATAGCCTGCCACATCGACTTACAGTATTGAATGACATAATTAAGTAATCCATGTTTTTGAACTGTGCTTTAATTTGATTTTGTGTAGCATACCAGCGGAATATTGTTTTAAAAATACTTATGATTATCACACCATACTTGGAAAATATTGCACAAAATTAATTTTTGTATACATCGTATCGAACAACATACATAACAACACTAGCCGGATATGACCCGCAGGATGCGGGCCTTAGTCTTGGTATTACTGATCTACTGGTTTAAATTTAGATCTATGTTAAACATTAAGAATGTTCACTTCACTTTTTTATTTTGCCACTAAGTGTGAACATGAGAAAAAAACCACTACAGTGAACATACAGAAATAGTTAAACACGTTTTTATGTGAACATGATTAAATATTAGATCCTAACAGCCGCTGTTAGTGAGCCATAAATAGATTGTTAAATCGCATACACAATTTATTTCATATGGAAGCTGTGTATTAAAAAAAAAACAATGAATGTTTTTAATATAGATCTATGTTGACTGATACATGTAATATATATTCATATGCTTTGTCAAATGAAGCAGCTTCTCAATGTGGATGATTGTGCCCTAATTGCTCATACTGAACATAAGCTTCAGCTCGCTGTCAACGAATCTTCTTACGCTGCCGCCTCGTCTGATTCAACAATCAGCCTCATAAAAACAGAAATGTCCCAATAAGATAAACATTGAACGTAAAATGAAACTCTGCTACCGCTGACAGGTGTAGTTGGTGAAAAGAGAATTTCAAGTCGATCACCGACGACGAACAACGACTTTGTCAGCGTTGGGTGTGGCAAGATATATAGATCGTAACTAGGAGTAGGGCCATTGCATTTCTTACTATTCAGACCACGAAGAGAAGCCTTATGTATATAACGAAAACACCAGTGATGTTAAAGAACAAGAGATGATCGGACAGCTACAGAAAACCAAGTCAACAAACAAAACACTGTAACTATCATTGGATGATTAATTCTACTTAGGTAATATTCTTGTCAACCAGAAACCCAGAAGTAGAAAGATAAAAAAAACCCACATTTCATGTTTCTCTAAACTAGATAAGTGTTACACACCTCATGGGTTTTACGTGTGCTTCCTAAATGTTTTCCATCAATAAACAAATAGTAGATTTCAATATTTCTTTAGACACACACACACACATAAGTCAGCTCTGCAAGGGTTCCTATAGACTGTAGCTGCGCAGATGAGGCCAGATCCTACCATATATGACAAGGGAATGAACTCCATATATTCTCTGCAGAGAGCCTTGCCTCCGTGTATTCAACGCTGCAAGTTGTGTCGAGTTTGTTTGTTTTTTTAAATCAAAAGTGACAGTTTGTGGGCTTTTTCAGAGTCAGGACCAAAGGTTTGGAACTCGCTTCCTGTTGTTGATCTCAGACAAACCATATGCTTCACTACATTCAAGAAGTGCATCAAGACTTAGCAGATCAAAACTTGAGATGATGTTTGCCCTAGTAATTCTTGTGTTTACGTGTTGAATGTTCTCCTAGAGCCGACACTATTTGTGTGTCAAGAGCTCTCTAGAAATGAAATGATGAGTATATATTGTCTACTTTTTAATGCTTGTGTATTTTTAAACTCATATATGTATTTACTTATTGTCATGTGGGCTTCCCATTGTGGATTGGAAAGTGGCGGTGGACGCCCTAGAACATGAAGGGTGCTGGCAATACCTGCTCTAGAAGCAGCAAGTACTTTTGAACAACTTAGGACTATTAACCGAGAGTGGACAAATGCATGTAACCACTAAACAAGATGGAACAATCCTTATTAGACCGGTCCTGTAGGCGCATATTTTTCAGTTCCGACCAAACTGACTGCCGCCAAAGTAGGAAGCCAGAAGACATGGTATTGCATATCTTTAATGCCTTGCCGTGTGGTATGCGCTTAGGACTGTAGTCTCGATGGTCCAGGTTCGAACCCGTCGTCCTCGTCCCTCGCGGGAGGTTTGGGCTAGGATGTAATAATCTTTAAAGGAACATCCGAAACGTGTAACAATAGCAAGCAATTTGCTCCTGATGTAAAGATGTTTGTAAAGATATTTGTAAAGGTGATTGTAAAGGTGATTGAATCTGTGTTGGAACCATTACGCCAGTGTCTATTTCAATTCAATAGTTCAACACCAAAAGTTCAGTTCGGACATACCAGTAAGGACTTCATTCAGTGGGTCAGCATGTATGAGATAGGATGTGGTAAAGACTTCATTCAGTGGGTCAGCATGTATGAGATAGGATGTGGGAAAGACTTCATTCAGTTGGTGAACATGTATGTGTTAGGATGTTGTAAAGACTTCATTCAGTTGGTGAGCATTTATGTGTTAGGATGTAAAGACTTCATTCAGTTGGTGAGCATTTATGAGTTAGGATGTGGGAAAGACTTCATTCAGTGGGTCAGCATGTATGAGTTAGGATGTGGTAAAGACTTCATTCAGTTGGTGAGCATGTATGTGTTAGGATGTTGTAAAGACTTCATTCAGTTGGTGAGCATGTATGTGTTAGGATGTTGTAAAGACTTCATTCAGTTGGTGAGCATGTATGAGTTAGGATGTGGGAAAGACTTCATTCAGTTGGTGAGCATGTATGTGTTAGGATGTGGGAAAGACTTCATTCAGTGGGTCAGCATGTATGAGTTAGGATGTGGGAAACACTTCATTCAGTTGGTGAGCATGTATGAGATACGATGTGGGAAAGACTTCATTCAGTGGGTGAGCATGTATGAGTTAGGATGTGGGAAAGACTTCATTCAGTTGGTGAGCATGTATGAGATAGGATGTTTGAAAGACTTCATTCAGTGGGTCAGCATGTATGAGTTAGGATGTGGGAAAGACTTCATTCAGTTGGTGAGCATGTATGAGATAGGATGTGGGAAAGACTTCATTCAGTTGGTGAGCATGTATGAGATAGGATGTGGGAAAGACTTCATTCAGTTGGTGAGCATGTATGAGTTAGGATGTGGGAAAGACTAAAGACTTCATTCAGCTGGTGAGCATGTATGAGTTAGGATGTGGGAAACACTTCATTCAGTTGGTGAACATGTATGAGATAGGATGTGGGAAAGACTTCATTCATTGGGTCAGCATGTATGAGATAGGATGTGGGAAAGACTTCATTCAGTTGGTGAGCATTTATGTGTTAGGATGTAAAGACTTCATTCAGTTGGTGAGCATTTATGAGTTAGGATGTGGGAAAGACTTCATTCAGTGGGTCAGCATGTATGAGTTAGGATGTGGTAAAGACTTCATTCAGTTGGTGAGCATATATGAGTTAGGATGTGGGAAAGACTTTATTCAGTGGGTCAGCATTTATGAGTTAGGATGTGGGAAAGACTTCATTCAGTGGGTCAGCATGTATGAGTTAGGATGTGGTAAAGACTTCATTCAGTGGGTCAGCATGTATGAGTTAGGATGTGGGAAACACTTCATTCAGTTGGTGAGCATGTATGTGTTAGGATGTTGTAAAGACTTCATTCAGTTGGTGAGCATGTATGTGTTAGGATGTTGTAAAGACTTCATTCAGTTGGTGAGCATGTATGAGTTAGGATGTGGGAAAGACTTCATTCAGTTGGTGAGCATGTATGTGTTAGGATGTTGTAAAGACTTCATTCAGTTGGTGAGCATGTATGAGATAGGATGTGGGAAAGACTTCATTCAGTGGGTCAGCATGTATGAGTTAGGATGTGGGAAACACTTCATTCAGTTGGTGAGCATGTATGAGTTAGGATGTGGGAAAGACTTCATTCAGTTGGTGAGTATGTATGAGATACGATGTGGGAAAGACTTCATTCAGTGGGTCAGCATGTATGAGTTAGGATGTGGGAAAGACTTCATTCAGTTGGTGAGCATGTATGAGATAGGATGTGGGAAAGACTTCATTCAGTTGGTGAGCATGTATGAGTTAGGATGTGGGAAAGACTAAAGACTTCATTCAGCTGGTGAGCATGTATGAGTTAGGATGTGGGAAACACTTCATTCAGTTGGTGAACATGTATGAGATAGGATGTGGGAAAGACTTCATTCAGTGGGTCAGCATGTATGAGATAGGATGTGGGAAAGACTTCATTCAGTTGGTGAGCATGTATGAGATAGGATGTGGGAAAGACTTTATTCAGTTGGTGAGCATGTATGAGTTAGGATGTGGTAAAGACTTCATTCAGTTGGTGAACATGTATGAGTTAGGATGTGGGAAAGACTTCATTCAGTGGGTCAGCATGTATGAGTTAGGATGTGGAAAAGACTTCATTCAGTGGGTCAGCATGTATGAGTTAGGATGTGGTAAAGACTTCATTCAGTTGGTGAACATGTATGAGTTAGGATGTGGGAAAGACTTCATTCAGTGGGTCAGCATGTATGAGTTAGGATGTGGAAAAGACTTCATTCAGTGGGTCAGCATGTATGAGTTAGGATGTGGGAAAGACTTCATTCAGTTGGTGAACATGTATGAGATAGGATGTGGGAAAGACTTCATTCAGTGGGTCAGCATGTATGAGATAGGATGTGGGAAAGACTTCATTCAGTTGGTGAGCATGTATGAGTTAGGATGTGGGAAAGACTTCATTCAGTTGGTGAGCATATATGAGTTAGGATGTGGAAAAGAACGTGAGAAAGTGAGAACACATAAAGAATGCCATACCTGTCTGATCTTTTCTAAGCCCATTGTGAAGATGAAAGCAATGGTATATAACTCAGTCCAGGTTGGTATCTGTTTGAGTCTATCCAGTATGACATAGCAGTAGATGACGAGAAACACTACATAGCCAATCTGAGGAGACACATAAAATGTAACCCAATATGCAACGCAGGAATATGAAAGAGAGAGAGAGAGAGAGAGAGAGAAGAAGAAGCAGAAAGGAAAGGAGAAGAAAATAAATCAGAATGTAAAATAGAATGGACAAAAGTCTAAAGGGCAATTATTCCCCAAGAACAATGTTTACCAAACTTTTTCCTTAACAGAACACTTTGCACATTCTGAGTATTTAGCGGAACACTTTGATTATATTTTTGAGAGAAATTAACTCAGGTTCTGGCCTACTCGTTATTTATTCCGTAGTTCACGAAACACCTATTTATGGCTCGCGGAACACTAAAGTTCCACGGAACACAGTTTGGGAAACTCTGCCCTAGACTAGTATATCAGTAATAAAAAAAAATCGCAACTCAAGTTTGTCTTCCTTCAAGCTAGCAACAATGTTCTGTTTAACAATTGGAAACAATGACACAACACACACACACACATACACACTGAAAGACGATGTTTTATTGAAAGGTTACTATAGAGACAGACCAGATACACTGAATCCATAATTGTAAAAACGAATATTTCCAGTGTGCCAAAAATCAGACACAACCTATTGTAGAGGCTGAGGGTGATTTCATGACATATTAATAGACTTTCAATCGACTTTGTCCATTCACTGTGTCAAGAATATTCGTTCACTTTTTATAACGAGTTTAATTTGTAGATTACTCAGTTTGACAGCCTACAACATTGATTGGATTCTTTTATTTTGTGGACAATCATGCCAAAACAATTACATTTTCGGACAGATTGTAAAAAAAAACCGGATGTGTGTTAGTTTGATGAGTTTTGCTGGGTATTACGTTCTAGTCAAACAAATGTCAGTAGAATGAATGAAATCTTGGGAATACTCCCCCCCCCCCTTTTTTTTCAATTAAATTACAACCAAACGCGATGTTTTTATTGGTCGAAACTAATTTACAACGTATAGAAATATAAAATGAGGGATAGATTCAAACAAATAACATTTCAGTTGATAACACAAAGTAGGAGGCTCAGTGGTAATAGATTCAAACAAATAACATTTGAGTTGATAACACAAAGTAGGAGGCTCAGTGGTAATAGATTCAAACAAATAACATTTGAGTTGATAACACAAAGTAGGAGGCTCAGTGGTAATAGATTCAAACAAATAACATTTGAGTTGATAACACAAAGTAGGAGGCTCAGTGGTAATAGATTCAAACAAATAACATTTGAGTTGATAACACAAAGTAGGAGGCTCAGTGGTAATAGATTCAAACAAATAACATTTGAGTTGATAACACAAAGTAGGAGGCTCAGTGGTAATAGATTCAAACAAATAACATTTGAGTTGATAACACAAAGTAGGAGGCTCAGTGGTAATAGATTCAAACAAATAACATTTGAGTTGATAACACAAAGTAGGAGGCTCAGTGGTAATAGATTCAAACAAATAACATTTGAGTCGATAACACAAAGTAGGAGGCTCAGTGGTAATAGATTCAAACAAATAACATTTGAGTTGATAACACAAAGTAGGAGGCTCAGTGGTAATAGATTCAAACAAATAACATTTGAGTTGATAACACAAAGTAGGAGGCTCAGTGGTAATAGATTCAAACAAATAACATTTGAGTTGATAACACAAAGTAGGAGGCTCAGTGGTAATAGATTCAAACAAATAACATTTGAGTTGATAACACAAAGTAGGAGGCTCAGTGGTAATAGATTCAAACAAATAACATTTGAGTTGATAACACAAAGTAGGAGGCTCAGTGGTAATAGATTCAAACAAATAACATTTGAGTTGATAACACAAAGTAGGAGGCTCAGTGGTAATAGATTCAAACAAATAACATTTGAGTTGATAACACAAAGTAGGAGGCTCAGTGGTAATAGATTCAAACAAATAACATTTGAGTTGATAACACAAAGTAGGAGGCTCAGTGGTAATAGATTCAAACAAATAACATTTGAGTTGATAACACAAAGTAGGAGGCTCAGTGGTAATAGATTCAAACAAATAACATTTGAGTTGATAACACAAAGTAGGAGGCTCAGTGGTAATAGATTCAAACAAATAACATTTCAGTTGATAACACAAAGTAGGAGGCTCAGTGGTTATGAAAAGAATTCAATGTCAAACCCTCATTGTCAAAAACGCGTCGCTTGTTGCTAATAACAATTGTAATTGCTTGGTGATATAAGCAAGCTAAAAAAAAAAAAAAAAATGCTTAGGGGCACTAAATAAAGATGAATTTGATATTTCAGATTCTCTTTTTTTTTCTTCTAGATATTAATTTAGACATATAGATATAAAAATATACACAAGAAAAAATTCGGAATCTAATGTACATTGACAGTTTTTGTTTTCTTTATTCTCAGTATTGATTTATTTAATTATATTATCATTATATTGAAAGAATTCGGTGTGGCTATTTATTCTCTAAATCAAGTTTTGCATTAGTTTGAGCTAGACATCTGCATCACGAACCACCATATGTCACTCTTGGGAGCAATGAATGCTTTTTACAGCAGTATTCCAAATTAATAACTGTCTTTTATAAGTTTATAATTTGAAGCATTCCTGACATCTTAAGATAACTCTAGGCTTTCAGCATTTCAATATCATTGTACAAATGGTTTCATTTATTTAAAAAACAGGACAATTAGTCTGATTACATTCGTTAAGGCTAACCAATGCTAAGATTTGTAGTTAATGAAATAGGAACTACGACAGCTAAAAATCCAGACTAAGAAAGCGGGCAATAGCCCCAACAGGAAGGAATGAAACTTAAGTGTCAACGAAAACTGAAGGAATAATTAAAATCCTAACCCTACATGACAGGTTTAATTACAAAAATAGCGTTAATGAAAAAATAACTTTCTTGCAGATAATGATATTCTTTGACGCTAGACAATATGAAATCATTATTACTACTTAGGTTTTCATGTTTATATTTTATAAGGCTATGTAGGAGAATACATAGAAGACATGTCAGGTTTGTTTTGATAAACCGATTTTTAGAACATGAAATCTAGGCGCTGGTAATAGATAGATAAAACAACAACAACAACATTGATAGTGAAGCAAGACGTCAAGTCAGAACCACTTACTGCATGCGCCCAGAATTTAGTGATAGGAGCATTGTAGAATTCATACACTTTTTTGCCCATCCGAAGGGGACTTTTCTTTTTCCTGAAGGGCATGTGAGAAAAGATGGTGTTATCCACCGCACTATTGCTTCCATCCATGCTTCCCAGAGTTCCGTTTTCTTTCAATGGACTTTGTTGGTTCATTGCTGAGATAGGATCTGCCACGTCCTCATTGTAATTATAATCCTGAAAGGAAACAAAAACGTATCAAACAGATGGAATCAAATAAGCATGCAATATCAAAGTGAATAGAAACATGGCCGAGACTTGTGCTTACATTTCTACAATTAATGGAATGCAGAAGCAACACAAAATGCTGCAGCAGTTGTATACATTGGATGATAGTCCCAATTCGCAACCTTTATAAAAGAATGTATAAGCTGTTCATAGATTTACTCACTGCTGGATCTACTTATAGGCAACACCAGCTAGAGCTTAGCCCCTTTTAAAGAAAGAGCTAAAGGAAAGTCTTCGGCCTATTACAAGGTGCCCCAAACAGTTGAGGAACTGATCAAGTGTAAATCCAGTCCTGGATATACTTGTAGCATGACGTGGTTATCAAAATTATGATTCCAAAGTTTGTACACAGTCAACAAGTTTGTATTTCTTGGAAAGGACAAGACTGAAGCAATCAACTCTGTACTTTTCTGTAGCAATATTCTTGCTAACTACTTGAACTAATGTATTAATCAATTGAATTAATGTAACGAGGTTATGAAGTAGGTTCTAAATATTACACTACGGATATTGTAATGATATGTATTAAGAAACTTAATTTAACAAGTACATCTATTTAAAATAGAGCTGTTTACAAAGCTTATATCAACTCACTGTGGTCAAAACGTTTCAACACGTTATTTCCCTGACGCCCAATACTATTCTAATGCTAGGCCTTTAGATCAAGACTTGGAAGACGGTGCGCAAAATTTTCCTGAACATTCATTTTCATTATTTTCTTGTTTTATAGTTAGTGAAAACTTATAATTAAACATGAGTTTTCCCAGTGTGGCCAACGAACAAGGAATTCTTTCCCTAACGCTCAGATCTTATCAGAAGTTTTAAAAACCTTTTTCTGTGTTTTAAGATCTAAACAGACAGACAGACCACACAAAACGTTTAGCGGCTTTTCTCCTTTCGGGGACAACTAAAAAAAAAATCCTTACAGCTTTCCGTATGATAACAGAAAGATAAACGTCAATCGAAGTTATGTCTGCCACAAGAATGACGTATCCATCAGCTCATCGAAAGAAATAATCATGACAGCAGAAAGGGCAATACTTTGAGAACCAGCGAGGGCGTTGTCTAGCAACAAGAAATTAACAAGGCATCTTGTTTGAAAATAAAGCTGTGACGTCATAGTTTCTTCTCGCCTGCCTCTACATTTGACGTAAAAGTCTAAACCAAGAGTATTGATCGGTCAGATAACTGGAATTGTCATCCAGAGGCCAACGGAGACAGACAGTGGAGTCACCAGGGCAGTTACAGTCAGACATGGGCATACCTTCTACTTTCGCAATTGGTATTTGAACTGGTAGCTACCATAAATGGTCTTTTAAAACTATAACCGGTACACAACACTTGACATTCATTCCTTAGTCAATCTTTTTTTTTAAAGTTCAAAAACAAAAGCAGAGATTAGGAACACGTAAAAGAGAGCGCCTTCTTAAGTCGTTAAGCACGTGATCTATAAGGCAGGCGATGAAAAGTACCTTGTATTCCATGATTTCTTTCATAATACTAAAAAAAAACATTGTCGGCCAACGTAACCTGAAACAGAGGCAACCTGAAGCCTGTGTGGGCCACTACAAGAATACAAACACGTAACCTGAAACAGAGGC
This sequence comes from Biomphalaria glabrata, assembly GCF_947242115.1. NCBI lineage: Eukaryota > Metazoa > Mollusca > Gastropoda > Planorbidae > Biomphalaria > Biomphalaria glabrata. The sequence continues at coordinate 35,133,932 of NC_074711.1, read as the reverse complement.
AACCTGAAGCCTGTGTGGGCGACTACAAGAATACAAACACGTAACATGAAACAGAGGCAACCTGAAGTCTGTGTGGGCCACTACAAGAATACAAACACGTAACATGAAACAGAGGCAACCTGAAGCCTGTGTGGGCCACTACAAGAATACAAACACGTAACATGAAACAGAGGCAACCTGAAGCCTGTGTGGGCCACTACAAGAATACAAACACGTAACCTGAAACAGAGGCAACCTGAAGCCTGTGTGGGCCACTACAAGAATACAAACACGTAACCTGAAACAGAGGCAACCTGAAGCCTGTGTGGGCCACTACAAGAATACAAACACGTAACATGAAACAGAGGCAACCTGAAGCCTGTGTGGGCCACTACAAGAATACAAACACGTAACCTGAAGCCTGTGTGGGCCACTACAAGAATACAAACACGTAACCTGAAACAGAGGCAACCTGAAGCCTGTGTGGGCCACTACAAGAATACAAACACGTAACATGAAACAGAGGCAACCTGAAGCCTGTGTGGGCCACTACAAGAATACAAACACGTAACCTGAAGCCTGTGTGGGCCACTACAAGAATACAAACACGTAACCTGAAGCCTGTGTGGGCCACTACAAGAATACAAACACGTAACCTGAAACTGAATGTGTACTTCAGCCCAAAACCTGTGTGGGCCACTACAAGAATACAAACACTCTTTGTACAAACTTCCAACAAAAACCCTTTACTAATTCACTCTGTCTGTCTCGAAAAACGTTTGTACACGTTATTTCACCCAAACCCAAATCTCAGATCAAGCTGAAATTGTGCACACATATTTCTTTTACCTGACAAAACTAGAATACAAAAAACAACAAGAAAACAACAACTATTAGTTAATTAACTATTGGTAATTAATTATTTTGTTTGGTATCTCAAACAAGGGAAAGAATTGGTACTTGATTGAAGTGGTGGTATAAGCTGATTTAGTCCCCTTTATAGGTCGTCGTCAGAGTCTTAGTGAACACAACATGAAAAATAGGACGAGACTATAGAAACAATAGAAAACTATACTATCTTCCATGTTCATAAGCTCTCCACTAGCATGTTGGCTTGACAAGGATTGAGTCATGAGTTTGAATTCAGGTCTGTTCCCCCCTTTTTTATTTTTATAAATGTTTTTAGTATTGTTAGTCTAGATCTATTACAAATGTAATTACATAACTGATCCAAACTAACTGATACAACCATGCTTAATAAAAGCTTTTTTTTTTAAAGAATTATTTTTCTTTAAATTTTCTTGTTTCTTTGAATGCAGCCCTTGTGCAGAAGCTGAGGACCATCGCATTAGTTGACAAGTAAGCATTTCGGATTGCGCCAAACCACAAATTCTGCAGGCTCCACGTTCACTTCAAGAGGTTCTAATCGAAAGCTGGTTCCATGTCACATTAGTCCGTGAGCGAGTCAACAATCACTTCCCTCTCCTTTCAGTCCCGTATCGCCGTTACTTCATCAAACTCAATGTTAGATGAATTAAATTAGTCGCGCCATCTCGTCTCTCTGTTCTGCTGAACTTTCCGGCTGTCGGTGCTGGCATGTCATAAAAACTACAATCAATATTCAAACGTGATTCAATATTTGTCAAACGTGAAACAAAATGTAAGGTGAAGTCTGGATGAAACTAGTCAAATGAAACATTATATCGTACACGTACGCGAAATAATTAGTTCGCAAAAAAAATAAAGTTTTTAATTAACAAAATTCTTGCATATCAATACTGCAGAGTAAAAAAGATTTCTAAACCACATTGCGAAACAATAATTTAATTGTAACAAGTGGTCCACCAAGAGTCCACCAGGATTCGAACACGGGACTTCCGGTTCCAAGTGCTTTACCCCTCAGCCACAGCATCTCCATATATTCATTTAGCGTACACGTATATTTTTTAAAATAATAATTATTAAACTTATCCATACATTCAAAATTAATATAACAAGTTACGTGCAATAAAGAGAAACTAAAAAAGATTTATTCTTCTTACAAAATTAGACAAATTGGCAAGACGAAAAAAATAATTCTTGACCTACTGCTACAGTTGTGTACAAATGACTTAACAAGACTTTCCCCTCGCAAAAAAAAATTAATATCACCATTGTCATACAAAACAGACATAGATCTAGACCCAAATCTAGATTCAAGATCTAAGTCTAGATCTAGAAATAGATCTAAGTCTAGATCTAGCATTAGATCTAAGTCTAGATCTAGATCCAAGTCACTTTCGGAAAAGAAAAAAGTACCCGTTGCTTCAAAACTTTGAATGATCTAAAATATCATGATGTCCGATTTTCATTTTCTCTACTAGTTTCTGAGATCTAAACGGGACGGACAGACAGGCCACACAAAACTAATAGCGTCTTTTCCCCTTTCGGGGGCCGCTAAAAAATTGAGATTTAGTGGGTGGTGAAACAAATGTAACTTTTTATCAGTGCATTCCTCGACACATTAGTAAGACAAACTTTGAGTTTCGACCGCTTGTGAAGGGTTCCCGCCAACAGCAGTAGGCCGGCTAGGGTTAGGGTTGCAGCTACGGCTTCCAGTGTGCCCACACCTACCGCTTCACTGCTTGCCTGTCGCCACAGGGTTTTGGTTTGTATTTTAGGGGGGGTGACAAGTGACTTGCGCTGGAATTTGGATTTAATTGAGGAGGATTCGCGCAACACGTCGACCTCACTCTCTCGCCCTAAAGCCCATCCTTTTCCGGAAGCAAGATTTGGTCAAGACGTCCGGGGACAAGTTTGGGTGCAGTGGATGACCAGAGACTTTCTGTGTATCTTGTCCTGCTCTAGAGTGCTCCACAGCACTGTTCTGGTATTTGCCTTTCTGTCCGATTTATCTAGTTTTGTGACGTTACGCACAGTCGCCAAGTCCAGACTTCACATGCTAGGTTTGACAGAACCTCAGTGTACAGAGTGCCATGGACACGTCAGATACCCTTTACCTGGTTTAGCCGGCCAGTCAAAGCCGTTTCCGGGATGTGGCCGCTGCGCATGCCACAGCTTCTTGGAGCCACAGGTGAGAGTTGGGTACCGAGTGGGGACCAAGAGTGAGCCAAGCTACCCTCAAAAAGAGGGTACGACTGCCTGTCCACTAGAGGTGCGACCCCTACTAGATACCCCATACACCCCAATATCAGTAAGACAAACACATATATTTCTACCCTCCCAATCCATGTTGGACATATAGGCCCTATCAGACAAGTCCTCTGTGTGTGTGTGTGTGCGCACGCTGATAACAACAGAGAGGACTTTTAGAAATCTAAGCTTTCAAAAGAAATTGTAAAAACTAAATAACTTGCTAGCTGCCACTAGTAATGATTTTTTTTACAATACTTTATAGAGTTATTTATTGTTATAAAATCACCACATTATGATTTATTATTAGAGCTACAGATATATATTTGTGTGAGGTAATCTTGGTTTGCGAGGCCAAATTTGTTGACAATGTATGGCTGCTATAGAGAACATGAGAATATAAAGCTAATGATCAGTACTATAATTTCCAAGGCATTTTGGGGCAGCTAAATCCAGTTCAAAAGAAAACAGTACACTTGAACGTGTATCATTCAGTGCTGCTGTTCTACCAGTAATAGCAATTTTGTTCTATTTAGATTGTCTGGAGACAACGCTTCAATGAAGGAACTAAAAATAACAAAAGTTTCAAATCTTACGAACTAGACATTTAAAATTAAATTAAGAATTACTTTCAGAATTACATTCAAATTACATTTAGAATTGCTTTCAGAGCCCACAATGATGAAACATTTTCAGGTTTTCTGCTTAAGAATCGTTTTCATCATCCAAGAAAGAAATTCGGTGCTGTCTCGAGAGGCAATCTTTTTTCCTGTGCAGCTTCTTATGAGATTAAAAAAGCCAATCCTTGACTCTGTGCAGTGAAGTTAATAATAACAATAGTAATAGGAGAGAAAGGAAGAACGTATCAGTTAAAAATAGGGACTCTTATTTGTTTTCAGACAACCAGTACAACTCATGACCTTCACGTGTGGCTCAGAAATTGAGTCCGGCGGAGCTGTTTTCACTAACAGGAGAAGGGGTGAAGGCGAGTAACTGGCGTCTAAACCAGTAAGCTTCAGGCAGGAGGGGCTCGTTAGCCATGGCTGGCTACCCACCTAGGACAAGAAAAACCCTGAATTCAAACCTCTGCTGCATTGCAGCTATACCCAATCCTGGGAAAGACTTAGGCACTCTGAGGAATAATCAGGAGCCGGCAACCCTAAGGCAGTTTTCAGTACTCAGTGCTACACTCTGGCAGAGCCTGCGACGCCGCTATATCGGCACTTGCCGCTTCTTTGGATACATCAGCTGCGAGGAGATGGGGGAACAGATGTGTGGGCGACATTGTTCCGACCACAGCTAATGCCCAGGCATTCATCTTATTTTCAATGAGATGATCCACAAATGCTTCGCGACTGAAGGAGGCCATAATAATTAGGGTCTTACAACTTTGACAAACCAACTTCTCTTTCACTTTTTTTTTTAGACACGTTCAAGCACTTCTTGGACCATCCCACATAGTTTCCAAGAAATTCATTTAAATTCATATCTATTACATCACACACCTGCATGGACAGCAGAAACATTTTGACACGATTGTCAGAAAAAAAAATTGCTTTGACTCTTTATTAAAAAATCAAACCCGCACTAGTGACGCCCACCTAAAATTGTTTTAGCCAAAATGTTTGAAAATTTCCCTTTGAACATGCATATAGCTGCCAGAACTAATGCATTTGATGGAAGTATTCCCAGTGATCTGTCTTGGTTTACGGTCACACTCATTAGAACACAAATGACATTACACCCCATTCATTTCTAGCTCTCCATTCCAAGTCCTGGACAGAAACATCGTGTGATGAAACAACAATCAATGTCACTGACAAGCAGCAGGCTGCAAAGTTGACAAAAAAAAAAACAAAAAACGATTGGTTCATTAAACAAATCAGTGACGTGTGACATGCCAGGATGCTACAATTAGTTGAAAGGAGACAATCGGGGAGAGACTTGTGGTTAAACGGTTATGACAGTTAGAGTGACTTTCTAGACAAACTAGGCAGAGTGATTTGGAGAGGTAGTGAAACATAGTAGGTAAGAGTTGATTTTTTTTTTTTAAAAGAGTGTATCAAGAGGAAAAACGTAAATCTTAAATACTCCCATGCAGGGGCGGACTGGGTGTCAAAATCGGCCCGGGCATTTCTACACAATGCGGCCCATAAGTTGTATGCCATATGATGGGTATCCAATCATATCTGTCCTCAAAAGCATTGTGTGAAGTTTAATAATGTACCGGGTATCGAAAGTATTTTTCTTTATAAATAATTTATTCGATGATTTTGAAACTACGTGAAAAGCGCTATTACTCAATGAATAAAGTATAAAACTTGCAATGGTGAATCTAAAAAACAAATGACTTGGCAGAATTTAAGTAATTGATTAACACGCTTGATTAGATTGACCTAGGAAAACGCGTACGACGTAATCATCTTCTGTAAAGTCTGTATTTTATAAGATAAGATTGACATATACATATACTTGACATTAAAATTCAAGGCTATCAAAGCTGGTTCGCTCAAATTGTTTGACACAACTCGCTGTCAAAATCATCCCTAATAAAGGTACAAAAGTATTACAATTATAAAGAAACGCTAGATGATCAACATCAAACAATAGACCTGCCTTTGTCTTGATTTCTGCTAAGGATAGCTTCTAATTGAGAACAGAGAAGAAAGTTTTTACGCTAACCTTAAAGGGACAGATGATGATAAAAGTAGTTTGAAAAAAAAAAACCACGATGAAATAGGTAAGTAGAACATATTGCAATATTTAGTTGTTTATTAATTAAATAATAAACATAAAAAACTTCATGTTCGAAAATATCCGTTACTGAGAATCGAACTCTGTACCTTAGATATGAAAGGCCAATGTTCTACGAAAGTGCCACACTACAATGAATATCAATGAAATAAGAGGTTATTTATACGTACTTTGAATAAAATTTCTTTTTGAGAGATAAATCTACAATTTGTACATTTTGAATTTCGGGAATTTTAGGGCGCCCCTAAGTCCACTCATCTCTAACGGGTACCTGACTTGAGTTGGACTAAGTAAAAGTCCACCCAACTCTAACGGGTACCTGACTTGAGTTGGACTAAGTAAATGTCCACCCATCTCTAACGGGTACCTGACTTGAGTTGGACTACGTAAATGTCCACCCATCTCTAACGGGTACCTGACTTGAGTTGGACTAAGTAAATGTCCACTCATCTCTAACGGGTACCTGACTTGTGTTGGACTAAGTAAATGTCCACTCATCTCTAAGGGTACCTGACTTGAGTTGGACTAAGTAAAAGTCCACCCATCTCTAACGGGTACCTGACTTGAGTTGGACTAAGTAAATGTCCACCCATCTCTAACGGGTACCTGACTTGAGTTGGACTAAGTAAAAGTCCACCCATCTCTAACGGGTACCTGACTTGAGTTGGACTAAGTAAATGTCCACCCATCTCTAACGGGTACCTGACTTGAGTTGGACTAAGTAAAAGTCCACTCATCTCTAACGGGTACCTGACTTGAGTTGGACTAAGTAAAAGTCCACCCATCTCTAACGGGTACCTGACTTGAGTTGGACTAAGTAAAAGTCCACCCATCTCTAACGGGTACCTGATTTGAGTTGGACTAAGTAAAAGTCCACCCATCTCTAACGGGTACCTGACTTGAGTTGGACTAAGTAAAAGTCCACCCATCTCTAACGGGTACCTGACTTGAGTTGGACTAAGTAAATGTCCACCCATCTCTAACGGGTACCTGACTTGAGTTGGACTAAGTAAAAGTCCACTCATCTCTAACGGGTACCTGACTTGAGTTGGACTAAGTAAAAGTCCACCCATCTCTAACGGGTACCTGACTTGAGTTGGACTAAGTAAAAGTCCACCCATCTCTAACGGGTACCTGATTTGAGTTGGACTAAGTAAAAGTCCACCCATCTCTAACGGGTACCTGACTTGAGTTGGACTAAGTAAAGACGGTTGGTCGTTGTGCTGCTTGTTAATCATTGGCCAAAGAAAGGGGAATTTTACTTTACTCAAATACTGGTCAAATACCGCTTTCTCAATAACTTGGAAACCTAGTTTGACTGTCTACATCTTAGAGATGGCTACACACACAACAGAACATCAAGTCCAATTTTTGACGTCCAGTAAAACTAATGTTGTCAAGAGTATTTCATATTTTAGCAAACCTTTTATGTAGTTTAATTTCGACCGAAGTCTATATCTTTGTCGTCTTATGGCGTTGAGCCTGTTCATTCATAAATGCTGTCATCATAACTTGGCGAATCTCTAGCACTTCGGAGAAAAAAATTAATAATTTTACTTCATTTTTTAATGTATTTTTTAAATATATTTTATTGCACCGGATTCTAACAATAATTACTTTTTATCTTCTCTTTTTTTTTAAGATTCTTTTTGCCTTTTGATTCCAATTAACACATTTCTACACCGTTCAAGATAATAATTTTGAGTTGCCAAGGACTTCGTAGCGGCTACTTAAGATCATGCGACAACTTCACCAAACCAATAAGAATTCGTATGTGACTGGACATTCATCCGAATATATTCACACTAACTTCGATCTCTATAAGAAATAATGGTCTTAAGTTTCTTGTTTGTCGTTTAGTGTGTATTTATTTGTATAAAGAATTGACGTCTGCTAGAAGCACCATATACAAATGTAGGGTATTTATGACAATGGTTTACATTAGTATTAGACTTGAAAGAGAATATAACATTTTGAAACATTTTACTGGCATTCATGCTGCCCTTTCGGTGGCCCTACCGGCCCAGCGGGCATTTACCCGAATGTCCATATAGCCAGTCCACCCCTGCTCCCATGGTATTACTGGAAACAAAATGTAGGCTACTCATTTAAAAACTAAATTCCTCACGTAACAATCTGGGATATTGTTTTAGAGCGTAGTGTTCTGTCAAAACTTTTACCAGTGCCCCCCCCCCCCCAGCTGGTCCGGAAGTTTTTAAGAATGTAATGAAAAACTTAAAATTTAAAGATCTATAATCATAAGACAGTTTTCCATTTTTTTTTTAAAATTGCATTTGTATTTAAAATGTTTGAAATCCAAATTTATGCAGTAAATGGTCACTAAAACTGATCCATTTCGTTTTTTTTTTTAAGGAAGCAGTGTTTCGCAGATAGTTTATAAGTGTTTTGTATAGTAGAAAAAAATCTTTCTGGAGATAGTAGAAGCAGCATTTTTTAGAGTAAAGGGGGGGGGGAGAGATGTTGTCCTAAATAAAAGGTTGAGAACCATAATTTTTACGTTTTTATTTTCCTGTTGCTTATTTCGTCTTGTTTTCTGCTATTTAATACTACTATTATTTTATTTTGAGAATCACTCAGTAAGGAAACAAAACTTCAGTTCATGTTCTGTACGTTAAAACAGCAATGATTTATTTAAAATTCACCACTCAATGTCAGGGGACACTAATGTTTGATAGCAATAGCTAAGAAATATAGATTTACACAAATTAGAATAACCATAAAGAAATAACCGTAATGAGGTCACTGTTTCAGTCCATGAAGATTACCTGATATGACAGTGCTACACTTCCTTTACAAATCTGCTACTGCTATGGAGAAAGCTCAAGAAACAGTCTCAGACGAGCGAGCACCGATTCAAAAACTCTATCACGAGTTCGGTGATATGACAACATTACACGGCATGAGAAGGGCAGTCAGTAGCAACAAATGCTGGATACGTGGCATCTGGACTTTGCTAGTGCTGGTTGGGGCAGGTCTAGCTCTGTATCAGTTTATTAGTATAGTACGGGAGTTCCAGACCAGTCCAGTCTCTACTGTCGTGTCTATCAAGTACCAACCACGTTTGGAATTCCCAGCAGTAACTCTATGTAACTTGAATCCCATCAGATTGTCCAAAGCCAGCCAAGCTATCAAAGATCTTGTCAACGGAACAGAGGTAATTAGGTCTTTTTTAAAATGTCAAATGCTGATTATCATGCATTCCAAATGACCTAGTAGATTGCTACAATGAAAAGAATGAGACTTAGGCTTGGAATACACCCACTAGGTAGATACACACAAGCATTCGCTAGATGGAAACAGAAGAACATTCAGAACATAGTAGCAGTAACAAGTCACATATGCAACTTATAATGACAACAGTTGCCATGACATTTACAGAAACAAGTTCCTACGGCATTTACAAAGACAACAGATGACAACTGTTACAATGACATTTACAGAAACAACAGTTACTACGACATTTACAAAGACAACAGATGAAATGACAACTGGTACAATGACATTAACAATTGGCAACATCAACTAAAACGTAAGAAACATTTTGTTCAAATAGTTTTCTTATACAACTGGATACACTTTTGTAGCACACATTTAACTTTTTAGATTTTTTAAACAAGTGACGAGACTTCTAAGAAATATTGAAAATGATCAGATTACTTGAGCGCAAGAAATGAAAACGTTTTTTTTTCTTAAAAGGGAACAACTCCATCCTTAAAACTATACCAATAATATGTACAGGTTATTTTCCTCATTCGATATAAAGAAAATAATTTATTACCAATAATTAATTGACTAATTGAGTATTTTTTGTTTATTGATTCATGTTTTGTTAGGTACAATAAATAATTGTCTAAAGTATCAACTTGATCGGAGAATGCGTGAGGAAGAAATAGCGTTAACAATTATTTAAGGGGACTAAACCCAACAAAATTAACCCTATCTGTGAATACTGAAGTATTAGTTTCCTTTGTTGCTATGAAACAAATCTTATCTTGCCACCTATTTTAAAGATCCGCCTTAGCCATCGGAGTGGAAGACATTCAACTTTTTTTCCTGCCATGAGTAGGTTGACCATGTTTCACTTCCGTACAGCAAGGTGTTCAACACACAGGTCCGGTAGACTAGGGCTTTAGTACTGCTAGTCAGCAATAAGATAACCAATGAGGAAGTGCTACGAAGAGCAGGGTGTTAGAAGCAGCAGACGTTCGTAGAATGCCAGTAGGTCGACTTTCACAGGACATTCTGTATGGCGATCTAATAGAAGGTAGGAGAGCCGCTGGTCGCCCACTTTTACGTTATACGGATGTATGCAAACGCGCCATGAAGCTCCTCAAAATCGACACAAGCAGCTGGGAAGAGGTGGCACTGGATAGATCCATATGGAGAGAGAGCATAAAGGATGGGTCACGGATTGCAGATGTCATACACAACAGAAGCAGAAAGAAGGGTGAAAATGCAACGGCGCCTGGTGATTACATATGCCCAACCTGCGATCGCAGCTGTGTATCAAGGATTGGCCTCTTTAGTCACACAAGAAGTTGCAAAGGGAAAAGATCGTCTCTCGAGACGTAAAATGCCACAGATTAAACAAAATAATGAATTAAGAGTAATTGATTGCCTAATAAATTACTTTAAAAAAATTGATTCGTGCCTTTTTTATGTTAATGAGTTATTGTGCGAAGTTTCAACTTGATCCGAGAATAGACGTGGGAGAAATAACGTGTACACACTTTTTAAATCTCCAAGTATTAAAACGGTTACACTTTACAGTCTCTTATTCCGGCTTCCCACGACCAAGATAAATTCATCATTTAATGAGAAAAGTTACATTTTCTAGCAACAAGTACTCATTCCTAAAACTATAGAAAAATTTCAAAATGTTTCAATAAATAGAGAGAGTTAAAGGAGTATGATGATGTTCTCTAATAGAGTAAGTTAAGAACGCTGAATTCTAAATACTTCACATTTACAGACCCTTGAGCAGCAAAATGCAAGACTTGAAGAACTTCTATCAGAAAATTCCACGGAAGAAAAAATGTTGATGGGACATTCAATGGAGGATATGTTAATAGATTGCAAGTTTAATGGCGTAAGTATTAGTGAAATTTTGTTTAAAAAGTTTTTTTTTTGTTGAGAATCCCCAACAAGTTAATATCACGAGCAGTGTGGTTATATAGCATTACCTTTGTAATTTTTAAAACAATTTTCTCAACATAACTTTAGCATCTAGCTATTAATTGATATTATTTCCTTTTTTCTTTTCAATTATTTATAACGGATTTATATGTGCTGACAATAAGCTTAAAAAAAAAAGAAATAGAAATCAAATTGCGATTGTTTAATAACCTTATACAATTGTAGACCTACAGACAGTTTTGTCTTACAACAGAAGGTAATACGATGTTCCAACTCTTGTATATAGTCTCACTGTGACTCACTGTGACTCTCACATATACATAGGTCAGGTTCATTATTAATGAACTCAAAAGTAGAAAATGAAATAGACAATATATTTATCTTAAAAGTAAATTTGTAGCTGTAGCACACCCTGTTATTTTTTAAATCACACGAAAAACATGTAGAAATAATGAAGACATAATTATTACTATCATTATCTGTATTCAATTTGATCTAAACAAACAAATCGCGTCACTTGTAATTAAGACAGGGTCAAAGTTGGTGACTGTTCCTTGTTAACATCAACCTTCGGATGTCACATACTTTAGAAACGGAGTTCAAAGACATGAAGGACACACAAGTACTGTAGATTGTGGGGGAGGGGATAAATATATATATGTATGGTTTCTGGGGAGCAGCTTGAGCTCAAAGGTTTTTGTATGTAAATGAAACACTTTCAGGATTTGGTTCTCTAGTTCGCTTTTTGGTTCTATTCACCTTTTGGTTCTATTCGCTTTTTGGTTCTATTCACCTTTTGGTTCTATTCGCTTTTTGGTTCTGTATTTTGAAAAATTGTCGTCTAAGCTTCTACTTAATACTAATTATAATACAATACTAATTATTTTAGGTGTATTGTCATCTATCTGATCAAATACAATTCAAACTACCCAACACATATATTTTCTGAGTGCGTTTGTCGGGAAATCTGTAAAAGTTGCCCAGGTTCAGTTAGAGACGAAATGTTTGGGTGCTTAAAGATCGGAAGTATCAATCCTTAGGAACTGTACCATCTGAACCGTACTGTTTCTTTTAGAACAACGATCAATCTTGTAGTATTGTAGGAGATCAAGCAAAAACTTTCCACGCCAGTACACAATGTTTTAGTTCCTGTATGAAATCTTTCTTTTCTTTTCTTCAAAGAACGTCTGCTCAGCCAAAGACTTTAGTTACATCTACAATCAAAAGTATGTCAACTGTTTTACATTTGGCTACACTAACAGCAGCAACAACCACACAAGGTAAACATTGACATGGTCTTCAATAGATGCCTTACTAATTTAGTTAATATTCTGTAAGACCAAGTCGACTGAAGACTTGTGCACAGGAACAATTATTCTGATTAGTTAGATCTTGCCATTCAAGACTTTGTACTTACGCCAAACGCTAATTAATACAAGGTCTGTCTATCACCATCATGGTAAATTTTATACATTTATTATTTTTGATCAGAAAGTCCTTTTAGTTGCTCGCGGCTCTCATAGTCTTTTCAGAGAGCTCAGACAAAGATTACATAAACAAGATAAACAATATTGAAATATACAGCAATGATAAATGTCTAATATTAAATGTGAAAAATAATCGAATTTCGTATAGAGAAGAAGTAAAATAGTATTCTTTCGGTAAGTGGAGAACATGTAAAAATGTTGAAGTACCTTAGAAGAGAAATTCAATGTTTACACAATTTAAGACTACTAAAGAAAACGTTAGTGTAAGGGAAACAAAAAGTCGTATTCATCTTTTACCACGCTCACATCTGCAGAATCTAATTAAATATATATTTGAAAATGTGTGTTGTATAGGTACTTAAAAATGACTCCAGATAAAATAAATATATAAATATATAAATACGAATGTCTCTAGTCAATTAAAACATAATGACTCCACATATATATGTACAGATATACAACTCGGACAGGCCCCATTAATGGCTTGATTATGGAATTGGACATTCAACAATTCGACTACATTCCTCTGACACCAACTGCAGGTGTTAAAGTTCTGCTGCACCCTGACAGTGAAACACCTTTCCCTGAAGATGGAGGCTTGATAGTAGGGCCAGGTTTTGTCACAAGTATTGCAGCTACAAAGGTGAGCGCCTCAGCACAACTAAAACTAATTCAGTATTCCCTAAACGTTCATAATCAATGTATTTAAAACTATAATAAACTCACTATAATTCTGATCAGGTGGAGTCTCGAAGACAAGCATTCCCAGAAGGCTCGTGTGTGAAAGATACTGACAGCAAGGAAAGCGCATACAATACAATTTTTTCTTCTTATGGGCACAGCTATTCAGACAACGCTTGCAAGAAAACATGCTATCAAAAGAAAGTTTTTAAATCCTGCAACTGTTGTGACACAGACTACCCGTGCCTGAAGAAAGTTTTACTTGATGACATGGACGTGTTAGATGATACAGCACAAGGTAAAAATGCCCCTTACATTCCGATATGTAACTCTTCAAATGTTGAATCAATGAAATGTACATCTCAAGTTGAGAAATCCTTTTGGACAGAAGATTTAGGCTGTGCCAGCCAGTGCCCGCCTGCATGTGACCAAATTAGGTACAGTACGGTCATCTCCACTGGGGTCTGGCCATCCACTCATTTCATTCGGCACTTCATCAAGAAAATCAACGAAAGCTCCTCGTATAGGAACACGAGCAATGATTACATTGCAAACAATTTCCTGAAAATTCAAATCTACTACGAAGTTCTGAACTATGTGCTGATAGAGACGTACCCAGCCTATGACTGGAACAAGCTTCTGAGTGACATTGGGGGGCAGTTAGGTCTGTGGCTCGGCTGTTCTCTGCTCACGGTTATTGAAATCTCACAACTGGGTTTGGAGATACTAGTTTCTCTCACCAGAAAACTAATAAGGATACGCCGCGCAGTCAGCAACTATGACGATAATGGTAATTCGAACTAACTTGTAAGATGAGATAATTATTGAGCAAGATTAGAAAGTCCCAAGGAAAAAAAAAAGATAACAATATTATTCTTCAACGGTGAAAGTGCGATCAGAGCTCAAGTTACAGAAATTGATTTTTAAATTGTACTTTAGTTTCAAGTTCATAGCTAGTACAGAATAGAAAGTCTAACAGTGCTAGGAACAATGTCAAACAGTTTTCAGAGTAAAAACAATACTTAAAGACTACAATGATTTCTTGTGCCGCCTTATAAGAAACAGAGCTACATTCAATGATGCCAAAGTTTGTAATATTCAAACGCCATCTGGCATCAGCTATTTTATGATCCGATAAAAAAATATGTGTAATTTACATCTCATTTTGATAGAAATCCTGTTTGATTTTTATCATAGAAAGTCATCTGAAGATAGTTATTTGGCGTGTACTAAAGTTTCAAAACACTAAAATAATTAGTTGAGACTTGTTGACAGTATATGCACATTTTTTGGTTTATCAGAAATGAGACTAAAAACAATGTTTAGTTCTCCTAACACTTGGTTATTTCATAGAATGGACTAGATCTGATAACACGTGCAATAAAGAATGTACAGATTGCCGGGGGTTGGATGATCTGATCAAAGATAGGCAACTCTTCATTAAGTTCAACAAAAGTCTGCTGACAGAAAGTTTTGGAATCAAGAAAACAAGCACTTCTCAAAACCATTTTTAGGCTATAAAGGAAGGCAGGGAAAGGGGGAGGGGGCTGGTTGGTGAACTAATAGACAAGGAAAAAGATAACCATTTCATCTCTGTGGACTAAAAATAGGCTATCAGGATTATACACTACCTCTTAAGGAAACTCTGGTGCAGTAGACAAGCTACTAACAAAGATAAGTAGGTTGAGATTGAAATGAATAGGTTGGTTTTTTTTTTTACTTGTATCGCCTGAGTAGTGTGTTATGCCAACGTTATGTTAAAAAAAGGTCATATCCAAAATCTTTACTTCCATGGATTTCGTTAAGTTAGGTGCGGGACAATTGTAGTCCTAATTTTGAAGTCAACAAAAAAATTAGTATAACTGGACTATTGACATGACAAATGTACCCAGGAGATCTGTTAATAGTGTTTCTAAAAGAGTAGTTGATTTGAATTAGAATTGTTCAGGTCTGGAGGTTAATGTTTTTAGTTCGACTTCATTGAGTTGCCTTAACATGGCAGCTGTCTATAAGAGTGTACATTATTTAGAGAACATGCTGTTAGTGTTAGAAAAATCTGGCCAGTGCATTAAAATGTAACATTATCTTTTGTTCATCAAATATAAATATTACTAGATTTGAAGAAAATGCAATGATTAACTGCATTTCACAGACATGTTACAATGTTTTTATCAGCTTATGAAAATAAAACATTACAAGTACATGTAACAGTAAGTCAATGGTACATATAGGGCACATGTTGATGACTGCTTTTGTTGTTTATATATATTTTTGTAAAGAAATGTTGACTATTTCACTTTCAATGTATGTTACAAGATCCACCATCTTTGTTTTAATTGTACATATTCCTTTAATGTCAAGTGTTATTATTATGTATTTCAAACATAGGCTCTTACAAATCTAGCCCTAACAAATATGGTTTCGCATGTAAGTAAAAGTAGAACCATAGCCGTGACAATGCTGAGAAGTAGTATAGTGTAAGAGCAACCAAAACATTATACATTCAACACAATTCTAGCATCATGTATTATCAGTCAGATCTTCATCACATTGCTTTGTATCACTTTGTATCACCATGACATATTTTGATATCAATGTACATTCTACTCCCATCAAAAGGTATCTTACACCTTAGTCCTGATGAAGTGGTTGTAAAAGTTCCTCCATTATTTGGCAGGCTATCAATAGTTCAAGATCACTTCTTAAATCTTGTTAGTTTAAAAGTGTTGAGATAATAGCCTTTAGTTTTTATTGTCACATAATAACATGCTTGGATGTGTCACTTGTTGCCAATTACAAAGGAATGTTGTATTGTTACATTCTTTTTTTGAGAAGCCATTAGAATCTAGTAGAAGAGCAATTAGATAATGAAAGCCACAAGACAGCTAAAAATAATCAGTGGTTTTACATTCCATCAGATTCTGTTATTTTCTAAAACTTTGAGAAGATGCATTTAGAACAAGGGATATAAAAAGTACAGAAATAAGAAGGTTCGGAAAGACAGTTGTACATTTGTGCTTTGTTTCAATATTTTCATTGTGGATTTATTTCTATTGGGTCATTATAACCTAATAATTATTTATGCCGATTAATGCTTTAAATCAAGTTGTCTGAATAAATGATTCTAATTTAAATCATGTTCTACTCAAACCACATATCCTAACTATAAAGGGTGTTAGTTCCCCTAGATTCAGATCTAGAATCACACACCACCATTGTTACAATTATTAATTAACTTGACTATTTGAGGGAAAAAAAATGATGGTGCATTTTAAAATAGCTTTAATTAAAATGAACGACTTAAGTTTCTTAGATAACTAATTGTGAAAGAGTGTTTACTAGTAATTAGAAAGCATGTTTTTAAGTTTTATATTTAAGTATGTATGGGGGAGCATTATAACATGGGAGTTTCATTGGATGTTGGACAAACAAAACGGTCAAAATAAACAACATACAGCTTGGCAACTATTTCAAACTAGTCAAGAAGGAGTATCAGGATATTAGAATTCAAAGGTCAAGAGATTGTGTGTGTGTGTGTGTGAAAGTTGTTAAAAAAATAAGCTTTAAGTACGCTAACCTTTTTCCACACTTAGCTTTTTTGATAGGGCATTAGAGAGATTGTATGGTATGAGAGAGATGGACTGGTGTACAAATCTGTGGTTTTGGGACATATTCGAATTTTCAAACCACAGTATCTTGTGAGAAATCAGGGAAAAAATCATAGGCATAGCCTATGGATAAAGCTATACATGTGTATGTTATACAGATACTAAAGTCAAATTTATATAATTGTATATCCTGTGCTACTATACAATGGTATAACTATACAATACTTTAAAAGGTTGTTTTAAAAGCAATGTTTGTGTATGGAAAAACAGCATATTTATTTATTTATTTGCATATTTAAATTTAAAAACAAAAGGATCTGCTGTCAGAATAACACGAGAAAAATATAAATAATTATTTAAAAAACAAAAAAAAAAATAACAAAGCTTATCTAAAGGGGAAGAATTTCGTCCTTAAAACTTTATCTACCAATAATGTACAAGCTAAATCCCTTATTCATATAAAACAAAATAGTTAATTACCAATAATTAATTGACTAAATGAGTATTTTTGTTTATGGATTCAAGTTTTATTTTTAGGTACAATAAATAAATGTTTAAACTTCTTGATCAGAGAATGTGTGAGGAAGAAATAGGGTTAACATTTATTTTAGTCCAACTCATTGAGCCATATCTGTAAATAATGAAGGATTAGTTACTCTTGTTGCTATTAAACAAAATAATGAATTACCAGTAATTAATTGTCTAATTGGTTATTTTATAAAAAAAAATTATTCATGTCTTGTCTATGTCAATGAATAACTGTGCTAAGTTTCATCTTGATCCGAGAATGAGTGTGGAAGAAATAACATGAACACACTTTTTACCAAACAGAGTGAGTTGATATAAGCTTTGTAAAAAGTAGCCTTTGCAACTATTTTGAACAGGATACATGCAATGGTAAAATCAGATTTTTCAGCACATTTCTGTTTCTGAGATATAAACATGACAGAAAGAAAACAGCTTTTTCCTAACTGGGCCACCAAAACTTTCTATCACTCACTTGGTCTTCACTAAATGATGACATGGAGATGTTAGCAACACTTGCTGCATCTTCTAGCTCATCCAAATGTTCTTCCATTGTTTGAGGCATAAGCTGCAATTCTTCCTTCGATTTGAAATCCAAAGCAAAGAGATATGGAGGAAATATGATGCCCAAGATTACCTAGCAAAATAAGTCAAACAAAAATAATTGAACAATGGAAAGAACAAACAAGAAAATCAAGTACAAAATTTCTATTCTATTCATAAAGAATAATAGTATTTAATCACTGCCTAGCTTTGCTTTAAATCCTAATCAGCATTTAGTAAAGGTTAATATATATATGTAAAAAGTTTTTTTTTTAATTTTGCTATTGTTTATTTATTTCTATATTTTGTTAAATGCAAATTTCTTTAAACATGATTGATTTCTTATAACACCTTATATGTTCTCCTATCTCAATATATAACATTATTTATGATTAAATGTAATGTATATATATCATTCTCATGACTTTTTGTAGAGCTTTTGAAACTGATTTCATTACTTGGTTCACTCATCATTTTCAAGTCAACTTCCAATAGACTTTTAACCATTAAGCACTTTGCAACATTTTTATTGCTAGTAATAAAATTACTGGCTATTATTATTTATTTCTACAAAATTGTATCCTCTTTGATTCTACGGCATAAAATAAACACAAGTCTTTTTATAATGAAGGAATAGTAAAGGTTGGAAAACATGTTTAGTGAACTGGTGTGCAGCTGTTTTGGTGCAGCTGTTTTGGCAACATTCTGTAGATCCTGCATTGCTGCCATCTCAAAGTGTATCAACAGTTGTGTGGAGAAGTAAAATCTGCCCTTTGGCCGACAATGTTTTAACCATAGCCAATACACAGGCTCTTATTTTGTCCTCCACAAGATGAGCCATATTTATTACTTTTGTATTGTGCATAGGGGCATATCTGGGAGATTTCCATGCTGTCTTTAGGTGTTCAGCAAACACAACTTGAGTCAGTTTTTGCACTTAAGCCCCCTTGCTAGGTAGCCAAGTGGTTTATGCCTCTCAACTACACATTCCAATGATTTCTGAAAGGCTTAATATTTCAAAGGTCAAACAACATTTTTTTTTGGTCCTACCTTCAAACTTGTATTTTTTCTCATGCGCAGACCACCTATCCAGAGGTCATTGAGCAAAACTTGACAACAAGTATGTGCAATAAATTGGCGATGATTGGCAATGACAGCTAATCCAAGACATGTCTGTTCGCTAAAGTTCTTTAATTCATAAGTCAGCAGCTGTTGTGTATAGTCATCATCTATCTTGTAACAATGACCAAGTAGTTCCAAAGCCAAGCCTAGAAATTCACTTTTAATGAAAAAAAAATTAATATCAGGCAGTTACAACATAAATTTTGAGCAAAACAACTAAAGTGGCAGGGCCATTATCTAAATAAAAACACCAAGGGATTGTAAGAGCTGAAATTTTTGAAAAATATCATAAATCCTCATAACAAAAGGTAAAGGGGTGCCCTTTTCAGACATTGCATTCAATGGGGCCTTTATTTGGAAATAATTTTATTAAGTGTTTTGTAAGTTAAAGTAAGTAAAATATCCCTTTCAGACCTCACAATGTATGGGGCAGATGATTTAAATGATCATCTGTTTCTGTGGCCCCAAGTTAACAAAGGTGTCATATGGCCAGCACAATGACCAACCCCAATAACGTTTCCCTAATTAATGTTAGGTACCCATTAGAGTTCAGTGGACTCAGGGCATCAAAAAAATCCCATAATTCCTATTATTCACTGGGGATTTCAACCCAAGACTAGTCAGTTCAGAAGCCAAGCGCTTTACCACTCAACTACAACGTAACACTAATGACTAAATGGGAAATACCAAACAATACAAAATTACAGAAATAAATATTGTAAGTTTTGTAAGAAGTTTTAGTAAAATAAGAAATCCTTTGAACACACAAATATTACAAGCAGTTAGTTAATTGGCTGATATTTCATTCCTATTTTTGCATTGGATAGTTATCACTTAACGTTTTCCATTTCAGTGTCAAATATTGTAACACTGAAGACTAAATGAGAAATACCAAACAGCATAAAATTGTTTCCCTTTACAGAGAAATACCAAACAACAGAAAATTGTTCCCCTTTACAGAAATAATTATTGTAAGTTTTGTAAGAACATTTTGTTAAGTATCTGATGTTTTGAGTAGCCGTGTGAACTCACAAGTAAAGCTCATCTTTTTAAATTGTCAACAGTTAAAAAAGAGGAAACATCACATTATATTAGTTCCTATTTTAAGTTTTAGTAAAATAAGAAGTCATTTGAACATGTAAATATAAATATTACAAGCAGTTAGTTAATTGGCTGATATATTTCAATTCTATCTTTGCATTGGATAGTTATCACTTAACGTTTTCCATTTCAGTGTCAAACAAATGTAAATGTCTTTTATAAATGTAATTGACAGAAAAGACATAAGCAAGAAGTGCACCCTAATTCAAGTTAGTTCAGATAACTTTGTCAAATTACTATTATGCAATTTGATAAATATATGTTAATTAAAAATGATCCAAAGTTTCTTCTTTCATAAAGCATGACCAGTGAATTGTAGACTAACCTGAACTTCCTGCACTGAGTTTTAATAACTTGTTAAGGCTTAGTTAATATGTAAATATGCTTTTAAATGATTTTTTAAAGTAGTGCATGAATCAATACTATTCGTAAAAGTGTTATAAAACTTAAACATAGAAAAAGTCAAAGAAAAAAAAATCCTTTATAACATCATTTCTTGAAATATAACATAAATCCATTTTTCTTAATATTCAGATAATTATTTGAATCTAACATAGTGAAATAAGCTAATTTTAAATAAGTCATTTCTAAACTATTAGTTTGAATATATTTCTGGGCCAAGACCATGAATATTTTTTGTTGCTGTAATTTTTGGGTAACAAAGAGAAAATAAAGCTGGCCATCAGAAGTTTGACTTTACTGTGAATAGTAATAAGCCAAGACATACTCTGCATAGTGCCGAAATTCTTCAGACAACTCTATCTCCAAGTCATCTTGATCAGCTTCATGTGCCATAGCAGCATACAATTTGCCAGCTAGCAATGCCTGTTTAATAAAGAATGAAGACATATGAACAAGTTATATTATATTTTGTATTTTTTTTTTATTCTTCAGAAAAATTATAATAAAGAAATAAAGATAAATTATTCATATACATTGTGTTTCTGATTGTTCTGAAACATCATAATAAAGAAGTTATATTATTGATATATTTTGTATTTTTTATTGATCTAAAATATTAGACAAGTTAAATTGTGAATATATTTCTATTGTTCTGAAATATTGTCTACCTTTGCCAATGCTTCTTCCCCATGTTGCCACATAAAAAGTGCCATCTTTTGTCTTTTCATTAAGACCGCCCAGATCATGAGGTCATGGAATGGATAAGGAAACAGTTCTTCTGCTTGCTTGGTGTTCATGAGATGAGGTATGGATGTGACAATGTTGCCTACTGATGTTCCCTGATAAAGTAACACAATGACTTTATTTTCTCACTTTTATAAAACAACAAAGTTGAATCTGTTATAGATTACTGCTCTAAACTACATGTATTTTATGACGTAGTCTAAGTATGAAATATAAAGTAGGAAGTATTTATCTTCAAGCCGAAACAAAACAATGTTGTTGTTTTTTTTTTATAGAAAATTGTAATTAAAAATGTTTTTTTTTAAATGTATGCCAATGAGTAAACAGTGTTAATGGATTACAATCAATAGGAAGTGGATCAATAAAGCATGAAAACAAAAACTTGGCATGCAGATAAACCAAGCCACACACAAATGTAGCTAATTAGAAAATCCAAACAAAAAAAAAAGAAGAGCATAATAAAAATATGTTTTAAAAAACTGATTTTAGAATTTTTAGAGAGATGTTCTTTGGAATGATATGGATTGTCAATATGTGAAATGTGACCAGACTATCCTGTACTATAAGAAAAAAAGATTGAATGAAAGATGATAATGAAAAATAATAATGATTTTTTTAAAATTGCATTGAATGAAAATTACAATTCAGAATTAAAACCTAATGAGTAATAAGTAAACTTGTTACCAGTAGATATTGAGCATTTTAAAAAGAATATTGTTTTCTATGTAGGTTATATCCTTTATAGGCTTTAAAATTAATAATAGGAATAGAAAGACCAATACACAAACAGATAGTCATTAAATAACAAAAAAGAATGATTCTTGGGCAATGAATATATATACATACAAGAACATAAATGATTACAAATGAGAAATAAAAAAATTTTGGTATTATCTTTTTTTCATTTATAGTTTGCAAATAAATATATAAATGTTAATCAACATATTCAAAATATTTCAATGTTTAAATTTTTGTGTGTGTTGTGTTTTTATGTTTTTTTTAATAGATTGAAATAGTTGATATATCCTCATTTAAAAATATTATGAGTTGTGTTTTTTAGCACAGAATCATACACCATGTAGAGATTGACATGTTATCTTTTAGAAACCATATAATTGTATTCAATTCAAATAAATTAAAAAAAAAAAAAAAAAAAAATTCTACTTAAAAAAATAATAAAATACCAATACTAGACCCTTTAAAGCTTTAAATTATCTCTACAGGCATCAAGGGTTAGATATGTATATTATACATATATATAAACATTGTAAATTGTAATTGTTTGGTATAAGACTAACAAGCAGGTTTTAATTTACTGAAATAAAGTTATATCGTGTTTTATTATAAAATGTATGGCGCTGAAATAGAAAAAAACTAAATAAGGCAAATTTATTTGATCAGACACAAAAAGAAACTTAAATATGAAATGGAAACATCTGAAAAAAAAAACAACAGCAAAGAAGCCAACACCAAATTAAATGATTATTCATAGATAAGTGTTCGCTTTAGAAAATTACCTTTAGCATGCTACAATTTATGCAAGTAACATTGCAATATAATATGATTCCACTATTATCATCTTATAATTCTTATTCAGTATATATAAAATCATAAAATTTTTTACACTAATGTTTCACTTGTTCAAGAAACCAAAAGATAATGAAAACCCAAAGTCAATAGTGATTGGTTCACCCCACTTACTTACTGTCTTTTTTTTTCTACCCTAATGCGAACACCACAAGTAAAAAGAAAGGATAAGTTAACAGATACAAAAAGACTAATTCAGAAATCAGTTCTTATTGTATAAGTAGTGGAATTACCTTGAAGTCTGCATAAGAGATCTACATGCAGGAGTCAAGAATAAAAGTAAGTGATTGTTAGTCTGTAATTGCACTGTTAGCTACCTGTACTACACATACACACACACACAGTGAAGATTGAAAAAAAAAGGCGGGCTTAAGTTTTTTTATTAAAGAAAGGGCCATAGCTCAATATCTTCTATAAAAAATAATCTGTTGATTAAAGCAATACAGAATTGTAGCATCTTTAAACAAAAAAAATTAGTCATTAACTATTACATTGTAACAATTACTATCTTTTTAAAAATAGGAAAACAAAGTATTACACCACAATTACATATTTCCCTTATTAAAATTATATTAACAGAACCATGAATTTTAGTAAACAGTCTGTTAAAGTCTCTGATTAATTTGATTTTGTTATGCATTTGCAGCAAGTGCACATTAAGTATCAAGAAAATATGTATATCTTATGATAAAGATTTAGCAAAGATGACAGAACTAGTGAAAATAGTTAAGCACCTTAACGCCTTAGTCAACCATTTACAATTTTCATAGCTTAAACATAATAAAGTAGTGAAATATTATTTGCTATTTACAGGCCTCTATTTTTTAAAATTAATTTCATGCTAAACATTCTTTATGAAATTGAAACATGTTAATATATTTGGGATTTTTGTTTTTACACCAACATCTAATTTATTAAGTGCAATCTTAAGGGAAAGTTGACTAATTGAACTATGATTCATTCAACTGTGTTCAAATAGCCTTGTCAATTATACATAAAAAAAAAACAACTAGGCTATTGCATCAAGAGATGATAGGTGAAATACAGTGGGCACTGCTATACAGGTTGGACTGTCTATAGGCTCAGCCTAAAGAGATTGTGTTACATATACTATGACACTAGGTTCATAACATCAAGGATTCAATGGAGTCAAATAGTTGAAATAAAAAATAAAACATGGTCAGACAAAAATAAACAATAACAAGACAAAGACTAATAAAACTTACAAACAAAATACTTACAGTTTGCTTCAATGCATGATACTTTTGTCTGAATCTCTTGCGGCAGTAGTAAGCTCTGAAACCCCCTCCCATTAAGTGTTGTAATACTAAGCCAATATCAGGAAGAGTGTACCGGTAATTGGACGGAACGTGCTGAAACATTTTATTTTATTTGTATTTAAAACTCTAAGTACATATAAATATAACTGTATAATAGTAATAAGAAACTTCCAAATAAATGTAACAAGCAAAAATAAAACAAGAAAAACATTAGAAGTACTTTTTTCAAAAGACAATAACTCCTTTATGTAACTTTTTCTCTTCAAAATTAATGAATGTTAGATTAAAAAACAATGAAACATTTTTGTTTCCTCCCTCTTACCCTTCTCCCGCTGAGAGAATTAAGCAAATGTATAGATCTAGTACACTTTATAATATTCCAATGATAGGGCCTAAGCATTTAGATCTAGACTAAGAAGATGATGTGCAAAAAGTTCCTAAACATTAATTTATCAAACTCTTCAATCAGAAAGACTTCCATTTGGAAATTCCAGATGGGATAGTCATTATAACAAAGCAATAGTCCTTTCAAAATCGATGTTGGATATAAACCTAAAACTATATCTCTAGCAAAATTTCAAATAAAATTTAAAAAAAAAAAATGAATTTAAACAAAAATTTAGCTCAAACCAGGTATCGAACTTGTGATAATGACACAGTCAGTTTCTTGAACAAAGATTCTACTAATTAGGCAAGTGGTTTGAGCTAAAAAAAATTTTATAAGAAGGAAATTAACTTTTGGTACCTTCATTATACATATCTGATGTAGGACTCTTACGATCTAGTCTAGATCTACTTCTAGATCAAAAGAGATACAAGAAACCGATAGCAAACAGACACAAACACTCTTTTGTTACCCTGGCAATCAAATCATTAAATAACAACAATCTGGTATAAACTTTATAAGCAAAACTTAGATAATCTATCAATAAACTTTAAACTACTTTAAATTAAACAAGGTTACAAAGACAGTTTATGTGGAAACACAAACTGAAAATCGGCCCCCGAAGTGGTCCACCCGGGCAGGTTTCAATATTATCAGAATGAAATTCTATCAAAGACAAATGACAGAGAAGAATGGAGAAAAAAGGTTAACAAATCTTGTGTGGTGCCTCAGCGGTCCAGCAGACCAAAGGATAAGTGAATGTGAAGTTAAATGTGAACCTGGCCTAACTGATGACTTATAATGAATATCTAATTGCTCTAATTGTTTTGTAAAGGGTCAATCTCTTATTCCTCAAGAAAAAAACATCTGTAAAAAAAAAAAAAAAAAACAACTAAAAAAAATATTTTTTTTTGGGGTTAAGTGCTCTATAGTATCTGTGCAGCACTACAGTCCACGCGATAATATGAAAAACTACTTATTAATTGTTGTTTTTAATTATGTCCAACAATAAATAGATTTTTTCTCTTTAAAAAAATAGTACATTTTTTGTGAGTAAATATGTACTTAGTATAACAGAACTGACATAAATTAATAAAACAAATGTAAAAAAATAATTTTTTGACAAAAAAATCTACAACCGTTTGCATAAATGTGTTAAAAATATGGTAAATAGTCATCTCCCCTAATAAAGAACCTCATGTTACTATTAATAGTAAATAGTTGTTAGGTGGTGTATTTTTATGAAAAAACCTGCTTGCATAAGTGATTTAAAAAATTAGATTTTTCGCTTTAAGAGAAGAAAAAAGTAGCCGTTGCATCAAAACTTTGAATGGTCTAAAATATGTTGTCGGATTTTCACTATCTTTTCTAGTTTACGAGATCTAAACGGGACAGAAGGACGGACAGACATTCCACACAAAACTGATAGCGTCTTTTCCCCTTTCGTGGGCAGCTAATAAACAACTCAGTTATCTGTGCACAATGGCTGACTACGCCATGTTAGTTTTTTTTTTTTTACTCAAATTTATAGACAAATTAAAAGTTATTTCATTTTTTACTTAGAAAAATTATAATGGTCAAACTAGAGTTTTCCCGTGTGGCCAATGAGCTAGTAATTCTTTTCTTGCAATATACATCAACTGTTAAATTTCTAGAAAATCACTAAAGCAGTTATTGAGATCAGTGTTCAGGTTCCACCCTCCATGAACTTATGATTTGAATAGAGGTATTGTAAAAAAAGTTTAAATATTCTTCTTTAGACATAAGCTTACCTTCTTAACATCTCGGACAAGATAACGAAGAGTATTGGAAGGAGACTGCCTCTGTAAATAGAAAATATATAGTGACAGAATAAATAAAATAATCTTGACAATTTGGCATTGAAAAAAAATGATTAAGATTAAATGTTAACTTACAGAGTTATACAAATCTTCTAGGCGAGGTATGGTTAGGAAAGTATGCATGCTGACTCCATTTTCTAATAGAAGTTTAACAAAATCAACTCTGTCATTTATCAAGGCATCCATCATGGCTACTTCAAGGGCACCTTCCTGGAAACAAATTTCAGGCATGATGAATTAAAAAAACAAAATGTAATCAGTTTTCATTTTATTCATTATCAATGACCAAAAAAAATAAAAAAATAAAACATTTACAACATAAATAAAGAAATCAAACTTACAGGCCATTCTTGTCCATAAACAAATATATGACTCCGAGCTATATCCACCCTGTCCCACGTCAAGGCCAAATTAAGTTGATCTATGGCATTGGCTGTAGTTCCTGTGCATAATAAAATTGTGTTTTTATATTCATACAAATCTTGATATAATAGAAAAATTTAAACTATTTTTTAAAAATAACTTTTATATAGTGCAACTTTCATGCTTACAGCTTGCTCAGAGTACTATGTTTAAATCTCTTTTAAGGACCAGTGGTGGGGAGAAGGTATCTGCTTTTAGGTGCTCAGTAAACATAACTCTACTCAAGACAGGTAGCATATTTGAGCACACTTGACAGGTAGCCAAGTGGTAAAAGCCTATCAGCCTTATATCATATCATTGTAAGGAGTGTTGCTAATTATAATGTCTACTTGTTAATACAAGAGTAATAATTTTCTATTGATTTTTATCAAACCTTTTAGCAAGGCAGTTAGAATGGCCAGATCAATATCTTTAGATTCTTCTCTGTCACCCATTCTGAAGACTGTAATCTAAAATAAAAATAAAAAAAAAAAAAGCTTTCTACATTAATCCCAAAATGATTTAACTCTTAACAAAATAAAAAAATTATCTCCCCTCCTCCATGGAATAAAGGTTAAAAACAAAAGCCTCCAAAATTGTAAATTGTTATAGTTTAAATTTATTTCGATGAAATAGTAACATTGTAAATGTTAGAAAACAAAGTAATTCAATAAAGGCACGAATAACAAATACTTACTAATTCCTTCTTTTTAACACATAACATGAGCTCTATGAATAGCTTTTCTGCTTGTTCTTGCGTGTACATGAAAGTTCTCTGAATAGTCAAGATAAGTTGATCTCGTAAGGACTCTGCCATTGTTCTGTTGGAAATAATTTCAATTACATGTTAACAAATGACACAGAAAGTTTTAACTAATCATTGATTGTTCTCATGACTTTAAAGAAATTGATTACAAAGTTAGAAATTCAATCACAAACCCATCATCCATAGTGTACTTGTGGGCAAACGCCAAAAGATCTGCAGCTCGACCACTACCATCACATACAACAACTGGAACTGGGGGAGTGTCTGTAACATACTCTAAGACAGAACGTATAGTGTTGGCCCCACCTTCCAGCACCACACAGATCACAGGAACCCCATGGCCACGGAAATCATTAGCTGTTTGAAAGCAATATATGATAGTAAATATATAGATAATCTCTGCAGTACTACTAATATAGAATTCATAATTATAAAATGAAAAAAAAATAGAGAGAAAATGCATTCTCAATGTTCCTAATACTGAAAATTATATAAAGAAAAAATGTAAATGAATGAATGGAAACAAAATGATTGTATTTTATACCAGCATACCTATACAAATTTTCTGCTGAGCAATGTATTTCTCAAATTTTTTCCTGAACAAAATTTCTCCACCATATTTGCCAACTGTCCCATTGTCTACCAGTAGGAAGTATGAATGATTACTATTTAAAACAGATGTGTTTGTCTTTGTGGAAGAAACGCAATGATAAGGAACAACTATCTGGAAAAAATGTTTGAAAAAAAAAAAGCTGATACTAAAGGATCATTTGATTTATATAAGAGCATTTCAAGCATATTTAAGAAATAAAATGAATAACAAGTAGAAAACATACAAATAAATAAGTTTGCTATTGTAGGTTGATAGAAAGCAAATGAAAAGAGCCAAAAGTACTTACATCTCTCCCCAGTAAATCTTCTTTGTTTTCCACTATGCCCCAAGGTGCTATCCCTATAGCTACCACCTTGTTACGAGCCTTTGTGGTTCTATCACTGATGGCATCCCCTACATGTCTTGTGACACCTAGTGACAGAACACAAATGGAATGGGATTTTAAGGCGGCATTCCGTATTAACTCATGATAATTGTGAATATTTTATATAGTCTAGGAAATTTCAAGGGAAAAAAAGTGATTGCAGTTTACATGAATGTTGGAAAAGAGCCACTCAAATATGAAGTGGAGAAAAACCTATTCATTAGATAATACTCTGTCCACAGAGAGAACATTGCTTTTTTTCATGTTGTTTTTATATATGTATAACATATAAATCTTTCCATCACCATACTTTTATTTGATATATTTACTTATTATTACTATTTAATTTTTTTTGTGTTTAGGACTTAGTTTGGCACTGATATCTGATTGAGGAACAAGTGATAGAATTTGCAAGGCTGGCTGTTACTTTCAATGTCAATGTCTAAGTTGCCTGCCATCCTGCAGGAGGTTTAAGCTGGAGACAATAAATAATCTTCTTTTTTATAGGAACATTCTAAATTTATAAAACAAAATTCTAACATTTTAGTTTCTATCTCTCATTCTTGTCTTAAATTATCTGTAAAATAGATTCCAAGGTATTTAAATACTTGGCATTAAAAAAGTTGTTTTTCTAATTACAATGCTCATCTTGTACACTTCAGCGACCTCTGTATTATGAATATATTTTTGCATCTAAAAGAACTTAGAATTGTCCTAAAATTATAAACCTACATATTAAATTTTAATTATGTTATACAGTAGACATTGTTTTGAAAAAAAAAATTAGAAAGATGTTAAGAGCGATGAAAGATTAAATATTTTGCGAGCCCTGAAGTTATGAAGATACATTTATTTTAAAAGTATATCCTTTAAAAGATAACTTAATATTATTTTCAAAGTAAGAGAGTATTTTAAATGAGCTCTCTCAATGCTAAGGATGTACAGAGATAATATTATATTCCCTTGTTTCTGCAAGACCTAATACTATGACCTTGAAACCAAGTGTCCACATAATGTCATGCTCAATTGAAAGCTAGGATTTGTATGTTAGTCATACCAGTGTTGGTTCCATTGGTCACAATCCATGCCCCTGTAGTCCTGGCAGCTTTTAGTAGGCCTTTCCTAAATACCCTTTTCAGTTTAGGCTGGAGGTCAAAATTGAGTATACCTCCATGTACAGTAATAAGAAGCTTTGGTAAATCCAGACCCCAGTGCTGAATAAGAAACAGATAAAAAATAAAATAATTTAAAGGAAATATAAAATTTCTATTGTTATAATTGTAAGCAAAATAACTATAAAAATGATGTTTTTTTTTATATATTCATTTACAATAATGATTTTTAACTCTTACAGTAATAGCTAGATGTTATTTTAAAATGTCTCCTTAAAACACATTTCTGACCAAGAAAATGATTAATCATAATTTCTTAATATATTACTTAAAGCAAATTGATACTTCATTGTGTCATGTTACATTCAGTGACTGAAGGTTACTGAAATATTGCTCAATAACTTGAATTCCAATAGTTCTGTTAATTATTTGTATCAACTTAAAGCCCATTGACAAAAACTGAAAAGAAAACCCATCACACAGCTTTATATGTCAAATGTAGAATGATTTCATGGGCTATCCAACTAATAAGTAGTCTAACCATTAAAATGCCAAATATAATGCCAACCTTTTCCCCATTTCACAAACACTATATGTTTTAGCATTGCAAGTTTAGTTTTTCATTAAATGTTCATTATCTTTTCCTTTATTTCCATCTGGTTATAAATACAACACATAAATATGTGGAACTATTGCATTATAGACACAGCTGAAATGCTTAACAAAAAATGCCAATATCTCATATGTCTATTTTTCAACTTACAAGAAACTAGAATATAAAGAAGGGGACTTTTAAAACTAACTAAGTAATTAATTAATTCTTGATTAGGTCATCTAATTGGTTGGCTATTCTGAGTTTTTCAGAACATTTGTTAAAAATATTTCCAGATTTGAATCTATACCTGACACAGAAAAATCTAAAACTTGTAAAGAAAAAGACAACTGTTTAATTCTGTGCTATTAAGTCTAGCAAAATGCCAGTGTTCTTAAAAAAAAAAAGAAAGAAAAAATGAATGTGTTTCAAACCTAGTTGAATTACCTTGAGTAGAAGTGTAAGTACATTCTCCTGCCGTGTGTCTAGACTACTCAATTTCATGTACTGTGCCTTGCTTGGGTGTGGGCCTCCTTGAAACTCAATGGTGCCATATGCATCAGTCACCCGTTGCTCAGTGTGCTTATATGGGTGCCATTTTTCAATCTGCCCAGGCTCCAATCGAGAGGCTCCTGTCTGAATGTGCCACTGCTCATTGCGGCCACAGGCACATCTGGTACATTATATAACAACAAAAAAATAAAAAAATAGACGAATTGGCAAAGCATTCAGTTTATAGAAAAAAAAAACCAACTTTCTACAGCTTACTAGAATTTTAATTTAACCTGAAACTTTCTAAGTAAAAGGGTGTTAAATTACTATAATAATTACTTTTGAACAAAAATGGAAAAAAAAAACCCAGAAGATTAAAAAGAAAAACATAGCCCTCTTTGACAAAAAAAAAAATAAATAAATAAAAAGTTTATTTTAAATTAGTTTTTTTTAGAGGCTGTGGGACCCATTTTTTGGTTTAATATAGCTTTAAACTGAGGAGATTTATTATTTTGATTGTGCTGTATAATGATTAGCCAGCATCATGGCAAGATTTTACTGCTAAAAAAATGCACAATACAATGCACAATACAAAACGAATTTTTATTACTGCTTTATATATGGTGTTTGTGAACTTGCTTCAATGTTTTTTAAGAATCTTATTCTATATATTTGGTCTTTTTAGTATTTCCAAATAAAATTTCAAAATTTATTTTCAATACCCACATCGTCTTAAGAAGCTCTATATGCACACTCTATATAATAATCAAATGACTGAATGAAAAAATAAAATTGTATTTGTTGCAGCATAGGAAATGCTAGTTACAGGAATCAAACTATGATCTAAAGAGAAATAACAAACTCTGAAATATACAGCACAAGAAATGACAATAAAGAAAAAAAAAGTCTTCCCCAGTATTCAAACCCGGAAGAAAGACAAATTGGAGAAATCCTTGCTGTTTATTACAGCCTCTAGAGAGAGACAGGGAGCCAATGACATGACTAATCCTATTGTAAGAAGATAATAAACATAACTAATTATGTCAGTCTTAACTCAAGGGAAAAGCAGAGACGACATACCAACATAACTATATATTGGACAGTAGAATATGGGTGAATATATCCATCAATGTTATACAGCTTACACAAGATAACAAATGAAGGTCTAAGCATTTCATGAAAGATCTTATATTTATAAAATTAATATCAATCTTTGAATAAGTCTTAAGTTCGTAAAAATTGACAGGATAGATTTTTTAGAATATTAAAATTAAACAAATACTATTTGCTATAATAAATAATATTTGTATGTTTTAAAAACTTTAAAAGCTTTTAAACATGTAAATTTACTGTCTTGACAACATTTTATTGTTTATTTTTTTTGTTTTGTTATGACATTTTTCCACAAATAAATAAATATAAAAATACATTAAACATTAAATACACCTGATATCATTCGTTACATTTACACTAAATTGTATGCTATGTGCAAGGTTACTTCATTTATTGTTAAGAGTGATTCTCTTTAACTTAACAATCTAATAATCAGAGAAGCATGTTACAATTTTCACACAACCAAAAACATCTTTTCAAACAAACTTGTAGTTATGATACATATTTTTTCATTAGATAGAAAGGGAGGAAATGTTTGCATTCATTAAATTGTTATGAAAACATTTTTATTGAAATTCACAAGAACCTTCTGTTAAAATTTCTAGATAAGGCTACCCTATAAAAGTCAGGAAACAATAAAAGTTAACAGAAAAAAACTCATTAAAATTATTTTTTTTAATGTAATGTAACAACAGTACTTTTAACTTGTATGCTATTCTAACAAAATCATAGCAAATCCACACATAATAATAAAAAAAAAATGATTAAAAGAAAAGTATATTGTAAATCATCTCAGCCATAATGCTATCATCTTTCTGGCTCAAGAAATTCTGAACATTTTGAGATAACATCCTGATAAAAAAAAGGCCAATATTTTAGGTAAAAAAAAATCCTCCCATCCCCCACCCCCCCAACCACCTGCTTGATTGCTTCTGGCCAATACTTTTGTCCACATATTCTGGTTTCATTCCCCTAGTCATTGGACCGTTATGACATTGATGCCCAGTGTTAGATCCCCATTATCTAAGCTTTACTTCTTAAAAGGAAAAGCAATAAGAAAAGAGAGCTACTGGTACCCGAGGTAAGAAATAGACGCTACATGGTCATTAGTTAATACAAAAAATAAAATGAGGGTTTACATTAATTGAAAGCTAATGCTGTTCTAAAAGGATAATACATATTATAAATTAGACTTCAATAACAAAGAGAGAGAATGTAAATTTGGTCTATGGACTGTGTATAGATTATATTATGCAGAGTACAAAGAAGGTTTATTATGCAGTAAAATTTGCAGAAAAAAATATTTTTCCTTTTTTTTTGGGCTGCCTCCTAAGGTAAAAGTCACTCTGTCTTTGTGCTGTCTATATCTACATTTAGAGTCTCCTAAGCTTAAAGCGCTTGAAAAAAGTGCAGCTACTTTTGAAAGCATAATCATTATTTTTAATTTAAGCACCTTTTTGATGGACAAACTTATATACCATTTTATTTTAAAGTCCAAAAAGAAAGTCAGTTCATGTTACACACAGCCTCTTATCACAAATTCATTGTGTAGATTTTTACATCTAATTTAACTATCTTCTTCATTGCGTTAAAATCTGTTTATAGGCTGCCTACCACAATGATACCTTTTAATTTTTATTATTAAGGACTTATACTGTATGCACAAATTCATTCAATATTTTTTCTCCCTTTCAGACCTTGCAATCTATGGGGCAGATGATGTAAAGGTCATCTGTTTCTGTGGACCATGGTTAACAAGGTCAGCACAATGACCAACCATCTTTACTTTTCCCCAGCTAATATCAGGTACCCATTACAGCTGGGTGGACTCAGTAAAAGAAAAGATTCTTTGCCTGGGATTTTTAATTTTGGGATCTTTAGGGTGCCTCTAAGTTTGTTTCCATAGAGAACAGTATTAAATTTGTTAATTCAAAGCTATTTTTTGTTATTATGTAAAATATGTGTTGCTGAGTGTCCTAAACTTCCTGGCTACCTAACAAGGAAGTTTGAGTTCAAATCCCAACTTAGATCAGAAATTGTTTTGACTTGAGCTGCATTGTGTTTGCTGAGCACAGAAAAGCAAAAGGGAAACCTTTTCCAGAAATCACTTCCAACATGTCCACAGAAAAGAGATTGGACCAGAATGCACTCAAGCTTCTATAGCATGAAAGAAATGCTACACTATAGCAATAAAAAAAAGATATGCATATATATGTAATTTTTTAAAATCAATGCGAGAAAGCAGCTTGTGTTATCAAATACCTGCTTTATGGGATCAAGATTATCTACAAATCTACAAAGCCAAAAGGAACGTTGACAAACACCATCACTAAGTCAATAAATGATAGTAATGGTATCATAGATTAGCGTGAGATCACTATTGTGAATGCAAGTGAGTGTGAATTTGTGTATAATGTAATGTGTGAGCATAGTTGGCCTGCAGGGGCTCCCTGTTGTGTATTTATGTTTCTTTGTTGTGAACTGATCTGTACTAGTGTGTCAAAATATCTTGGCGTCCAGGTCAGTTTGTGTGTGTGTTTACTGTGTTATTGTGAACTGTTTTGTCATTCTTGTACAATAAATTGTAGTAACCTTATAAAACACAACACCAAAAAATGTTTTTATCTTAGGCTTTATTATACAAGAATGACAAAACAGTTCACAATAACAAAGTACACTCCCTATGAGTTTGCTTATTACACAAAACCCCTTCATCAAATTGTTTAATTAATCTTACTTAATGGTAAAAGTTTTCTCTATTTCCAACTAGAGATATTTGCCAAGCTCCTTTTCATGATTCTACATTTCTAAACAATATTTGTTAGCATTTGGAGGCAAGTTGTAATATGTTTATATAAATATTAATTTAAAACAATTAATTATAATCAATAACAATACAAAAAAAATCTTTTTCCTAAACATGTAGAGATAAAAAGTTATAAAACATATTTTGGATACATATTATTAACCTCTTTAGAGGCTGCACAAACACACAATACAGGTTGAACAAACTTGTGAAAAACAAAGATATAACAATACAAAATAAAAAATATATATATATTGAAGAAAATCTCTCACTAAAAGAGATTCTGGAGTGAAAAAAGAAAGTGTCTAGAGACACAGAGTTTTAAGAATTTTTAATATGATCTATTGTTAGTTTCAATCTCTTAAGCAATGACTTAATTCTCTACACAAAGTATAAAGGGGTCTAATTCAACTTATACCATCATATGTTAAGTACCATTTCTTTCCCTTGTTCAACACCAAACATACAAATTAACTACCAATAGTTATTAACTGATAGATTAATATTTTAAAAGATTGATTCTTGTTTTGTCAGGTACAATAAATAGCTGTGCAAAATTTCAATTTGATCTGAGATTGGGTGAGGGAGAAATATGTACCAATTTTAATCAGAGGGACAGAGTGAGTAGACATAAGATTTGTAATGAAAACAGGAAAAAACTGTATTTGAACATTGAGAGCTAATGTTTTGTGCATTTGAACTGACCTGGAATGGTCTCGATGAGATGGAATAAATTTGATACATTCTCTTCTGTGGAAAGTCCTCTCCACCCAGGATCTCTGACTCTGAAAATACAAGAGATTTTGCAATACAAGTAATTTGGCAATACAAGAGATTTGGCAACACAAGAGATATGGAACAAACTGCATATCTAATTAGAAATTTGATTGGACTAAATGAGTAATATCTTCCTCAATAGGGTAGAGCTAATACAAACTAGTGCATAGAATAGATAAAAAGTCTTCCTAAATAATATAGAGCTAATATAAAATAGTGCACAGAACAGATAAAAAGTCTTCCTAAATAATATAGAGCTAATATAAAATAGTGCACAGAACAGATAAAAAGTCTTCCTAAATAATATAGAGCTAATATAAAATAGTGCACAGAACAGATAAAAAGTCTTCCTAAATAATATAGAGCTAATATACAATAGTGCACAGAACAGATAAAAAGTCTTCCTAAATAATATAGAGCTAATACAAACCAGGCAGACAGACAGACAGATAGAATTATATTCATTGAAATAATGCATTTTGTAGAACAGACATTGAAGAAATGTAGCTTATTTCTTTCCATGTAATTAACGAATTGTCCAGTGTTTTATTTCTCCTCCTTTAGACCTAATAATACGTGTCATTAATGCTGCTGTCTAGCAAGCCTTTTTGCTCTCTTAATTTCAACAAAAAAGGCAACTCATGAGCTTTAGGTTGACTAGTCCCACGCTTCCATGCTTTGAACTAATCAATAGTTGATGGAAGCCCATTGCAAGTATTTGATTGTCTCTACTACAGTTCAATCAACACTTGACAAGGCATAACAAAATACTTGTCTTCGCTTTGTCTTTCGTTTCTCTGGTAT
The DNA here is from genome assembly GCF_947242115.1 of Biomphalaria glabrata. Taxonomy (NCBI): domain Eukaryota; kingdom Metazoa; phylum Mollusca; class Gastropoda; family Planorbidae; genus Biomphalaria; species Biomphalaria glabrata. Next base: position 35,097,763 of record NC_074711.1, on the reverse strand, counting down.
TACCTTGTTAGAGTAGACTCGGCCAGAGAACTGGAGGGTTGGTTTGGAGAGCGTCTTCGATCTTTGATCAAAATCCTTTGAGGACTGGCGTTGTGTTCGGACTCACATGGTATTGTATGGGGAATTACATTTCAACGCTTTGTTTTAAAAAGAAAGTGTCATCAGTGCATTCAAGGCCAATCGAAGTGTTCCCAACTACTAATGAACAAAAACACATGTACACCTTAGTTCTCAGAAGGGTAACCATTCCCATCAAAGACATTTTCGGCCCACATTTTTCTTTTAGCAGCCGATAATCAAGGAATCAAAAGTAGTTAGCACTTTATTCATCTACATAAATACCCTTTTAACTACCCAAACTTTTGCCTGGACACGGGAGCGTCGATGAAATAAAACTGTTAATGAGACAGACGCACATAATGACAGCAGACGATGCTTACTAACATGTTCAATGGGAGGGGGAAGGTAAACCGTTGAGCAGCTGTCAATTCAAACAGTAAGGAAATCGGATTCTATGATGTCTACAGCTTTGACGTGCTGTACAGCTCACGAACTTTCAATAATGACAGATCCATACTATAATAATGTTAATAATACTAATAGGGCATTGTCTTCATTCCAAAGATTGATGAAGAGTGCTGGGCAATAGAAGAAAGCTTAAGTTGGTAGCTAAAATTTAAAACTGAGTTTTCTGTATGCCTGCGTGTGTCATTTCATTGTGCTGGTGACATCTCTGTGACGATTAAAGAAAACAACTGCTAAATGTAGTTTTTTAAATTGTTACACATTAAAAAACACACACACACACAAGGCACAAACCTTGCGGTACGAGTCATTTTGTTTGTTAAAGGTGGTTTTACATTTTACGACTTTTGCATATTTCTATTCAAACGTTTCATCAGAGATGTGTACAGTTGTAAAACTGAAGAACACAACTTTGTAGAGCACTGACAAGGTTAAAAAACAAATGTAACGACAGTATGCTAGTGTACACAGAAGTCTTAATTCACTTTGATTGAATCTTTTAGTTTTATCTAGTACAAGCACAGAAATGTAACTCTACTCGCTAAGCACCTAATTCTGTATGAGGTCTGAACTAGTTCTATAGTCTCTCCATCCACTAGGACAAATCTTGTTCCTTTGTCCTTCCCCTTGCAAAATAGACGCACTCTTTCTTGTTATTGTCCTGATATAGATCTGGGATTGCGAAAAAATTCATTAGCCCGAAGTAATACGTGTGCATTTATTTCTTGTTATAAAAATGTATATTCACATTTTATTAAAAACTGGTGGAAAATTATTCTTGATAATAAGTTCTTCATTAACTCCATTTTTCTTTTGCTACGAGCCTGTTAATGGGGTTAAGTATTGCGTAAGACAACTTGTATACTTTTCATTATTTGGGTCAGCCGACTCAATATTCTGCAAAGATTTGGCGTACTCAATAAACTAATCTAGATCTCGATGGCTATTTAGTGAAGTGTACTAAATGTCTACAAAATTGTATGGAACTTGTTTCCACTTCACAAAACGCCCATCAATTTCAGGGAGATCTCAAAAATTGCCTAAAGTGAATGTATTTTAAAGGATTACAAACGTGCTTTAATTCAACATTGCTGTATAGCTCTCAGGCGTATGTCACTCAGTTTGAGGAAGATATATTTAACTACAAGTAGATTTAGCTCATATGCTTTTGGCTTTCCAAATAGCTTAGCTGTGTTCTGTGCTCCTGTGGCTTACAGCAATGTTCAAATTACGTTATTTGTTTTTTTGATTAGTTATCTTCGATCATAAGTGATTAGTTAATTTTAAAAAAATGTTTTAATTAAAAAAAAAACAACAACATTTGTATTGGTTCAAGATTGTTAGTTTTAAATGCTTTTGCTACTTATCATGTAGCTATTTTTTAAATAATTGTATCAACCCCCCCCCCCCCCCCTCATTTAAGATCTAACGGTTTGTCTTTAGAAATACAGTACAGCCAGTGCATTTACGTAACTTATTAAGCAATCCATGCTTTGAAGTCACAGTTTTAACATCATTCACTTAGTTTCTTATGGTGGGTAGTTAAAGTCTAGAACTATCAAGGGTAATGTAGAACTTCTTTCCTGTCAAAATAATTTCGTTTCAGAAGATTGATTATGAGTGCAGTGTTTCACATGGTTATGCGGACCCAGTTGCGATCTGCATATTTTCCTGCTGCCAGCTACTTTCCTGTGAGCTAAATAGTGCCTGGGTTGATCTTTATAGCGCTTACAGGGGGGGGGGGGGGTATCTGTTACGCCTAAAGAGTGGTTTTGGTCTGCACAATTCACATTCCACTATATAAATATCTAGCGCAGACAGGGATGCCTAACAGCATTTCACAAAACCTACGTCATTTCCTATCAGATTTCAATAATAAACTGTAGATCACAACTAGTTTGATGATACTGCCCTGAAGTCAGATGACCTACCCGCGTTCAATAAATACAAGTAAAAAAACAGCATTGTTTGTCATTGGTGCACATTTAAGAGGAGTAAGTACGAAGAGCGCAGACAATGTTTCTCATAATTATAATACTGGCTTTCCGCTCAACCCAAAAATACGTTCGAGCTTCCCTTGTAATAGGTCTGTCAGCATCGGGATCAAGTTTTTTCCTGGATTGTAAACTTCCTAAATTTATAATGTTTTGGTTTATACCACACTTTACTCTTAGAAAGAAAAGCGAAGCTTGGGACAGGTTGATATCTAATTGCGAGATATATTCTAGGCCAGTGGTTCCCAAACTATTTTGTCTCGTAGACCCCTTGCCATGTTTTCTGATTTTCGGTAGACCCCCTGCTTAACTTATATTGCATTTTTGCACATTCACAAACTAATTTTTTAAACTAATTTCTAACTGCAGTGAGTCAAAGAGTGAAAAGTAATGTAAAGCTACATCATAAGTTAGAGAGATCTATCTTTTTTACAGATATAATTCAAATTTTAACCTATTAAAATAACAATATGTATTGCTGGAATCACCATGCACATTGGAAATGTTTTTTTTTTGTATGTTCATCATCCGTTTCTACGGATATTGTTTCATATAGGAATTCGTTGTTCTATGAAGTATTCCTTCAAACATTAAATATTAATTTATTAATTAGTCTTATGTATTATTGTAAAAGTTTTCGCAAAGAGTTTCTCGTGTATTTCTTGATCTTTCACGCTTGGCTCAAATATTGAGACTGCGGAGCTGTTTTCACTAACAGGAGAAAGGGCAAAGGTGATTTACTGGTGCTTAAATGCTTAAACCAGTAAGCTTCGGGTAGGAGGGACTCGATAGCCTTGGCTTGCAGCCTACCTAGCCGAAGGAAAATAGAATTCAAACCTCTGCTGCTTTGCAGCTATACACCCAAACATGGGAAAGGTTTCGTGGGTCAGCTCTGGGGAAAAATATGGAGCTGATGACCATTAGGCAGTTTGCAGCTTTACTGCTCATCCCACCGATGTGCCCTTGAACTGTAGTGTTACTAAAAGAAATTCGTTTCATAATATCAGATGAAGGTTTGTGTAAAACAGTTTTTAAAACTACTTCAAGGGCTGGTAAAATCAATGTTTTATCTACAGTGTTTTGCGTATTTGGCTATAGGTAAAGAGATCTTGTAAAATGCTCACAAACCACCATCTTTTCTATATGATGTTGAAGAAAGATTTTGTGAGTCAATTCTGAACTTTTTTCTCACTTTTCTCTTTTTATCAGGGTGGCATCGTCTCAAATTATCCTCGAGTGTAATTGGTTTCTTATGGTCATAAAAAGGCTCTTATTATAGACAATCGCTTATTTAACAAGGAAATAAATAATCAACGCTTTAAAATCAAGATTTCTTTTTGTTAAACATTACTTATATGTAGACAAAATTAACTATATAAATAAGTATTGAAATTAAATACAACTATTTTACTTTTGAATAATGGAATGGATATTTATAACTAAGGTACAAATCATTTATAAGTGTTTGAAATAGTTACATATAATGGGGTGTGAACATTAAAGTCATTGACCCCCATGGACATCTCATAGACCCCAATTTACTTCTTCACTTTCGTAGACCCCTTGGAAGTCTTCGTAGACCCCCGGGGGTCTATATAGACCACTTTGGGAATCACTGTTCTAGGCATTGGAGCATGCCCGTTTGTAATGGGCTGGATTGAAAGAGATCCTACTGGTGGTCAGAAAGATGTCTAGTGGTGTGCCTAAGTGTTTGCGTAAAAAAAAAGTGTCAACTGAAAGATGCCATGTCACTCGGAAGAAATGTAACCGTTCTGACCTGAGAAACTTCTCGCTAAAATCTCAGTCTTCTTTCAAAGATCTTTATGAATTGATCTTGTTGCAGACGCTTCTCACAAAAACAATATGAAAGGTCTTAATTAGTAGATGAAACAACTTTACTTAATGAAATAATTTCTTTTTAAGCATTGATAATAATATCACTTTTAATTGACTAATACTCAAATCTGGATTATAATTACACTTTTTTCTTGTTCATGAAAAAAAAAAAAACCAACTTAGCGCCCCCTTATCGGCACACTAGGAGGTAAAAATTTTTTAAAAAAAGGAGGGGGGGGGGGCTAGTTTGAGAGACCCTGGCATCAGAATTTGAACAACTCACAAACAAGAACTTACATATTCTAAACTTAAAAAAAAAAGATTGTTGATCAAGAATTCTAAATGTAGCAAAATAAGTGTCTTTTAATTGTCTATCTAATTTTAGTGAACTTTTATATAACAGTTTTACTCATCTACTGTTCACCGAATTATAATATTTAATCAGATTTGTTATTAGTTAAATAATTTTTATTCAAAACGCGATTATGCGTATTAATGACAATGGACAAATTGTCATATACACAGGCGCAGTGTATCCAACATTCGAATCGAAGTCTCTTGTAGAATTAAAATAAGCATAACGACAATATATAAGACAAATGAAGTCATGCAATAAGTAATTATTTCTATGTGGAAATGGTTGTTAGTTAAAATATTTTTTTTTATTGAAAATTTCCAGAAAATCATATTTGCTTTTTCATTTTTTTGCGCCTTCTCTGCGTGTGGCACCCCTCCTGAGGGGCATCGTACGCAATCACTACGCCTCTGTGCCTTGCCTATGATTCGTGAACCATTTCTGACCCCTCGAATCTACTCCGCCAGACCAGCGTCAAGTTTTTTACTTCCTCTGGCCGAAGTGGGAAGGAACGAACGGAATTTCTATCGCTGAGGAGAAGGGCGTCAAACGTAAAAGGATGAGAAACACACAAGACTAATGTGATGTAACACAATGGAGTAACCAACTGTCAATACTAAATACTAAGTGGTTTGCTGGTGGTACGTGCTGACCCCTGGCCGAGATTGTTTTTGTCACGAGGGTTAGAGAGAAAAGCAAGGGACGGTAGATGATCAGCGCTGGACTAAGTGCTGTCAATGGTGGTCATTTTGTTTTTTTCACTTCGTGTGTGAAGGATTGTTTTTGGGTATCAAAGTCATCTAGTTATCATTGATATTCGTTATATTGTTAAGTGGACACTATTGAAGCCTGCTTAATATAAAAGAATATGTGTAAATAATGTTCCTTTTAAGACTGAATATAGGACATATTCTGTACTTCTATTCTCAATACATGGCCTATTTGTGATTTGTACAAGATTATGAACACACGTTTATGCGTTGTTTTTATCTTTGATTTAGTGAATGAAACATCCATATGTCAGTAGGTTACAAATACACGCTATGTAGTGCAGTGCACTAACACGTGACTCAACTCTTTCACATAACATATACAAACATAAAGCGATGGGGAGGTACCAATCACATCGGCCCTAGTCTCCTGCCAGTACCAAGAAGACATAGGAACGCTTATATTAACCCATCGCTCACCAGCTAAAATATCAATGGACAATTCTAGAAGTTGCCACTGGACAGAGCCATCTTGCATTAAACTTGCATTGCGTAGGTCAGCCATCTTGTAACAAGTTATTAGTCTTACTATCTGTCACTTTTCATGTCTTCTATGACTTCCATTTGAAACTAGGCAAGCAGACTCCGAGGAAATCAAGTGACACCCCGCCACATGACTAAGTGATGTTATTACTAGTGTCAGACTGTGAAGATATAGCCGCCAGCAGAATATTGACATCAGAACCACCTAAAACAGCACGATCCCAAACCCTCCATCTCAGTACTTGTAATGAGCCTAACAGCCTGAGTTACAAACAATCAATAAAGCTTAATATCGTTTCATACTTTAAGACTAGCAAACAGTGATATGGAATCAAATGGAACTGTAGCCAGTATTATAGTTGAATACTGGGGAATGAGTGATATTGAATGAAATGAAAATGTATGCAGTAATATAGTTGAATACTAGGAAACAGTGATATTGAATCAAATGAAACTGTAGGCAGTTATATAATTGAATACTGGGGAAACAGTGATATGGAATCAAATAAAACTGTAGGTAGTAATATAGTTGAATACTTGGGAATCAGTGATATGGAAGGAAATGAAACTGTAGGCAGTAAGATAGTTGAATACTGGGAGACAGTGATATGGAATCATATGGAACTGTAGGGAGTAATGTAGTTGAATACTGGGAAACAGTGATATGGAATCAAACGGTACTGTAGGCAGTAAGATAGTTGAATACTGGGGAAACAGTGATATGGAATCATATGGAACTGTAGGGAGTAATGTAGTTGAATACTGGGAAACAGTGATATGAAATCATATGGAACTGTAGTCAGTAATGTAGTTGAATACTGGGAAACAGTGATATGGAATCATATGGAACTGTAGGGAGTAATGTAGTTGAATCCTGGGAAACAGTGATATGGAATCAAACGGTACTGTAGTCAGTAATGTAGTTGAATACTGGGAAACAGTGATATGGAATCATATGGAACTGTAGGGAGTAATGTAGTTGAATCCTGGGAAACAGTGATATGGAATCAAACGGTACTGTAGGCAGTAAGATAGTTGAATACTGGGGAAACAGTGATATGGAATCATATGGAACTGTAGGGAGTAATGTAGTTGAATACTGGGGAAACAGTGATATGGAATCATATGGAACTGTAGGGAGTAATGTAGTTGAATACTGGGGAAACAGTGATATGGAATCATATGGAACTGTAGGGAGTAATGTAGTTGAATACTGGGAAACAGTGATATGGAATCATATGGAACTGTAGTCAGTAATGTAGTTGAATACTGGGAAACAGTGATATGGAATCATATGGAACTGTAGTCAGTAATGTAGTTGAATACTGGGAAACAGTGATATGGAATCAAACGGTACTGTAGGCAGTAAGATAGTTGAATACTGGGGAAACAGTGATATGGAATGAAATGAAACTGTAGGCAGTAATATTGTTGAATACTTGGGAATCAGTGATATGGAATGAAATAAAACTGTAGGCAGTAATATAGTTGAATACAGGGGGAAACAGAGATATGGAATCAAATGAAACTGTAGGCAGTAATGTAGTTGAATACTGGGGAATCCGTAATATGAAATACAAAAAAAAAATATAGGTCTCAACATAATTAGTACACAATCTTGGTGAAGAAAGGTAGAAAGAAGACTATAAAGTAATCAGCGATTACCCTTTTTTTTTCGGCTCTTCACTCTAAAACTATAAAATTAACCGTAATAGTAAGTTTGAATGTTATACAATACAACGTGTTTGTCTTGTATACATGAACATGCAATGTTTAACAGATGTAGACGGCTTGGTTGAGTTTTATCAAACACAAGTGAGCATTGCGGAAGAGAACAGCCTCTTCTAGCAACGAGTGGAGAAAGGGAGCGAAGGGTTAAAATGAACAGGATTTTATTCACTTCACAAGGTTTGGTGATTCATTTAAATCACACTAACAGATTTATTCCACACTATATTTCAGGAAGTCCTAGTATCAGTAACAAAAGATTATAGATGAGATGAGCCACTGAAACATTGAATGAGCTATGATAGACTATGTATGATACTATAGCATGTAAGTCAGATAATGAGATGAGCCACTGAAACATTGAATGAGCTATGATAGACTATGTATGATACTATAGCATGTACGTCACGTTATACACACACTAGAAGTTATCAAAGAAAAATGTCCAATGAGCATGAACATATTATACCACTATTGTTATGGGGTGTGTGTGTGTTTCTATGGTGACGGTGGGAAGAGGTTATCGATTGGTTGTGAATGATGCAAGATAAGTGGCATTGTCGTCAGCGGTCTTAGGTAGAACAGACTACTACATAACGCCAGACTGAAAAGATGTGTTTTTTGTAGTGTGTTAGATTTTGTTCAGAATACCATTTTATATTATTATTAAATTCTACTACATTTATTTCATTTTATCCAAAGTTGAATTTCTTTATATTGTAATAGAAGTTAATATTTATTTTCTGTTCACAAAAAAGGTTATTCAAGCTCTTTTAAGTTTAATAAGCTACAGCGGTTTAGTTGATTACCAGCAGTTTGGTGCTACAAGTCAATGACAGTCAACAACAACTATACCACAGTTATGTAAGTTAATCAACAAATTCTGTGATTGTAACTTTATCAAAATGTCAGTCACAGAAACATTGTAGTATGGTGACCATTAACAACAACTAAAGGAATCCACTTACCTCCCCTTCCGACTTTTGTCGAAGAAGAGACTTTCGAAGATGCGTGAGATCATCGATGATAGATGCCAAGGAAGTTCTAGAGCGGCGTCGCTCATCGTCATTGACATCAACCTTCAGCATCCTCATACTAGAGTAGCCACCTGCCCCCAGTCGATTTAGTCCGATAATCGTCATCCATAAGCTTAATAGAACAGCCCTTTGGCCTAGTGATGTTGTACTGAAGCCATGATGAAAAGTTTAGATAGAAGCTGTCGGTCGAAACAGCTCTGCAGTTCCTATAAACTCTACATTGTCTAGACTTACTGCTCTCCAAGAACTCGTGCTCTTCATTATAGTCTAAACACTTCTGCATAGAATCGCCTAATCAACACACACACACGTAAAATTTAAATGAATGTTCCCCATACTGCATAGTGTCAATGATTCCTTAAAGTATTTGTACATATTTTCAAACGTACTTATTTTAGTGGAGAATTAATGTAACAGAGAACAGTACATGGTTTCATAGTTTGACGTCTAATTTGATCACGAGATCTATCCGAATTGGGTTTTTAAACAAGTTAAAAAAAACATAGGTTAAAAACAGAATTAAAAGACATTTTGGTCACTAGTTAAACGTAAGGCAAACAAAAAGTCATATGTAGCATGGAAAGTACCAAAATAAAAATTCAAAGGGCTGCTCATGCAAGTTTGTATAAAATCTGGGATCTGAACGTTTTCAATTCGAATATATGTCAAGTTGTGAAGCAATAAAACAAAGAAACAAATGCAACTGTGTTTTCGATCATTTGTAAACACGAACGTATTCCATTACACAATAGAATCATTACGACATCGCAATAAGTTGAGACCAAATGAACTGTCTAGATTGTATGTTCTAGAGTGAAAATAGAACATGAATTGTGTGAGCAGTATGAAAATATTGACTCGTGAGTATCTTTAGTACCATGATGAGTGACACACTAAGGAAGGAATTATTGATTGTCTCAATAAGACCTATGACACGCTACAAACATGTTTTGTCTGGCACTTTAAAAAAAAAACCATCTACCACAGAGTTGGGCTAAGCCAGCTAATTTTGTTGCATTTTTTTTTTATGAAGTCTGGATGAATTCTCCCCATTCAACGTAGTTTAACTGACGATACCCAACTGACCAAGCAATGGTGAATTTTCTCTGCACAAGTAGCTGAATAACATGATGATCCTAACATAGAGTCTGTTGAAGTATATTGCGTTATTTGCTTTGGACTCAATGTAAAAAACGCCGAGCTCTAAGACGAGCGCCGTAAGTAATACTGAATGACTGAATATATTTCTATGTATGAAATAAGACATTGGCCTAGAGTTCAGCGAGGCTATACATTCTAGACTGAGAATCAAATTAGCTCTTCTATTTCTTTTTTTTAAACTATCGACATTAATAGACAAAACGTGCAGCGGGAAAATAGGACCTCTCGGATCAGACGCTTTGTCAGTCTGGACAGATCGATTTTCATGGGATTCTTGGGTGGACAGACCTACCCACAGGAGAATCAACGTCTAGTTAGTTTCGCCATGAGATGCTGACTTTTTTGGACTTCTCTGTTACCACTCTATTATCAGAAACGTCCCTACAACGAAATCAAAGAGATTGGATACGTTCTGAGCTATTAAAACCCCTTACACACACACACACAAAGAAAAACTTGTTTTTATTGAATCAAAACCACTTTTATTTTGGCACGCGAATGTAGAGAAAAAGAGAAAATTTAGTCAAATGAAATGAAAATGGACAACTACTAGCTACTTCTAGACAAATTCGAAATAATAAGAAATGGTGTACAAGTTCAAAGAATTCTTGCCAGGAACTTATTTAATGTTTGCCAGTTGGACATACAACAAGCGAAAAAAACAAAAACAGGAGACCAATTACGTTCAGGAGTTAAAGAGTATTGATATTGGTAGCGATTGGTCCATTCGTTTCGGATTACCTAGAAGACGATGTCCGGATTGGATCAATGATTCTTTCTACAGTCAGATCTCGTGGACTAATGTATACTGGACAGGAGGGGGGACATAGCCTCTATATGTAAGAGCACTTATTTCTACAGGATAGGTTGGTGTATATTGATAGGTACTGCAATTTTACATCGGACAAAGGGTAGAAATCTGGACATCAGCTCTATCTCAACGTACTATTTGTACAAATGTATAGATGGGTGGACACAAACTGGACATGGTCTTTATTAGTTAATATTTTATACCGGGTAGATAATAGACAATGTCTGCGTTTCTAAAGGTACTACTATTTTACAGCGGATTGATGTGTGCATAATAAATAAAGACTAAGACTGCTTTATTGATCCTTACGGAAATTTGTTGTGATCACAAGTACTCGTTTCTCATATAAAGACAAAGAAAATTTATAAAGAGTCCTAATCTGCTATTGTCCAGCTACTACTTAACTATGGACTGATGTGTGAACATTAAAAACTACCTCGTATTTGTTTATGAACTATTTTATACTGGACAGATAAGGAAACATACAATGGTGTGGATCATCCCCCCCCCCCCCCGACGGAATTTAGTGAATGATTTCTTGCTTTGATTTTGTTTATTTTAGGTGAGATTTTAATACTAAACCATCAATTGCCCCAGCACAACCAATGGGGTTTTGAGTTTAAAACCCCTTACCAGGGGGTTTTGAGTTTAAAACCCCCTACCAGGGGGGTTCGAGTTTAAAAAACCCTACCAGGGGTTTTGAGTTTAAAACCCCCTACTAGGGGTTTTGAGTTTTGAACCCCCTACTTGGGTTTTTTGCAGTTAGCCCCCCCCCCTCTTCTATAAAACAAAACAAAACAAAGATGCAAACGAAAATCCCCTAATTCCAAGAGCACAGTTAAGGGAGATTTTGATTTTAAAACCCCCTCCAAAATTTACGATAAACCCCCTCTTCAATATAAAAAAAAGTTAATTACGCACTCAAAATGTTATGAGCGTAGCTAAATGGGTTTTGACTTAGTTTTTAGTTTAAACCCCACTTCAGCGGGGTTTGAAGGTAAAAAATACCTCTATAATAATAAAAAGAAAGCAAATTATACACTCAAAATGTTTTGTGTGTAGTCAAAGGGGTTTTGAGATTAAACTCCCCTCCAGTGGAGTTTGAAGCTAAAAAGTACCTCTTCAATATAAATAAAAGCAAATTACTCACACTAGAATCTATGAACGCAGCCAAAGGGGTTTTGAGTTTAAACCCCCCGCCAGGGGGGTTTGAGGCTAAAAAATACATCTTCAGTGTAAGAAAAAAAGCAAATTACGCACTCAAAATGCTATGAGCGTTGCCAAAAGGGGTTTTGAGTTTAAACCCCCCATTCAGAGGGGTTTAATGCTAAAAATACCTCTTCAATATAAAAAAAAAAAAAAAGCAAATTACACACTAAAATTATTTGAGCGTAGCCAATCCAATCGGGGGTTTTGAGTTTAAACCCATCTTCTACAGATGGCGTTTGTTTAAAGTTTAAAACCCCTCCAGATGGTTTTGAGTTTAAGATCCCCCTACAGAGTATTTTGAGGTGGAAAACCCCCAACAGATGATTTTGACGATAAAACTTCTCTTTTCGATATAAAATCTAAAGCAAACTACAGTCACTTAATTCCAAGAGCGTATTCAAGAGTGGTTACACATTTTTACCAGTGGCAGGGCTCCCTTAATAAACTGCAGTGAAGAGTCATCTGCCGAAATTGAATAATACTAAATGTACAGTGGCTCAACAAAGATGGCTAAGACAGATTTTAGAAGTCCGTTATAGAGATCGGGTTTAAATCAAGGAAATCCTATGCCGAACTGGGAATCGACCCTTTAGTAAGATTGTGAGAGAGCGACGCATGAGGTTTGCGGGACATGTTCTCCGACAAATGAATTACGCATAAGAAGAGTTGCAATGATATCCTAGTACAACTTGACGCCACTCATTCATGGAGGTCCTCATGGCAGGTGGGAAGAGGCTTCAGACATTACCAGTGACAGATTTTTATGGAAACAGCTTGACGTCAAATGCTCCGAACGGCGCGGTAGGGTCTAAGTCAGTAAGAATAGCACATTAGGTTTTTGAAATAAAACTTTTTAATAGCAGGAAAATGCACTGTAGATACCTCAGAATATGCATTTTGTTGGCTTTCAATATCAGAAATAGTGCTTCTCTCTCACAAACATAATCTCTCTTTCTCTCTCTCACTTAATCTCTTCCTATCTCTGCACATAATAAAGGCAATGAGCAGAAAATAAACACATTGTGAAAAGAGGTGCCTATAAAGAAAGCAGGCAAAAATAGTCAAGATCAAAAGAAGAAAGGCTAGCTTTAAGAAAATTGTTAGTGGCACATAGTGCCAAACTAATTAACTCATTCATGCCGCAACAAAAATAAACCTGTTAGGCCACCAAGTAAGAGTGCCAACCATTCAACCATCACCGAAAGCATATCCTTCAAGGCAAGAGGAGAAAAGATCAACTATAAGCGTCACCACAAGACCAATGCCTTACATACAGACTTAGTCTAGATCTAAACCTAGCTACAGACAGTCTGTTACAGCTTACCCGTGACAACTTATCTGTGAAGAAAGAAAAGATAAAACTAGAGCAGTTCACAGATTCAGCTGTGGAAAACAAAAGATAGGAGTGGGGGGGGGGGGGAGAGTTGCTAAGAGTCTAGGTTAAGATACAACAGGTAGGCTAAAAACAACACTAGTCCCATTATTAGACTGAAAACTAGATTTTTAAATTTGGAATGTATTGTGTATGTGTGACCTACAATAACAAGTCAAGAAAGCGACGAGAAATGGCTTTGCTTTATTCATACATTTACAAATATTTTTTAAAAATGTATATAAACAAACTAGCTATAAAGTACTACTGAATTAAAGACTGTTGGACCGTAGAACTTGTTTATGTTGAACACGGGGTGTGAGAAGATCTAGAAGTTTGTTTCATTTGCTGTATGAAGTATCGGATATTATCACACAGTAATTAGTTTCGGGTTGTTCCAAGGTGACTCAAAACGTGGATAGTAGTTATTTATACCTCAGATTTTCTAATGGACTTGGACTAGGAGAATTAAAGTCAAATGAGTCAAAGCTTCGACTTTAACATGTAAGTGATTTTTGTTGTTGACTACGAGACAAATTTCAATTTTCGTGAAATGTTTCATCGATTTACTTATAACGTAACACTTGTGACACGTGCTACCGCAGAGACTTGGTTTGGTGACGATGGTAACTGGATTTCTATCTACTTTTACTTTATCAAATTAAGTCCATCTCACATTATTTTTTTTTTTTGGGGGGGAGCCTTTTTTTTAACTTTTCTTCTTTAAATGGAAATTTCAAGTGAGTTTCGCACGGAATGTGTTTATCGTGTTATAACTTGAAAGTTGTTCCCCGACTCCTGATTTGTTGTGCTGCTCTTCTGACCGTGTGGAGGACAAGGAGGAGCAAAGCAAATACAATTGAACTTTAAAGATATTTCCTTCAAACTCATCACGATTGCTAGGGAAAAAAAAGTTAGTAAAAAAAACTAGGATTAAGTGATTCAGACTACCCCCACTTCAACAGATATACTAGGAAGTTTCACAAACCAAAATCATTTTAAATTTTAAGGAAACATTTAAAGTTAGTTTTTTTCAAAACATAAATCTAGAAAAACAATCAACACATTTGCAAATTTTATATTAAAAAAAACAACAACACTACTACACCTTCAATGAACAAAAATTTATTTAAAAAAAAAATGAAGTTACTGCCAACTATTATGTTTGTTGTATGTACATTTAGGTGTAGAAACATATTTGAATGTGTCGCTTCTATGTGAACGGTTAAACGGTGAGAAATTTTATTTGTCACAAGCTGGGATACAATTCTAGAAGAATAACAAAACGAAATTCGGCCAGGACAAAATGACCCGGTAAAATGGCTTCTGATAATAGCGCATCTGACAAAAGGAAGCTTGACAGAACAGCTCCCGCCCAATTGGCTCCCATTAAAAAAAAATAAGACCCCCCAGTGTTGGCCTCAACAGAAGAGTCGTTTACCAAAAAAAAGCACGATTCAGAACTAAATTCTCAAAACTATCACGGGCTCTTACGGGATGTTATTGAAGGGTACCAATAAGACGAGTTATCCTCTTTGCGTTACTGATGGACCAGTTAGCAATAAGAAAAGAAAAACAGAATTCCTGAGACATTTAAGGTTAGTTTTAATAGACACATCTTTGTTTTTAAGGGTTCATTTTGGATTGGAATGTGGTTGTATCAACTATATCAATCATTCAGTAATGTAGAAACAAAATCTTCAGTACTCAGGAAAGGACAGCACGGAAAACCTTCTCCCAGATACCCCCTATTTCCCCCCCCCCCCAACTGATCCACAAATGGACCATAGCGCTCTGACCATGCTATATGCATGAACGTAGCGCTATATAAAAGCTATAATTTGTTTGTTTGTTTTACACCTAGGTTTAGGGCAGTTTAGGTCAAATTATTGAATTATTCACTAATTGGTATTCGGCATTGATAGTTAGGTTTTCTAATGTTAGGAAATTAAAATTATTGAAATGTTAAATACTCTTTCGGATTAAGATAAGCCTCAACTAATAATGTCCATTGTAGACCCATGATTCTGTTATAACTGAATGTGTCCTGTATAACTCTGGTTAGCTCATAGTGATGTTAAGTCTTCCTTGGCCCGGGGGCCGTATTCATTGCAGACATGCATGTCACGGACCGCATCGACCCCAAGGCTTCATTATAAGCTCAGGACAGAATTTTTCGAGGGGACGGACTGACCACGTCACGGGCCAGATATGACCCGCAGACCGTAGCTTTGGTATCACTGGCCTGAGATTCAACACGCTTTGTAAAAATAATTAAAGTACGAGCCCTGTCCGATACCGTGCACCATTGTGTTGAATAAAGTAAAAAAAAAAAAAAAGTTAAGTTCCCCTTTCGGACCTTGTGGTCTATAGAGCAGATGATGTAAGGTCATCTGTTTCTGTGGCCTTCGGTTAACGAGGGTATCATGTGGCCAGCACAACGACCAACCGCCTTTACTTTTCCCAACTAATGTCTGGGTGAACTCAGAGGCGCCCGAAGATCAGAAATAAAAAATCCCAGTCTTCACCAGGATTCGAACCCTGGACCCCGGTTCGGAAGCCAAGCGCTTTACCACCCCCATTGTGTTGAATGTACATCATATATTCGTGAGAAGGAACTTGGAATCGATACAATCCACCTAGAATTTTTTATTTGCTGACTTCGACAGTAAATCACATGCCATTAAAAGAAGTCCTGCTTAAGACGGCATGGTTTGTTATCAACAGGAAGCCAGAATAAAAAAAAAAAGTTCGATTTCAGAATTTTATTTTTAGACGTCGGAGGGATTTAAAAAAATACAAAAAAAAAAAAACTGATGGAATGCTAGGCTAGCTGCCTGCTACTTAAGAGGTAAAACAAAGCCAAGAATACGCAAGCTAGGATGACACGTGACGGGATGTTGCCTATTCATGTACACGCTCTATAAACCTAGTAGTGAAAAGCCAGCGCCAAAATCAATACTACAGCAAATAAAGAAGACATAGAAAATGTCCTAACAAGTCCAAGTCAATGTACATAAGAGCTCTAAACGTATATGACATAAACATTGAAGGTAGAGTGACCATTGAAAGCATGCTGAGCAATGGTAGACGACCTAACAAAATGTAATATTTCAAAACAATCCTAGGTCTAAATTGCTTCAAGCACGTCAAGTGGATTACATAACAGATTTTTTGGCTAAATATAGATCTAGGCTTACACTTTTTCATTTCTGTCAGGATTAAAATGAGTCTGAAAAGATGATTAGAACAGTAAATGTTAATATGAATTAGTCATTCAAACGTGCTACAGATTTAACTACTACGCGCTGAATGCACATGCCGAAACTGGTATACAAGCAATATAGTGGATATAATGAAAGAGTTCACCTTTAAAATTGTTTGTTACTTCACAGTCCAACAACGTAAAGCGGTAGTTAATTGTTTAAAAGATTTATTCTTTTTGTTTAGGAATCTAATTGTAATAAAAACATTTCTTAGCATCTAAACTGTAGTAGTTTTCTTGAACATTTCAAATATTACATTTGTATATTCTTCCCTAAATTTAAACTCCACTAAATTACTGACAATATTTGGAATGAAAAAAATTCGCAGTAACTTAGTGACGCATAATATTCTATAAAAAATTAATTTAAAAATACCTTATTTTAATTTCAGTTTCATATGCTTAAAAGTCAATTGCAGTAAAGTAAATATGAATCTAATTACTACATAAGCGAAGACTTCTTTTTTAAAAAAAGGGGGTTATACCCCCCACCACAGATGTACGCTCATTTTGTATGTTCTTGAAAATAACTTCCCTTCAAATGTATACAAACCAATGTGTGTACAGTTTGGAAGTAACAACAATAATACGTTCAGTTTTCAAACTAAAAGTCTCATTAATAACAAAAAAATGCTACTTAAAAAAAAGTTTAAATAATTTTTGAAAGTAGACCTCTTCAAAGATGTGCTAGAACTATGAATCTCAGAATATAACCCAGAACAATGATGTTCAACAAGTGGGCGCAGAAATACTACTTTATTACTAAGGTAGATAGATATCACCCAGACAGTCAGTGGACGACAGAAAGGAGTAATATCTGATGTTGGGGTAAATAGACACTGGACACTGGGGAAGCTAAAAACAATGTGAGAACATCTAAGCTAGCAAACAGCAAAATGTTCTCGTTAGCCTCTTATCTTTCCTATATCTTCTTATTAAAGAAACACCATGTAAATCGCCAATATAAGATGTGCAATTTGAGGGGAGTAAATGCTGGGATATTAAAACAACTAATTTTGTGTAACTAAAGAGTATTCTAGAAACAGCAGTTAAAAAAAAAGTTACGTCGAAAAAAAGATTGTGAACCACTGATTAAAAACACATTATTTATACTTAGTAGAGTCCAGGTAAACTTTTCATATCTACCTGGGCATGTGCGCACGATACGAGTGAGGAAATCACGGGGGATTGTTTTTGTTGTTTTTCACGTGCAGATGTTTTCAATTGGATTTATAAAAAACTAATTGCTGGAGTTCGCGATTTAATATATTCCTTATCATCTACTTTCGTCTCCAACACTCTTGTTTATTTTATTTTAC
Source organism: Biomphalaria glabrata (assembly GCF_947242115.1). Taxonomy (NCBI): domain Eukaryota; kingdom Metazoa; phylum Mollusca; class Gastropoda; family Planorbidae; genus Biomphalaria; species Biomphalaria glabrata. The sequence continues at coordinate 35,079,898 of NC_074711.1, read as the reverse complement.
TGTACAAAGTATCATTCAAAAACATGAAATGATAAATTAAAACATTTGAAAACATTTACCAAGGCAAACGTAGAATCAACAACTATTTCAACAGGTTCGCAGCAGCACACAAAAATATATATTCCTACTTAGTAATGCCGAAGTTATTGTCGGTATTTTTTAAAAATAGTAGACCCCCCTATGTAGTTTTTTTTTACAATGTACACGGTAAAATGGTAAAATGGTAAAACAATGGTAAAAAGTGTGTGCACGTTATTTCTCCCATATCCATTCTCAGATCAAGTTGAAATTTAGCACAATTATTTCATGTAACCCACTAAACAAGAATCAATAAAAAAAAAAAATAACCTATTAGTTAATTAAATATTTATAATAAATTATATTTTTGTTTGGTGTCGAACAAAGGAAAGAAATTGTACTTGACAGATAATGGTGGTATTAGTTGAATTAGTCCCCCAGAGGAGGCTTAAGCCCTAGAAATCAAATTTTAGTAGTACAACTTTTTTTTAAGTTTAAAAAGCGATCACGATAACATTCACTCAGATACCCGCTTCTCCAACCCCCCCCCCCCTTTTTTTTTTGGGGGGGGGTTTCCCCACTGGTCATAGCGCATTAACAAAGCTAAAAGTATGAAATTGCGCTAAACAAAAAAAAAACTATTGATAAAAATATGTCTATCGCATAATTTATTATTGTTAGTCTAGATCTTTTACAAATTTAAATACATGATTGATCCAAACTAATTGATACAATCACACTTAATAATATGCTCTGTTTTTTTAAACTATTATTTTATGTTTTTCTTTTTTTATCCCTGAAACTTGGCCACAATGTTTGGAGGAGTGGAGATTCAGTTCAACACACAGAAGTAAGCTTGAACTAGATTGCGTCTAATAATAGTAAACTGTCAACATGAGACACGTGTACGAACAGATGGCGCAGAAATATGTTACCAAGAGAAATTGTGTTTTTACAGGTAGCCCCTGGGTCCGCTGTATGCGAAGCAGGTCAAAAGGCAGGTTTCGATATTTTCATCATAAAATCAGAAACTACGAACTATCAAAAACCACAAACCTATTACCCTTCAATCAAAATAAATACAATGAAAGCATTCAAAGGCGTCCTTGTGGGGTGATGAGTGGGGCAACCACTCCAGGCCTAACGATAAAGAGAATCTAACAAATATTCGTGGCCCTGATATGACACTCGCACAGGTCATTGCTAAAGCCCCTCTGAAGCATTATTCCAATTCACGAGATCCTGCTTGTCACCTTTCAGAATACCGCCACATGAGCATTGTTTGCTTGTACACGTAGAGTTCATGTATACAATGTACAAAGAGAAGGACAACTTGATGGCAACATCTCACTTCATGCCCTCCCTGTGACACTCTCTTACAAAAGCCCATTGGATGAAATGGAAAGACGAGCAGGAAAAAGGAACCATAACCTCCTCTGGACATAAGAACCGGACTTTTGATCCATTCGCTAAGGCACGCTTGGGTGATGGTCTCTTCATGTGTATTAGATCTGCAGTGTGAGAAGAGAAAGTACTCCACAGTGGTACTCTGCCTCAGGCGTCGACAAGGACACAAAAAAGGGGGAGGACGAACAATGTCTTAATGAGCCGTGACCCAGCAAAGCGGATGCGATATAAAATGATCTCTTTATTCATGGGGATCTTGGCCCAGAGGGGTTGGTGACGAGCCAACATCTCATTCTTGGCTTTGGAATAAATCCTTTTCTTCTATTCTGGATATCGAGGGACGTTGGTCCAATTCAACATAGCTCCGGCCTGTGCACTAATTATAAATAACGTAAACCTCTGCCTATTAAATGTTGCATTCACAGTTTGTATGCTGTTTTAAAGTCAAAAGTAAATATATAATCTTTATACAATTATTTTGACCAAGAACAAGAAAAACATTTTTTAAAAATACATTTTTAAAAAGACAAAAGCTTGATTATACAACTGAAAATCTACATTAGATTTACGTCAAAATATAAGCAAAGCTTAGATAGTCTATCAATAAAGTTAAAGCCACTTTAAATTTAATAAACACGTTTTTTTTCCTTGAATAATTCCAATGATATAGATGTAGGCTTTTAAATCTAGACTTAGAAGACGACGCGCAAAATTTTCATTAACATTAATTTATTTTAATCAATAATGCCTTACATTCGGTAATTCCAAGAACATTATAGTCCTTTCCAAACCAATGTTGGCTCTAGATCTAAGTATAGTACTCAAGCCAAATTTACATTTACTAAAAAAAAATTATAATGGTCAAACTTGAGTTTCCCCCCTGTGGTCAACGAGTTAGTAATTCTTTTCTCAGCGATGTACATCAATTGTTATATTTCTATAAAAATCGTAAGAGCCAATGAGATCAGCGCCCACCCGACTTGCATGTAGTCACGACTTGAATAGAGGTATTGTAACAAATCTATATGTACACAGCTAGTTTGAAACTACAATTACTTTTACTATTCATAGAATTACCTTTTATGTAAGATTTTCAAGCCTCCTTTTTAAAAAGGTGTATTTGTATAAATATAATAAAAAATCTAAAACTGACAGACCTAATATAACGAATGGCTTACGGGGCCACTAAGAAATCTAGACTTTTACGATTAGCTTCTTGTGTAGTCACCAACATAAAAGGAATGGACGGGCATGCCATTGAAAGCGGTTCTATCTAAGGCAAAAGACAGGAATGGAGAAAGACGGTCGATAAATCTTGCATGGTGCCCCGATGTACTAACAGACTAAGTGACAGGTAAAAGTAAAGTTAAGGTAGTCACCTAACCCAACTAATCTATAACCAATGATGGCAGTTTAGCGTGGAAAAAAAAATCTAGTACATAGCATATGCTAAAAGCAATATATATATATATATATATATATATATATATATATATATATATATATATATATATATATATATATATATATATATATATAATTATATATGTGCAAACCGTTCAGATCTGTATGTGTCATTCAAAATATTGCCGTGTATCACACGGCCTGAAAAGTGACAAAGAGACCAAAAAGAAAAAACAATTCTAAACAAACAATTCTAAACAAACAATTGAAACTATTGACACATTTCTAGCTGTAGATCCCAAGAGAAGGTCGTAAGTACAGACACACGCGTCTCAGCACGCACCTTTACAGCTAGGCACGTGCTAGTAAAGTTCATCGTATGCCATTCAATAAACACTCACTCGTAAACTAAATGTAATTAGCTCTTAACGGAATAATAGCTTCATGATAGCACCCAAAGATGAATGTGTGCGATCACACACACACACATCAGTCTTAACTGACACTCTCTCACACCTTCTCTCTCTCTCTAGTTCACTCTCTCGCTCATTCCTCTCTCCTTGATGTTTGATTGAACAGGGCAGTCCATTGCTTTAACTTCGTATCGTATTGCTTTCTTGTGGCCAGCCAAGACAAAGGGCTGGAAAAAGTCATTATTAGCATTTGGACAGTCAATGCAATCAACAGTGTAACTAATACTGCGTAGGCCTACACTGTTTTTTTTTCTTTAAGTACTTTAAAGCGTTTGTTGTTTATTTCCAATGTATATGTGTTTTAACATTTTGAAGTCAGGAGAATGACTCCTCAATGCTAATATTTGCATTATTTCTGAAACCAAGATTCTATCCTGTTCGAATGAGTTCTATAAGTTTAGTAAGGAGTACTTGTCTTTGAAAGCGTTTATTTTTTTCTGGTTCACTATAACAAGATGTCTCTAGCCCACCCTATACTAACCGTACATTTAAGTATATGGCTTCTTATTAGATCCACTTGCCCCGCATTCCTCCAATGTATTGTTTTGTAAGTAGAACTGTTGAAACGAAATGTAAACAAAGACAAGACAACGATTTTATCTTGATTATAGCAATACTTTGTAATCAAAATAGCCACAAATGCATATGAATAATGCATTCTCTCTTTCATTACCTTTAGTCGCAAGTCATATACTTAGCATAAAAACTATAATCTGGTTATTTCATTAAAAAAAAAACAGCTCCAAACTAGACATGGTCTAGTTATTTTCACATTTAGCTGTTAGGACATTTTGGTTGAAAACTATTGGGTGTAGTCCGCAGGAAAGAAAGACATGCTTGATTGCTACATAAACATCTCCTAAGAATAGCTCTGCGTAACCAAGCATACATTCGAGCTCTACTTACGCTGCCGTGTACGAGCCACTCACGACATTTAGCACCGGCGAACTCTCATGACGTAACTTAGGTACGCGAGATCGATGTTGACTCGACGAGCAGATTAGTTGCATAAATCGTCCTACACTAAGCACTGCCCACACAAACACTCACACACATTTAGATCTATATATAAAACACGGAATAAGCAATACAAAAAGAGGGTGGGGTGACTATAGAAGATATAGTTTCAAAATGGATATAGGTAAGTGATGTCGCTAGAAAATGAAACGTCAGCACGGGACGTCATACGCAATGCTATTTTAGATTAATTGTTTCTTTCAAAATATAAATGCATTGGATTTGTTTTAAATGTATAATTAACAAAATGTAATGTTTAGGGGTTAACTAGGAGATACGAGTTATTTAGTTTAAATAAGATTTGATGTCTAAAATATCAACTCTCAAAACTAAAGATGATAAACTGATTTAAACAAAAACAACTCCACTCTCTTAGAACGTTGACAAGCATTGAATATTTCCAGGATGATGTCATGATGAGATTTGCTCGATCCATCATTCAACCAGAATAGTCGTTGTGCTTGCCTTGGCTAGCCACTTCACTTGTTGCCTCAGTGTTTTATCATACTCTCCAATGGAGGTCTACAAAGCAGTTAGAGACACAACGAATGTACTGTTCAATTACAGGCTCCCAATGAAACCAAGTACATATAAATGAACATACACGAAGGACGAATTCGGCGCAAAAGTAATCGTTACATAAAATCCTTAACGCGATTTCTAATACGTTTAAATGACATTTTAAGAAGATGTTAAAATCTAGTGTTGTGAATTTGATCCAATACCAAATACAGTTAGCTAATAAGAAACATTGCCCAACAAAGTAAGAGGTGTCATACAAAGTAAGGAGTGTCATAATAATACTCATTGACGTTCGCATCGTTCACATGACCAAGTAGTGAAAAAAAAACTTGTTTTTGTGTGTTTCCATCCAAACTATTTAGAGTTTGCTTATATCCATTCTATGATGATGTTTAGCGTTATAGTGAGAAAGAAAAGACAAGATCTGAACGTGACAAGACATCCAGAGATAAAAAGCTCTAGTTCATCTTAGTCATCTGAACTGTTCCTCAAAGTCAAAGATATGGCACAGTTAGGGTTAAGGTAACTCAACAAAATGAGCCCTTCTTTACAGGTTCTACAGAGGCCGTAACTCAAGGGGCTATAACCGTCATACACTTCATCTGCAAGAGAGCTAATGAAACAAAATAATATTCTTTTTTTTTTAAATATAGATCTATTTGTTGTACGTGCCTCTAATGTTGATTAATTTGCTCAAATATACAGGGCTTTTTTGTGACGGTGCGCACCTATACGGCGTACTGGCACCTTTTTGAAAACATTATTACTGTTCTTGTATTTGAACGTATATTATTAATTTTTAGTAGTTCCAAGTTAGGCAATCAACTACTGAGTACCGGCACCTAATCACTGAATACGGGCGCCAATTTTTTATTTATTTTTTTTTACAAAAAAAAGCACTGTATATATTTATAAACTATCAAACGGGAGCTTGCCAAGTTTGTTTTTTTTTTTACTGATTCGCAACCTGGACGCGTCAATTCTAAAAAAAACAAACAAACTAAAAAAAAAGGGAAGCTTTCTATTACACCTTTGTATTGAAATGATTGTCATTCCAATTCAAGACACAAGTTAAAGTCCTATAACATTACGATGCGCAAGGTGGAGAAAACGATGGTGGTGGTTCCAGAGAGAGAGAGAGAGAGAGAGAGAGAGAGAGAGAGAGAGGAAAAAGAAAGAGAGTGGGTGTTCCCAATTCAAAACATACAATAATTCACGGGCTCACAAGTATGTGAGGGGGATTTTTAAATGCGGACCTTTTAATGGAATTTCAAAAAGGATGTTCTGGTCAAAATAAACAATGTATAGACTGGTCTGGGGAAAAAAATGAACGGTTGTAGCCAGTGTGTAATATATATAAAGTAGTCACTGTATTGTTCTAAAACATTGAAAAGTTGCTCATGGGACAAAATCATGTACAAAACTGTCAAGCCAAAGGTAAATTCTATTTTGTTAAAATTAATCACAGGCCATGTTTTCCCCATCAAACTGAGCTTAAATTGACAATAGAGTAGGGTCAATAAAAAGCAGCAAAACACAAATTGCCACGAAAGTATTGGGTGTTCCGCTGCTTCGTCCAGGAACCCTGTGGTCGATTGCTAGTCAAGATGACGTTACATTGGTATGATTGATGTTAATAGCGACTTGTCTAGACTTCTCGGTCAACGATTGCCTCTAAATAGGGGGTCTATTCTATTCTATAGTAATGCTGGTACTTACTAATCTTAAGTCATATATATATATATGAGACACATATATATAGCGATAGCCATGCTGCAGTTTGTCTATACTTTACCTGGAGAAAAGAAACGAATCTTGAAACCAGCTTCAACTTGGCATTGATACTACGAAAAATAATCATGAAGCACCGTAATGTATGAGCATTTGAGTTTGGTCCCACATGGGAATGTTACATTATTTTGAACAGACTGACAACACAAACCCACTAACGGCTTCTGACTACTAAAATTACTTTCTATCCTCAACCCTACTATTCATTTATTCTTTCAAACACTTTTTCGGAGATATTTTGAATCGCAATAGGCCAATGTGTGGAAATCAGAGCGACTGACGCGCCATTATCGTGTAGCCTTTTCATGCGATTACAGATTCAATCGAGAGGGAATGGGACTATTGCTGAAGGAAGACAGAATGAGACCAATGATGAATGAAGACAGAATGAGACCAATGATGAATGAAGACAGAATGAGACCAATGATGAAGGAAGACAGAATGAGACCAATGACGAAGTAAGACAGAATGAGACCAATGATGAAGGAAGACAGAATAAGACCAATGATGAAGGAAGACAGAATAAGACCAATGCTAAAGGAAGACAGAATGAGACCAGTGATGAATGAAGACAGAATGAGACCAATGCTAAAGGAAGACAGAATGAGACCAATGATGAAGGAAGACAGAATGAGACCAATGACGAAGGAAGACAGAATGAGACCAATGATGAATGAAGACAGAATGAGACCAATGATGAAGGAAGACAGAATGAGACCAATGATGAAGGAAGAGAGAATGAGACCAATGACGAAGGAAGACAGAATGAGACCAATGATGAAGGAAGACAGAATGAGACCAATGACGAAGGAAGACAGAATGAGACCAATGACGAAGGAAGACAGAATGAGACCAATGATGAAGGAAGACAGAATGAGACCAATGACGAAGGAAGACAGAATGAGACCAATGAAGAAGGAAGACAGAATGAGACCAATGATGAAGGAAGACAGAATGAGACCAATGATGAAGGAAGACAGAATGAGACCAATGATGAAGGAAGACAGAATGAGACCAATGACGAAGGAAGACAGAATGAGACCAATGACGAAGGAAGACAGAATGAGACCAATGACGAAGGAAGACAGAATGAGACCAAGGACACCAAGAAGTAAAGCAGTGATTCCCAAAGTGGTCCATATAGACCCCCAGGGGTCTACGAAGACCTCCAAGGGGTCTACGAAATTAAAAAAATAAATTGGGGGTCTATGAGATGTCCACAGGGGTCTACGGTAATAGATTTCATTTAAGCAGGTCGTAATTAATTTTCACATTCCATTAATGTAATTATTTCATACACTAATATACGATTTGTACCCGAGTTAATCCTTTCAATATTTATCCTGCTATTGAAACGAAACATTCTTGTATTCAATTTCAATACTTATTTAAATAGCTTAATTTTGTCTACATGTAACTAATATTTAAAAAAAAAAAAAAGAAATGTAGACAGTACAGCGTTAATTATTTAAAATTGGGATTCATTCCTTCCTTGTCAAACAACAGTTGCCTAAGTGACTTTTATGACGATATGAAACCAGTTACGCTAGAGGATCATCTGAGACAATGCCACCCTGACAAAAATTAAGATTTGAACAACTTTCGAACACTCAAAGTTCAGACTAGACCCACAAAATCTCTGTTCGACATCATATAGAGAAGATTTTGGTTTGTGAGCGTCTTTCAAGATTTCTTTACTTTACTTTACCTATAGCAAAATACGGAAAACAGCAAAGGTCAAACATTGTTATTACCTTTTTACAAAATCCTACATCTGTTACTATTAAAAGAATTTCTTTAAGCGACAATACAGATTAAGGTCGCTTCGGTGGCATGAGTTATAAAATTAAAACCTTCTTATGTAAATCTTTGCAAAAGATATAAATACAGTTTGGTCAGACAAGGTGTAGTGCTGTGTGCTACAAACTGTCTAATGGTCACCATCTCATCTCATCTATGCCTGTGGTCCTTTCTGGGCATAGACCACCAACCAGCTTTTTCCAGGTATCTCGGTTGTGGGCGAGACTCTCCAACTGTCTCCACGTCTTGCCCATCTGCTTGGCATCTGCTTCCAAATCGCGGTGCTAGTGTAAAGCTCAAGCTGGAGATGGATAGGCCACACCCTTCGCCAGCCTGCATCTAGCATAACATGGCAAGCCCTAGCCTGGAACCCACAAGGAAAGAAGAAGAGGGGACGGCCCAGGGATACATGGCGGTAATGGTCACCGTTTCCTTATATTTCCTTAAGGTTGACCGACGAGACCTGGTTTAGGCTCCAGTTACTCGCCTTTGCCCCCCTTTTGTTAATAAAAACAGTTCCGCAGATTTAATATTTGAGCCACACGTGAAAGATCAAGAAATACACGAGAAACTGCTCTTTGCGAAACCTTTTACAATGATACTTAAGGCACATTAATTAATTAATTAATTAATATTTAATGTTAGAAAGACTAATTCATAGAAAAACAGATTTGTGTATAAAACATTATATCCGTAGTTGTGTAGTTTTAAATTACTATTTCACTCTTCAACGCACCACAGTTAGAAATTTGTTTAAAAATAATGTTGATGAATTTGCAAAAATTTGCAAGTTGAGTAGGGGGTCTACCGAAAACCAGAAAACGTGGCAGGGGGTCTACGAGACAAAAAAGTTTGGGAACCACTGAAGTAAAGGAAAGATCATTTTCTTTATTTCTGCAAGTAACTTTGGCGCGAAAAAAAAGAGGGGGAGAGGAGATCAAGTAATCTACTCTGTATTCACCCGTCACTAAATAGCAGGGCCGGATTTAACCATTTCGCGGGGCCCAGTTTGGGTAGGGATACGGACAATACATGAAATTTAAGAGTTTTTATTAGAAAATAACTTCGTCTTTGCATTTTATTCCTTCTTTTCTAAGTACAGAATTACTTTACGAGCCTTGCGTGTAACAAAGTCATAAAGTATATCATAAGAATTCTGTTTCCTACATAGATCACGCTCAATAGCAAGAATAAACAAATGTTTCAATCTATCTTACAGAATTGTTGATTTCAAGTAATTCTTCATTAATTACAGGAGCTCCTGGTAAATCATGAGGCCGCGGGAAATCTGTTATAAGTTATAAAATGGTTTAATTTAATAATTTACACCTAGAAATAGCGTAGGTCATATGCGGTCGCATAGGCTGCAGTGGCCTAAGGCCGGCCCTGCAAAAAAGCGGCGTATGCTACGCCGTGGGTCGACTATTACAGTTCAATTCAAAGAAATGATTTGGTCTATTCCTACGACGCAAACTAATTATGAATATGTATTCCCCCCCCCCCATCCCAACGTAAACTTTGTGAAAAAATGGCATCATCTGCTCCCTTCAATAAATCTGTTCCTTCTAATAGGCCTATAGTCTATACACTTTATTTTTGTAGGTCAAGGTAAATTCATGGCATTAATTATTTTTAAAACCTTAAAACTTCGAAACATTTTTGTGACATTTTACATGAACATTGAATAGTGGAAAATAAACTGAATCTGTATCTCTAAGCGTTGATTTCTTATTTTTTTGCATCCAAAGCGAGAAAACCACTATTTTACAAAACAATAAAAGGTGTTAGATTTTGCACTTAAATACTGTAGAAACAGAATAAAATTTACAGTTTTAATGTTACATTGTTAGTAGCTGTCTTGTTTTCTCAATAGCTCTTTGTGTAATGTGATGGCAATAGTAACATAGATAGATAATAACAATGACTATAAAGAGAAAATTAATCCTTTACTTAACGTAAGTAGAATAGCAAGCACTATGGACTTAATAATCTTAAGCTCTATTTTCTCTATCAGATGTAGACAGAAGGTCAATGAAGAACGACTGAACACTAGAATTAAAGACGCGATGGTTAACGAATTTAACAAAAAATAGAACGTGTCAGAGTCATGAGAAAAGAAGCAATCAATAATGATGGATATTTTTAATTCTCTCGTGTGTGATTGTTTTTAAGCTCTTAGTTATTGATTGGAACTTTCTTGCTTGAAGAAGACAATCAGCAAACGTTACTTATGCAAACACATATAAACCATTTTAGAAGCAGGCTATGATACCACCATGGTTAGAATAGCGCCTTTGGGGAGATGAGGAGACTGTTACGTTTGACTCGCTCTCTGCTGTCGGTAGATGGGACAATAGCATCAGACTCCCCAATTTACGGGCTGCAAGAGCAGGCCCGAACGTTCGTAATTCAATATAACTGTCCGATGTCCAGACAAAATCAACTGTCTCGAGACTCTATCAGCAGACGATCTTTTGCGCGCACTCATGTGGACTACAGAAAGGAGTATAGAGATGTTATAATAGAAAGTCACATTGTATCAATAGATGTAGATTTGTTTACGTAAAACTGTCAAGTCTTTGCATGATTCATTATAGGCCTACTTAAAAATAAAACTTGGAGAAGAAATCCTTGACAACAGTATGGAAAGTTATTTCCCCCGCAGACTAACGACTATCCCCTGTAACCTTGCTAATGTTTGCTTCAAAGTAGACACTTCAGTTTTGAATCAAGTCGCGATATGTTCAAACAAATATATCTACTAACTATAGGACGACTGCTTGTAGATCTATTTTGTTGAGAACATTTGCTTTAGTACTAGAGTTGTATGTTCAGCGCATTATGTTCTTACAAAAATCCCGACCATCTGTTTCCTTTTTTTTTCTCTTTGAAATAACATTCCAATAGTCCATTTTTTTAAAATTGAAAACTAACCTAGTATATTCAACAAAAGACAGATCCACTTTTAGTCCAGTAAAGTTACTGAATACTAATGCTGTATCTCTAATTAAACAGTTTCAGTCATCTGGTTTTTGTGTACTAGAATAATTCTTTTCAAATCAAAGGGCACTAACACTTGTAGTTCTCTGTAGCAGCCATTCTATACAGAGTGCAAGAGAACAGGGGACGTAAAAATAGTGTCTAGCTACAGAAAGTTTTGCTAGTTTTTTTTTTGCTAATAAAGTTGTACTATAAATGTGTAGTGCTTTTTAAAGTAAAGAAGTTCAACCAACCTGAAAGCTAGTTATATTCAAACGTCTCAATGAAAGTGGTTTAAGATTGGAATAAATGTTTATCTTGCAGGAGAACAAGGGAAACTGAAACAACTATTGAATTTTGAGACTTAAAGATGAATATTTACAACTCGAATGATCGGGCAGTGATCACAGTATGAACATGACATGACATGCAAACTAAATTCATTGAAAGCTATAATGTGTTTAAAAATGAACGTTACAATAGGTTATTTGTCTCTCCTTTTGGCGTGCGACATTCCAGCGCTAAATGTTTTAGCCACATTATGTATGTTTAATTGATTATGTCTCTACATATCAGAATATCTATATTTTGTATGTGTTTATGTCTTCAAACGTAATTCTATGTAAAAAAAAAAGTTATTTTTGTTCAATAGATTTGGGATTGACGTTTGTTGTGTAATTCTTGTTATGTCACTTACATTATAATGTGTGTGTGTGGGTGTATGTGTGTGTGTTTTAATATTGTCCAAAAACAAATGTTAGAAAAAAAAATCGATGCGATTTTCAGTGCACAGGAAAATGGTTTCTTTAATTTATAGAAAGAAACAATAATTTTTTTGTGTTTTATAAATTATCGTCAGATCCTCTCGCACCAAAACGTCGCGTACACGTGGCCATGTCCTCTTAGAGTTAAACTATTCAATCTGTTGAGGACTTTAGTGTTTGCAACACGAGTACAGGGGTCATTGAACATCTACGTAATATAACTTTTTAAAAAAATTCCTTATAAACAATAGCACTCTGGTATCATTGGAAAAATGGAAATTTCTTAATAAGTTGTTATAGACTCGTAAGTGAGGGTCTGCTGACCAAAGCTTTGTGAACCCTATAGATTTGAGAATAAAAAGACGCCCTGAATTACTTATTAAAATTAAAATGTATCCTTTTAATTGGTCTTTCATTAGTAAGTTTGAGTCGTTACTATAACACTATAAATGAAATTATTTTTAAAATGTTAAATACATTCATTAATTGTCAGGGACACCGTATGAAACGTTGTGTTAACTAGTAGTTCAACTATTGGTTTGACAAGCAATTAACACAGGTTTCAAATTAAGTCAGAGAAATGATATGCATCTCTTTTTATAGCTAGCAAAGATCCAGTTAAAAAGACGTAGTATAACACTGACAAGTGACCAGCTTAGAACCAGATAGAAGGGAGTATTATAACACTGACTAGTGACCAGCTAAGATGCAGATAGAATGACGTATTATAACACTGACAGGTGATCAGCTTAGAACCAGATAGAATGCCGTAGTATAATACTGACAAGTGATCAACTTAGAACTATATAGAATGGCGTAGTATAAAACCGACAGGTGACCAGCTTAGAACCAGATAGAATGGCGTAGTATAACACTGACAGGTGACCAGCTTAGAACCAGATAGAATGGCGTAGTATAACACTGACAGGTGACCAGCTTAGAACCATATAGAATGGCGTAGTATAACACTGACAGCAGGTGACCAGCTTAGAACCAGATAGAATGGCGTAGTATAACACTGACAGGTGACTAGCTTAGAACCATATAGAATGGCGTAGTATAACACTGACAGCAGGTGACCAGCTTAGAACCAGATAGAATGGCGTAGTATAACACTGACAGGTGACCAGCTTAGAACCAGATAGAATGGCGTAGTATAACACTGACAGGTGACCAGCTTAGAACCATATAGAATGCCGTAGTATAACACTGACAGCAGGTCACTAGCTTAGAACCATATAGAATGGCGTAGTATAACACTGACAGGTGATCAGCTTAGAACCAGATAGAATGCCGTAGTATAACACTGACAAGTGATCAGCTTAGAACCATATAGAATGGCGTAGTATAACACTGACAAGTGATCAGCTTAGAACCAGATAGAATGGCGTAGTATAACACTGACAGGTGACCAGCTTAGAACCAGATAGAATGGCGTAGTATAACACTGACAGGTGACCAGCTTAGAACCATATAGAATGCCGTAGTATAACACTGACAGCAGGTCACTAGCTTAGAACCATATAGAATGGCGTAGTATAACACTGACAGGTGATCAGCTTAGAACCAGATAGAATGGCGTAGTATAACACTGACAGGTGATCAGCTTAGAACCAGATAGAATGGCGTAGTATAACACTGACAGGTGACCAGCTTAGAACCAGATAGAATGACGTAGTATAACACTGAAAGTGATCAACTTAGAACCAGATAGAATGACGTAGTATAACACTGAAAGTGATCAACTTAGAACCAGATAGAATGGCGTAGTATAACACTGACAGGTGACCAGCTTAGAACCATATAGAATGGCGTAGTATAACACCGACAGGTGACTAGCTTAGAACCAGATAGAATGGCGTAGTATAACACTGACAGGTGACCAGCTTAGAACCAGATAGAATGGCGTAGTATAACACTGACAGGTGACCAGCTTAAAACCAGATAGAATGGCGTAGTATAACACCGACAGGTGACCAGATTAGAACCATATAGAATGACGTAGTATAACACTGACAAGTGATCAGCTTAGAACTATATAGAATGGCGTAGTATAAAACCGACAGGTGACCAGCTTAGAACCAGATAGAATGGCGTAGTATAACACCGACTGGTGACCAGATTAGAACCATATAGAATGCCGTAGTATAACACTGACAGGTGATCAGCTTAGAACCATATAGAATGGCGTAGTATAAAACCGACAGGTGACCAGCTTAGAACCATATAGAATGCCGTAGTATAACACTGACAGGTGATCAGCTTAGAACCATATAGAATGACGTAGTATAACACTGACAGGTGATCAGCTTAGAACCAGATAGAATGGCGTAGTATAACACTGACAGCAGGTGACTAGCTTAGAACCATATAGAATGTAGTATAACACTGACAGGTGATCAGCTTACAACCATATAGAATGGCGTAGTATAACACTGACAGGTGATCAGCTTAGAACCATACAGAATGGCGTAGTATAACAATGACAGGTGACCAGCTTAGAACCATATAGAATGGCGTAGTATAACAATGACAGGTGACCAGCTTAGAACCAGATAGAATGGCGTAGTATAACACTGACAGGTGACCAGCTTAGAACCAGATAGAATGGCGTAGTATAACACTGACAGGTGACCAGCTTAGAACCAGATAGAATGGCGTAGTATAACACTGACAAGTGATCAGCTTAGAACCATATAGAATGGCGTAGTATAACACTGACAAGTGATCAGCTTAGAACCATATAGAATGGCGTAGTATAACAATGACAGGTGACCAGCTTAGAACCAGATAGAATGGCGTAGTATAACACTGACAGGTGACCAGCTTAGAACCAGATAGAATGGCGTAGTATAACACTGACAGGTGACCAGCTTAGAACCAGATAGAATGGCGTAGTATAACACTGACAGGTGACCAGCTTAGAACCAGATAGAATGGCGTAGTATAACACTGACAGGTGACCAGCTTAGAACCAGATAGAATGGCGTAGTATAACAATGACAGGTGACCAGCTTAGAACCATATAGAATGGCGTAGTATAACACTGACAGGTGACCAGCTTAGAACCATATAGAATGGCGTAGTATAACACTGACAGCAGGTGACTAGCTTAGAACCATATAGAATGGCGTAGTATAACACTGACAGGTGACCAGCTTAGAACCATATAGAATGGCGTAGTATAACACTGACAGGTGACCAGCTTAGAACCATATAGAATGGCGTAGTATAACACTGACAGCAGGTGACTAGCTTAGAACCATATAGAATGGCGTAGTATAACACTGACAGCAGGTGACTAGCTTAGAACCATATAGAATGCCGTAGTATAACACTGACAGCAGGTGACTAGCTTAGAACCATATAGAATGCCGTAGTATAACACTGACAGGTCACTAGCTTAGAACCAGATAGAATGGCGTAGTATAACACTGACAGGTGACCAGCTTAGAACCAGATAGAATGACGTAGTATAACACTGACAGGTGACCAGCTTAGAACCAGATAGAATGCCGTAGTATAACACTGACAGGTGATCAGCTTAGAACCAGATAGAATGGCGTAGTATAACACTGACAGGTGATCAGCTTAGAACCAGATAGAATGGCGTAGTATAACACTGACAGGTGACCAGCTTAGAACCAGATAGAATGGCGTAGTATAACACTGACAGGTGACCAGCTTAGAACCAGATAGAATGGCGTAGTATAACACTGACAGGTGATCAGCTTAGAACCATATAGAATGGCGTAGTATAACACTGACAGGTGACCAGCTTAGAACCAGATAGAATGGCTTAGTATAACACTGACAGGTGACCAGCTTAGAACCAGATAGAATGGCGTAGTATAACACTGACAGGTGATCAGCTTAGAACCAGATAGAATGACGTAGTATAACACTGAAAGTGATCAGCTTAGAACCAGATAGAATGGCGTAGTATAACACTGACAGGTGACCAGCTTAGAACCAGATAGAATGACGTAGTATAACACTGAAAGTGATCAGCTTAGAACCAGATAGAATGGCGTAGTATAACACTGACAGGTGACCAGCTTAGAACCAGATAGAATGACGTAGTATAACACTGAAAGTGATCAGCTTAGAACCAGATAGAATGCCGTAGTATATCTCGTTATCAAAATATTTTTTTAAAAGCACTTCCACGGATGGTCAATGAAATTTGTAATAAATATATCTTTCCATTGCCCTGCCTCTTTACATCAATACAGCTTTTTTTTTTTAAATACTCGTCAATTGTTGTTTTTTTTTTTGTCTTCTGGGAAGTGATGGTCACGGCATGGAAATTGTGAAACGCGTGAGAATGGTTGGTTACCAGAAAATGTAAAAATACAAAAAAAAAATTGAAATGGAAGCAAACAGAAAATGAGAAAAAAATTATTTTTTTTTAAACTGCCTTTTACCTCTATATATAATGACAGCCCATATATCTCTTCAGTCTACTCCACTCATGCCTGTCTTGTTTAGATCTCAAAAAACTAATCAAAGCGCTACTGAGATTCAGACATTATTACTTAGTGCTCAAAACAGATACAGGTTCTTTTAGCTACTTCCGAAAACGAACTCTTTTGTTTAATCAAATTAAATATGTTAACGTTTTTTTTATACATGCATCTTTTTTTAAACAAGAATAAAGTCGTATATAGTTATACTACAAAATAATAATAATCTGTAGTAAGGGAAAGAAAGTAGGTATAAAAAATACTTACTTTACAGATAGTGTCGATCAGTGATATTGTATGTGTGTGAAAAACTGCTTTTATCTTGTTTTAAAACAAAACATCATACCAAATCACTATGATTGTCTGATACAAATTTCCAACACGTTATTTCTCCCACTTCCCATTATTGGATCAAGTTGAAGCCTTTCAGTGTTTCTAGCAACTATTCTTTTATCAACCAATCGTAATGAATACAATTTGTGGTATATAGAGAAAGTACTAGATAAGGGGAGATACGTGTTGTATATAAAATAAGGTCGTCGCCTTAAAATTTGAAACTTACAATAGATAACTATAATATCTTTCTATTTCTATAAACACTTGTCTGGCGCAGTGGCTAGCGTGTCGACATTCTATCAAGGAGGCTTGAGCACTCGAGTTCAAATTCAAATCGAGCTAATTCTTTTTTTTTAAATTGCTTTTAAAAAGTCAGCAAGGAAACCTTCTCTCATACACCCTCTCCCCACCATCCCTCCCAACTGGCCCACAAAAGTGATAGGAGCATAGCACGCCGAGTATTCAGAAAGCACACAGTAGCATTAAACAAAGATTAATTAGGTTATAAAATATTTCCAGTCGCACTAATGTATTATTGTTAGTCTAGATCTACCTTTAATTATATTAATTAATTCATTCATGATTGATTCAAAATAAGGTTAGGTTTTGGAAAAAGTATTTGTGTTTATATTTTACTTGTTTTTGTAGAGACTGCGCGTGGAAACCTTCTCCCAGATACCCCCAGCCCAAGTGACTGGACAATAGCGCATTCAGAAAGCTAAAAGCATGAAATAGCGCTGAACAAAAACAATTGGTAAAAATATTTCCAACCGCACAGATTTATTTTGTTAGTCTAGATCTATTACAAATTAATTACAGGATTGATAACAAATAATTGATGCAAATACACTTTATATAAGCTTTGTTTAAAAAATTATTTAAAAAAAAATTGTACTTGTTTCTTGATTAAAATCAACAAAGCTGAGAGTCATAAAGTATTACAACGTGAAAACCAAACTATTCTAAGTGAATATGATCAACAACTAAAGGGTATAAAAGAAAAAGAAACGACAGCTACGGACTCATAGATTGTATCACTTCAACACTTTATCACAGAATGAAATAACAGTTTTCGATAGTGTAGAATCGATGACACTACGTGAGATTGGGCACCAAAGTTCAAATCAACATTGCTGACATTTGCAACGAATTAGTGGCAACGTGACACCAAACAAAACACATCTTGGAGAGTCCCGACTTGCTCTATTAATAATAGACTATAACAACAGAGGCGCACAGATGCAGTTTTGTTCATTTGTTCCATGTCATCTGAGAGTGGTTCTCTGTCGATATCATCATTTAGAATAATGCCTACATTACACCTAGATCAAGAGAGTAGACTTAGCATACGAAAGAAATAATAAATAAATAAATAAATAAATAAATTAAAGTGAGGAAGTATTTGTGCTAGTCCATACTTAAGGCATGCAACATAATAAATCTATGTGTTAACCCTACACAACATAACTCTACTCGCCAACAGATACAAACAATATGACAGTGCTAGCTGCACGTCCGAACCCAAACATGAAGGAGCCAAATGTGCGCTTGTATTTGTTTGCATTGGTCAGCAAAGGGCGAGTATTTGTTTGCATTGGTCAGAAAAGGGCGAGTGTTTGTGACTAGATGTGACAACGATAAGGGAAGGGATGGGGGAGAGTCAATACTTTCAACACATATTTCGTGATAAAGGTGAAATGTTTGCTACACGGAGGAGGTGCGGGGTGGGAAGGATGACGTGAAGAAACAGCTTCACGATATACAAAGGACATGGGGTGGGCAGGTTAATGAAGCTACTTACATAGTTAGGATGATACCATGCATTACATTCGTTCATAAAATAAATCAAAGACAATGGAGCAGAAGCAATAGGTCGAGAATATATTTCTATAGGAATCGAAGCTTCTTTCCCCGTAAGAATCGGAAACAATTCTTTCCACTGTTACTAATTCTCACTCGGAATGAAAGATAACATAGCACTAGGTGCTCGGTATAAGAAAAATGTGACGGTGTGAATTAAAAACCCAGTGTTTATGTTTCGGTATAACACGGTCGATTGAGTGCATTAGTTGCCCTTAGCTCATGTCTTGGAAAGTGTTAAACTCTTTACATTTCCATTTCAAACTATAAAATATTTATGTCATACTCAATGGAACGAAATAGAAATAAAAACATAAATAAAAATTGTTTCACTCGGTCATACGAACAATCTCTGCTAAAGGGGCGTTTTTCTTTCCAAAACACTTAAAGTGATAGCATTTTAAAATTAAATATCCTATTTTCAAGTTTCCAGAATCTGTCCTTAATGTTATCAAGCTGAACTTGAAAAAGATCCAATCAATGTTGCAATTATCAGAGAGTACTTTTCCTATTTCAAAACACTTTTTTTTTCAATCCTCGATTCTTTGCTCTAATTATTATATCCTATGTTTCCATTCCAAATTCGCGATAGGTACAAGAAAAACTGTTCGCCCCTAGCTCCGATATGTGGATGTAATCAAACGGGACCTCAAATCAATGCTGACCACTGGGAAGACATAGCCCTAGACCACACTATGTGAAGAGAGATGGTCACAAAGAAAGGTGAGGGCAGCGATAAAAGCATTGGCATCAGCTCAGAAAGAAACGCGAACCATACGTAAAATGGCTGGTTCCTCTACCACCAAAGCCAATGCCACCTCTACCTGCGTTGTATGTGGACGGGAATGTCTCTTCTGAAAAGGGCTCTACAGTTCCATGAACAAATGTTCTACGACATGAACCATGACTGAAGGAGGCCAACCAACAATATATTTATTGTCTTCTGTTCCTCAATTGTGCTCTACACCAGCTCTACATTTTTATATAATGGAAATAGATATTAGTTATGTATATATATATATATATATATATAAAGAGAGACAGAGAGAGAGAGAGAGAAGAGAGAGAGAGAGAGAGATAAAGAAAGAGAGAAGATATTTTTATCGAAACTCTAAGTATTATTTAATTGCATCGGTATAAAATTAACGCTTTAAAATATAAAATACAAAGAAAGAAGGGGCTGAAGATAAAATAGCCATAGCAATAGTTAAATTATCAAGACAGAAATACCAGGAGAAATATGCTAATTTATTCTCAAACGTGCATACATTAGACGAGTCTCTAAAGCCTTTATAAATACAAACTTCGAGATTGACAAAGCATTTAGAAATAATCGATGTAAAACGTTCTTTTAAAATTTTCTAACTTTTAAAATACATCTACGATTGTCCTGAATAGTCCCATATGAAATGCGTAAATGACACCAAAACACATGAAACAAATGAGGAATGTTTTATCTTAAATTAGACTCTTCACACTTGTGTCTCCAGAAATGATTGTCTGGTTACAAGTCATTTCAAAATACCAATAAAGTCACTAGATCTTTTGACACAGATACAAGCAGTGTGCTTCAGCGAGAAGTTTTTGATACAATCGAATATAGCTTTCCTTATAAAAACCACCAATCTATTATATGACATTAAAATGATAGTATTCTTCTTCGCTAAGCAGCTAAACGTGACTAAATAAACAACTGTTCTCACACACAGGACCAAGCGTTTCTAAGGCTACAACAATACATCTGTAGACTATAACCAATGGGAGACTTCATATATCGATTGTACTTGCTCTCTCATTAAGCCGTGCTGATAAGAAACCCAAAACACGGCGCCTAGATTAATGTTAAGAAGTGCTGCTGAATATTTGATGACCGCCATTCCTAGCAACACTGTAAGGAAACATTACCTTTTATTATTATTAAATGAGTCTTTTCAAACTTAACAGATGAAAAAAGAACAAAAGTTACTTTCTCAGAGCGAACTAGGTTTGTTGAAATCGCCTGAACAGAAACATCAAGTATGCCCGTCACAGAGTAAAAAAAGGCCGATGCTTAGAAATAGTTGAGCGCGAAGAAAATAAAATGAATCGATATCTCTCTCTATATATATACATACACAATATTTGTTTCGCAGGAACACCAAACCTTTCAACACTACTTTTGTTATGTCAAAACGGATTAACGCAATAAAAATGTATCATGAAAATGTATTATAAAAGTTATTATGAAATTATAGTATAAATGTGTGCCAAAAAAAAAAAAAAGTCTAACCTTATCACTGATATGAAACAATGTCTACATTCAGTCGCAAATTTTAAACGCCAGTGATACAACTATTTTTTTTTACAATGTCTCTGTTCTATGTTATAAAAAAAATTTAACGGAGTAAATGAAACTAGGTGTCAGAGAAAAGAGTGAGGAAGGTAAAATGAATGTAGATCTGTGCAAACGAATTACCCCGCCACTCACTATTCTAACAGGCTTAATAGATATGTTTCTTAGCAACGAGCTGTTTAATGAAACATAAAAACAAATTATGTTTCACACAAAATCAATAAGAGCGAAATGACTGCAATAAATCTTCTGAAGAAATGAACACAATACAAATCTCAAAATAGGCGATATCAGGTAGATTTAAACCTCAGGTAAGTCAACACCGTGTGCTAGCAGAGTAGACACATGGAGAGAGAGAGAGAGAGAGAGAGAGAGAGAGAGAGAGAGAGATCTCAGTGTTTACAAACACTTGCCGCTAGACCTACACGCAGACATGCGGAAATCCAAATTGATCACATCCAAACAACAAAAGTATCACTTTGTAAATAACTTAAAGCAAGAAATAATCCAAGTCTGTCCACGGGTAACAACACCACATTGTGAAAGAGAGATGTAGATCTATTAGGAACAGATACGTGATGACTAGGTAAGCCTGCTCCGACAGAGCTAGTGAGCAGGATGAGTAATGTTGAACATACGAAAGGAGAGACACACAAGCAAAAAAAAGCTACGAGGGCTGAAACAGACGGCAAATCAATAGAACCTTGGGTGTCGTCTCTCTACTTCTCTATCACTCACTGGATGATTGCAGGACGTCGGAAATGCATGTATTTTATGGCTCTTTTGCCAGGACAAACATATAGCGAATCTAAACGTTGAATGGGATGACCCTAAGCTCTATAATATCAATTAGATGCCTTAGTTTCGGATGTGCTAAATTCGAAAAAAAAATGTTTTCACTATTTATCAATTTTGATCAAATCCATATTATAATTTTCATGGAACATAGTTTATTATCATTATTTGTTCACTTTGCGACAGAGCTTTCAAACTAAAGTTCAGAAAGACACTTAAAGAAAAGGAAAGGAGCACCACACACATTGAGAATGTACAAACCAGGATGAGAAAAACAAATCGTAACAAGGCATTGATTTCCTGTAGCTCATTATTTGTAGATAAATGTAGGCTTAGACTAGCGGTACGACAGTCATTGGAAATACACAACTAGATTATTGAGTGGCAAAATAAGTTTTAGTTTATAAGCAAATGAAAGACGAAAGGTCGATAAATCCGACTTTTTCAAAGCTAGGTTTGTACCTGAAAATTACTTCAGATATTAATTCTTTAGTCTGATTACTATGAAAAATAACAGCACAATGTAGACCTAGTTTCTATTCTAATAAACATTTTGCTAGTGGTATTTATGCCTGTGAAGTTACTCTGAAATCAAAGAACTAATTCACTTATTGAACAAGATACTTGTGACAAAAAAATGAGCAAGTATCTTCAGTGACTTGTGGTACTCTCAGGCCCTGTTCAAGTCAAGTGACTCTTGTCAAGATCTAGAGCAAGCTAGCAGACACACTCACACAAAAGAAATCGATACGCTATAAACTACTTGGCTTGTTTTTATGACTATGCTATTTAGGGTTACAGTTTCTTCATGATTGCTCAACTGTACACTTCCAATCATGAGGCAATCTTAGTCCAAGCAAGACACCCAACACTTAACAGAGGAGTAATATTCGGTTTCGCTCTATCGATATATATATATATATATATATATATATATATATATATATATATATATATATATATATATATATATATATATATATATATATATATATACTAGACAGATATTACCCGCTGCCAGTCACATGTAAATTATGAGTGAGTCTGGTGTGAATGTACACTCTGGTTTCTTATAGTTATAATGTTTTTTGTTTGGTGTAATGCACAAATTGTAAGACAAATTTCCTTACGGATAATAAAGATTATTATTATTATTATTATTATTATTATTATTATTATTACGGTATTGTCTAATGAAAGAATGTTCATCAGGAAATCTGAATTCGCAGATATTAGGAACGCATTTATGTAAAAAATGATTTTGAAAAATTAAATTTGAAGGTTAATTTTATTATATAATGAAATCAATGGACCTTCTTTTGTATTTTCGTGTGTCTAAGTAAAAAACTATATGCGCAAAGTGTAGTTCTTAAAATTAGATCTAGATCTAAATCCTTTCGATCTTTTCTCATGTCAACATAGTAAACATGGCCTAGATTTATAAAATACTATACTTTCATAGAGTTGGTCAACTTTTTTTTTGTTGAGGGTCTTAAGTTTGTTTTAGGGCTACAATACATACACTACGGTCTAAGTTAGTACCCAAGGAACATTTATGCCAAGTTTTATTAAGATTGGTCAAACGTTTTAATTTCTATTCGGCACATACATACATACATACATACATACGCCTTACTTTCTACTTTCTAATTATATATATAGCATTTTACGTCTCGAGAGACGATCTTATGCATCTCGCAAAGTTCTAGTTTATAAGGTTTTATCAACAGATGCATGACATGCAGAACAGATTATACGGTAAGAAAATGGAGAAAAAAAAGTAAAAACTAATTCTTGTCAATCTACCTTTCTACATTTTCTTTGCGTAATCAATGTGAACAGAATGGTTGAAACTGATTTTTGTCTACCTGTATTTGCTGAATTATTTCTTGCTATATGTTTGCGCTCTGATGAGCTCGTAAATTGTTCAAGCATTTCAAGATCAAACTCACACGTTGATACAACTGTGTTTGTGTAAACTGTGTATGTGTCAACAATGAAAAATCATAAATAATGATTAGCTCGGACAAGTTTTGGCTCTCTCGTTCAATCAATACTTGAGACATTAAGAAGAAACAAAATGAATTTTTTTTTATTCCACGCTCTATATTAGCAAAGGTTAAGCCTGTCAAAGTAAGAGTGAACCAGGCCAGAGTGGTTTTGAAGATGTCAGACCTTGTTTAGACAGGCGAACTATACACGCACCCAGGGAGAGTAAAGTAGGAAGAAGAGTCTACTTGTGGCACTATGGAACTGTGAGGGCTGCCAACACCATACCAACTGTTCTCAAACCATACACAACAGACAGCAAGCAAGAAACGGTCAAACATTTATCCTAGCTAATGAGATGAACACTTCAGAAAAACAAGCACGATTTACTAAGGACACTTACAAACAAAGAACATCGCGTATCATAGTATTATTAGCATGGCCATTTTTTTATTATTATTTTTTTTTACAAAACTTATATCAACTCTTATCTGTCTGGTAAAAAGTTCGTATATTCTCGGATCAAGCTGAAATTCTGCACAATTATTTCTAGTACCTGACTCAGAATCAATAGAAAAAAGAAAAAAAAACACAATAAGTTAATTAACTATTGGTAATTTTTTTTTTGTGTGTGTTATCTAACAAGGGAAAAAAATCGTACAAAACCAAAAACTATTGGTTAAAATATTTCTAATCGCACAATTTATTGTTGTTAGTCTAGATCTAAATTACAAATTTTATCATATGACTGATCCAAGTTAATTGATACGATGACACTTAGTATAAACTTTTTTTTGTTGTAAGTATTGTTATGTTTTTAGCGGCCCCCGTAAGGGGAAAAAGCCGCTATTAGGTTTGTGCAAAATGTCCGTCTGTCCGTCTGTCTGTCCGTCTGTCACACTCAGATCTCGAAAACTAGAAGAGATATGAAAAATATTATTTCATCATTAAATGCGGCTTGAAAAGTTTAGGTGCAACGGCTACTTTTGGTTTTCTAAAAGCAAACCGTTTAATTTATAAAATTAATTATGCTAGCGATTTTTTCATTAAAATACACCAATTCTAAAACAATTACGTAAATGTAAGGGAGGCAATGTTACAATATGCTAACAAAGATGTACATTTTTTGTGTATTTTCAGTATCACTAAGTCAAATATATTTATAAAGGAAATGTTTACAACAAATATAAATAATAGTTAAATATGTTTTTTCTGGTCAACTAGCTGCTAAAATTAAAAGAAAACATTTCTGTTTGTTTATAAAGGCTAATAATGCACTTTGTATGTAAATATCACGCACATTTTAAAAAATGGACTTTCTATGCAGCGACTTTCGTGCAGTAGCGTAACGTCGCAACATGCTATGGTGCTAAACCAATTCCTTAAACTTTTTAAAAAAATCAGATTTTATTTATTTTTTGTTTAGTGCCCCCATCCGAATAAAAGAAGATTATTTTTGTGCGTTTTGTCTGTTGGTCAGTCTGTCCGTCATGATTAGATAAACAAAATACACTAGAGGCTATTGTAAATCTGATTTAATTTTTCATTCAGAAATACTGCAATAGTTTTAAGTATTTATAATAGATTGTTTTGGATGTTTTGTGAAAAACAAATTAATGCCAATGAATATTTGTTTGCTCTTCTAACTTATATTAGATTTTATTTCCATGCTTAAAGTTGCAAGAAACACATGATCTTTAATATATTGTTCCGGTTTTTTTAATGTAAATAGCATATAAATGCTAAATAAAAATATCTATACTGATTTATATTTAATTTCTAATAAAGTTGTTCCGGATATTGTTTTATAAAAAAAAATTATGTCAAATGGTTGTTTGAAATCGCATAATTGACTAATATTACACTTATATTCTTTGACACTGTGTCACTATAGTTTATTTATCAATATCAATTGTTCCGAATTTTTAATTTAAAACAAAAATATGTCAAATAATTTTATTTTTTCAAAAATATCGACAATAGGTTATGACTTATTTTACAGTTAATTTTCTTGCCTAAACAAAATAAAAGTTGTTTAATCGGTAAAGAATGTTCCGGATTTAGATTCGAAAAAGAAATCGACCTACATTACCTTAATTTTCTTACAAATCGTCGCCAAAAATGATCCGAATTTTATATGAAAAATCTAATAACGCTAATAAATGTTTGAAATCCCTCTTCTAATAAATAAAACAAAAACTTTTCTTATTTACGAAAATTGGCTGTTCCGGATTTTTTATGAACAATAGTTTAACTCTATTTATGTAAAATCGCACTTCTCTCTTACACTACATTTATCTTTCTAGCTAAAACGTTAGAAAATCTAATTATCGTTAATATTATGCTCCTATTTTTAAGGAAAACAACTTCCTAACACCAAAGTATGGTTTGAAAAAATCTCCATAAGGCTATGGTACATCCAATTTTCATAATAGACCATCCCACAAATTTAATTAACGGCATTTGATTAATCTGGAATTCTTATTTTCTCTCACTATAAATATATAAACATCCGGAACAATCTATTATAGAAACTTAAAACTAATGCGATGTTTCGGAAGGGAAATTAAATTTTAATAAGATTTTCAATAGCTTTTATTATTTTTTTCTGGCTATTAACATAACGGACAGACAGACTGACAGACAAAACAAAAAAAAAGCGTCTTTAATCCTTATATATATATATATATATATATATATATATATATATATATATATATATATATATATATATATATATATTAAGTCTAACTAGCACATCAACGTGTGACGTAATGGAATCTTTCCTTTGACGTCATTCGGAGTTAATTCTTTAAATGAAATGCTAAAAGATCTCACTCGGTGCATCAATGTCTATGAACACTCGACAAGCTGCTCGTATAGATGACATTTTTTAGTCTAACTAGAACGTGTGACGTAATGGAATCTTTTTCCTTTGACGTCATATGGAGTTAGTTCTTTAAATGAAATGCTAAAAGATCTCACTCGGTGCACCAATGTCTATGAACCCTCAACAAGCTGCTCGTATAGAAGACATTTTTTAGTCTAACTAGGCAGTGTGACGTAGTGGATTTTTTTCCTTTGACGTCATATGGAATAAATTCTTTTAATGCTAAAACAACTCGGTATAGTAATGTTTATTAAACCTCGTAATGTGACTCGCATTTTAAAAAGACATAATAGCTAGATTTAGATCTAATCTAGATTTTTTACACTAGATCTAGATATTTTTTTTTACACTAGAGCTAGATTTTTTACAATAGATCTAGATTTTTTTTCTTACACGAGCTAGATTTTAAAAACTAGATTTAGATTTAAGTTCTAATTAAAAGCATTACAGAATCTAGATCTAGAATTTCTTGGTCTAGTTTAGATATATTATCAATAGTAGGCTATTAGTTTGTAACCAGTTTGTCATTAGATTAAGAGCAATGCCTGGTCGTGCGGTTAGCGCGCAGGACTGATTATCTCTACGGTGTCGGTTTCATACCCTGCTCGATGCCATCCTTAGTCGACCAGCGAATATGCGGATCCGACAGGGATCCGTCTCCCACGGGGGCCGCCTCTGAGTTTGTGTGGGAACACAAACTCTCTTTGTAATCTTGTTCTTGTTTCTGTTTTAATTACGTTTTAGTTAATCCATTGGTTTGACCACATATCAGGCTGCGAAATCTTACTTATGTCACAAATACATAGTATCCATGCCACAACAAAAAAAAAAGGTCCCAACTATTATGAGCTGGACATGTAATCAATATGCCTGACTATCGCAACCCCAAACGACTTTATTATTTGGCGCTTTGAGTTGGAAAGCGCTCCCATGGAGATCAACAGAAGAATATAAACATTCTCTCAAGTAACGTGGAATCGACACTCAAGACAAGCACTTGATGTTCCTTACGGCATAGAGCCGTCAATGTCGCGTTTCAAGCAAAGAGGACAGCAGCAAAGTACATAAACTAAGAACGAAAGCAGCAAACACTTACAATACCGGGAAGGAAGCATACAGAAATGATCGGCAAGAATAAATCTGGCTTCAAAAAACATGACGGATATGCAAGCCAGCTCTGGATATGGATGCCTTCTGGCTCTGACAAAAGGAATACCCTTAGTTGTGCACATAATCGTTACAGCAAATATAACATACAAATTAAGGGTCCAGCGACTGAGTGGAAAATGGAATTTTCTGCCCTGATCTATACCAAGGTCCAAGAAGTAATGTGTTGACTACAAAACAGCTGATCTCCAAAGGACATAGTGAATTTTATTTAGCATAGTCAAAGTTGTGATTGGCTGACAAAAACGGCGCTCTTTGTAGGAGGTTGAAATAGGCAGGGACACAACAGATGCCAGCACTCTTTATTCAAGTTTAGTCACGTGACGGCAGACTACGTAACAAACGTGACCCTCTGCCCTGCATAAGATATTACGCTGACATTGGCGTGAGAAGAGGTACCCATTCATTTTCTGCAAATCTTCGCCAGAAATCTAGTGGCTGACAGCAATTTTAAATTACACAGAGAAAAAAGAAAAGGTTTCGTAAAACAAAAAAATGTTTTCAGCTTATTTAAGTTTTGTTAATGTGGTTACCGCTAAATTATCTAAAACCAGATAAGGTTGAAAAAAAACAAAAAAAAAAAAAACACGGAGAATAACAGATTACAAATGTATTAATATTTTGTGTGAAGTTATTGATTGACCATTGTAAGATTAAATAATGCGGAGCAGGGGGTCAAATGGATGAGGATTACCATCAAACGACACTAGTGATTGGTGTTAGTCTCACAGTAGGATTTGTTCTGGGCACGACTCGTGTAGGCTGAACTGAAAATGCCTGTTGTTGTAGCAATTCATGACACTTTTTTTTTCTTTTGACCGCAGCAACAAAATGTCTGACTCTAAAATTCAATATGGAGATAGTTCAGATGATGCTATTCAAATTTAGGAGAAGGTAAAGCTTTCTTTGTGGCAGAGGCGTAGTGAAAGGGGGGGGGGGCAAGGGGGCACGATGCCATGGGCGCTACTCTCAAGGGGGCGTCACACGCAGAGTTGCGGCAAAAAAAACTATTGTAGGTAGATATTATAGTTAGGTAATACATTCAAAGGTTATTTGTATTATACTATTATGAAATACTTTATTTTATTTATGTCTATATTTCTATGTGATGTTCATGGTAAATGGAGGGGGGGGGGGGGCGCCAATACAGTACCTTTCCAGGTGAAAGTTTTGCTCACTGCACCTCTGCTTTGTGATACAAGACTGACAGTCATAATTATGTTCAACACAGAGTATTTGTCTTAGTTTTAAGTTTTAAAAAGTCCGGGTCTCAAATTTCTTGCCTTTGGACCAGCTCACATCTCAATTACAAAGAAAAGGACGCCTGTTATAAGTTGTCTTGACATGACCAACGCATAATTTTTCGCCCCAGCACAGGGCACAACAGAATGAGACAATATGTTCCGAAAGCTTAAAGTCGGGACTAGCGAAACTTGCCATTGTGGGGCATCACCAAAGATTGCTGACTATGTCCTTGAAAGCTGCATACTATATCAAGAGGCCCGAACAAGACTATTGCCCCGAAACCCTCCTATACTAGAAAAAGGAAACCTGCCTAATCTGGAAACCACTGCGCAGTTCATTTCAGATATAGGATTACTAATATGAACCCTCCGACAAGAAAAATGAGAACGAAGAAGTAGAGTTCTTTCTCTAGTGGTTAAAAAGCAATGTTGTGGAAAAGCTTTGCCAGCCACATGGATAACAGGTGAAAGTGTGGCCTGCTCAGATGCCCTCTTCTTTCTGGTTATCTCTTCTTCCTATACTTAAACGCCTTGGACTATACAATAATACGTATAGGTAGGTACACTTGTATTCCAGTTGGGGATAAGACCCACACACAAAAAAATTGGATTGTATGTCTGTGCATACACTATGAATGCCTAGTTAAAAAAAAGGGCACGCTTTACATGACCTTGCTTAGCAGTCGCACTGTTGCACCTATGAACATATTTTAAGCGCGATGAAGTCAATAAAAAATAAGAAAATTCTAATACGTCATCGATTTAAGTCCGTGCTGTCATTTTACCTTCTTTAAAAAAAAAATGATTTTAAATAGCATGTAAAGGTTTGCAATATAACAGATGAAAAATTTAACAGAATGAAAACATACGCACACACACAAAATCTGGTAATATCTTTTTCATTGGTGTTGCAGAGAACAGAGAAGCAAAGATTGTTCACCGGCAAAAACCAAAAGGCAGGCGCCCCAATGGCAGACCACGAATACGGTGACGTAGAGGCAGATCTACAACAGCTTAAAGTCCGGGCACGGAGACGTACAGCAAAAAATAGATCCGAATGGAGAGATGTGCTAGAGCAGGCCAGGGCCCTCCATGTAGCGCCACTGGGATGGATGGATGTTACCAATACCGTCAACAAGAGATCAAACAAGCGAAAGAATATATATGTATACACATTTAGATTTAGTACAGACAACCTCAAACAAGCGAAAGTATATATATATATATATATATATATATATATATATATATATATATATATATATATATATATATATACATTTTGTACAGACAATCTCAAACAAGCGAAAGTATATATGTGTATACACATTTTGTACAGACAACCTCTAACAAGCGAAAGTATATATATATATATGTATACGCATTTTGTACAGACAACCTCAAACAAGCGAAAGTATATATGTGTATACACATTTTGTACAGACAACCTCAAACAAGCAAAAGTATATATGTGCATACACATTTTGTACAGACCTCAAACAAGCGAAAGTATATATGTGTATACACATTTTGTACAGACAACCTCAAACAAGCGAAATTATAAATATATGTATATACACATTTTGTACAGACAACCTCAAACAAGCGAAAGTATATATATGTATACACATTTTGTACAGACAACCTCAAACAAGCGAAATTATAAATATATTTATATACACATTTTGTACAGACAACCTCAAACAAGCGAAAGTATATATGTGTATACACATTTTGTACAGACTACCTCAAACAAGCGAAATTATAAACATATGTATATACACATTGTGTACAGACAACCTCAAACAAGTGAAAGTATATATATATACACATTTTGTACAGACAACCTTTAACAAGCGAAATTATAAATATATGTATATACACATTTGTACAGACAACCTCGAACAAGACGTAAAAAAAAACAAAACTTAACGTGATTATGAAATTTATTTTGGAAGTAATCCAATCCATGTATACATTAATTACAAAAACAGGTGTGAAAAAGCTGTCCAGCTTTAGCATTCCTGAATATGTGAGTAAGTAAGGAAACGATAGGCAAGAAACATTGAGTGATCTCCCACCATCGGACCTCCTAAAATGTAAATCAAATCCACTCCTGAAATAGATGAATGGAGTGAAGAGTTTCGACTTAACATCATTACAAAGGCATCAGTTTCTGTTTGTCATTTTTAAAGCACCCAATGAAAACTTTCAATTTTTTTCAATTGACTCGCCCAAAAAAAGTTTTTGCCTGTTACAGAGTAGCTGGGATTGTTTTGACAAGGTCAGATTTAGTTATGTCTCATGTTTTGAAGAAAGAAAAAAAAATATGGTTACAAAGACAGTTTGTGTGGAAACACAAACTCAAAATCGGCCCCCGAAGAGGTCCACCCAGGCAGGATTCAATATTTTCAGAAAGAACATCCAAATGAAATTATATCAAAGACAAATGAGAGATAAGAATGGAGAAAAAAGGTTGACAGATCTTTAGTGCCTAAACGGTCAAAGGATCAAAGGATAGGTGCAAGTGAATGCAAAGTTAGATGTGAACCTGGCCTAACTAGTTCCCCTTTCAGACCTTGTGGTCTATAGGGCAGATGATGTAAAGTTCATCTGTTTTTGTGGCCTACGGCTAACGAGGGTGTCATGTAGCCAGCACAACGACCCACCGCCTTTACTTTTCCCCAACTAATGTCAGGTACCCATTAGAGCTGGGTGGACTCAGAGGCGCCCAAGGATTCCGAAGTTGAAAATCCCAGTCTTCACCAGGATTCGAACCCGGGACCCTCAGTTTGGAAGCCAAGCGCTTTACCGCTCAGCTACCGCGCCTCTCCTAGTCTAACTGAAGTGTTGTAAATATTGTAATTGTTCTTTTTTAGCGGCCCCCGTAAGGGGAAAAAGCCGCTATTAGGTTTGTGCAAAATGTCCGTCTGTCCGTCTGTCACACTCAGATCTCGAAAACTAGAAGAGATATGAAAAATATTATTTCATCATTAAATCCGGCTTGAAAAGTTTAGGTGCAACGGCTACTTTTGGTTTTCTAAAAGCAAACCGTTTTATTTATAAAATTAATTATGCAAGCGATTTTTTCATAAAAATACACCAATTCTAAAACAATTACGTAAATGTAAGGGAGGCAATGTTACAATATGCTAACAAAGATAGACAATTTTTGTGTATTTTCAGTATCACTAAGTCAAATATATTTTTAAAATGTACAGGAAATGTTTACAACAAATACAAATAATAGTTAAAGACGTTTTTTCTGGTCAACTAGCTGCTAAAATTAAAAGAAAACATTTCTGTTTGTTTATAAAGGCTAATAATGCACTTTGTATGTAAATATCACGCACATTTTTTTAAATGGACTTTTTATGCAGCGATTTTCGTGCAGTAGCGTAACGTCGCAACATGACCAGGTGCTAAACCAATTCCTTAAACTTTTTTAAAAAATCAGATTTTATTTATTTTTTGTTTAGTGCCCCCATCCGAATAAAAGAAGCTTATTTTTGTGCGTTTTGTCTGTTGGTCGGTCTGTCCGTCACGATTAGATTTAAAAAACTAGAACTCTAAAAGCTATTGAAAATCTGATTTACCCTTTAATGTTCCTCCCATAACATCTCAATAGTTTTAAGTATCTAAAATTGATTGTTCCGGATTTTTTTGTGCAAAACTAATCAACGCCAACAAATGTTTGTTTGCTCTTCTAACTTATATTACATTCAATTTCCATGCTTAAACGTTGCAAAAACACATTATCAATAATATGTTGTTCCGTTTTTTATGTAAATAGCATATTAATGCTAAATCATAATCTCTATACTGACTTATATTTCATTAATTGTAAAAATGTTCCGGATATTGTTTTATAAAACATGAATTATGCCTAATGATTGTTTGAAATCGCATAAGGCTTTTAAAAAAATTAATTTACTAGAATTGATTACTGAAAATTACTTTTTAGACATTTAATTTTCTTGTAAAACATAACATAGAAGTTTTTTAATCGATAAAGAAAGTTCCGGATTTTGTTTCTTACAAATCGTCGCCAGAAATTTCCGAATTTATTTAAAAATCTACTAACGCCAAATAATTGTTTGAACTCCCTCTTCTAATTAATAAACAAATAATCTTCTCATTTACGAAATAATGTTTTTACGGATTTTTATGAAAAATATTTTAACTCACTACTCTCTTACAGTACATTTAACTTTCTACCTAAAACATTAAAAAATCTAATTATCGTTAATATTATGTTCCGATTTTTAAGGAAAACAGAATCCAAACACCAAAGTAAGGTATGAAAATCTCTCCACGTGGCTGTAGTACATCTAATTTTTATACGAGACCATCCAAAAAATTTAATTAACGGTATTACATTTATCTGAAATTCTCTTTTTCTTTTACTATTTATACAAACATCCGGAACAATCTATTATATAAACTTTTCAATTGTGTTCATACCTAAAAATTATTGCGATGTTTTGAAACGTAAAATAAAGGTTAATCAATTTTTAATAACTTTTAGTTGTTTTTTTTATATCAAGATAACGGACAGACCGACTGACAGACAAAACGCAAAAACAATGTGGCTTTGATCCTTTTTAAATAATATCTATTAGAACTCAGTGCACCAATGTCTATGAACTCTCGTTAAATATCTCGTGTAAATAAAGACATTTTTTTTTATGGTACCGGTACTAGCCTATTGTGAGGTAATGGAATTTTTTTTCTTTGACGTCATATGAATGGACTCTTTAAATGTAATGTTAAAAGAACGCACTCGGTGCACCAATGTCTATTAACCCTCGAAAAAATTGCTTGTATTAATGAAAACATATTTTAGTCTAACTAAGCCGTGTGACGTAGTGTTTTTTTTTCCTTTGACGTCACATGGAATGAATTCTTTAAATGAAATGCTAAAAGAACGCACTCGGTGCACCAATGTCTATGAACACTCGAGAAATGGCTCGTGTTGATAAAGGTGATTTTTAGTCTAGCTAGGCCTTGTGACGTAGTGTTTTTTTTTCCTTTGACGTCATATGGAATGAATTCTTTAAATGAAATGCTAAAAGAACGCACTCGGTGCACCAATGTCTATGAACACTCGAGAAATGGCTCGTGTTGATAAAGGTGATTTTTAGTCTAGCTAGGCCTTGTGACGTAGTGTTTTTTTTTCCTTTGACGTCATATGGAATGAATTCTTTAAATGAAATGCTAAAAGAACGCACTCGGTGCACCAATGTCTATGAACACTCGAGAAATGGCTCGTGTTGATAAAGGTGATTTTTAGTCTAGCTAGGCCTTGTGACGTAGTGTTTTTTTTTCCTTTGACGTCATATGGAATGAATTCTTAAAAGAAATGCTAAAAGAACGCACTCGGTGCACCAATGTCTATGAACACTCGATAAAAGGCTCGTAATGATGAAGGCGATTTTTATTCTAGCTAGGCCGTGTGACGTAGTGTTTTTTTTCCTTTGACGTCATATGGAATGAATTCTTTAAATGAAATGCTTAAAGAACGCACTCGGTGCACCAAAGTCTATGAACACTCGATAAATGGCTCTTATAGATGAAGGCGATTTTTAGTCTAGCTAGGCCGTGTGACGTAGTGTTTTTTTTTTCCCTCTGACGTTATATGGAATTAATTCTTCAAATGAAATGAAAAAAGAACTCGGTATAGTAATGTTTATTAAGCCTCGTTATGTGACTCGCGTTTAAAAAAGGAATGATATCTTGATTTAGATCTAATCTAGATTTTTTAAACTAGATCTAGATTTTTATTACAGTATATCTAGATCTGGATTTATATTCTAATTAAAATTATTTTAGAGTCTAGATCTAGAATTTCTAGATCTAGTTTAGACTAAAATAGACTAGATTAAGATGTAGAATTTCAATTTCTAAACTTAAAGTGTAAAAAAAAAGTGTAGATTTTCATTTCCAAACGTTTTGATCAATATTGTAATGTTTTAATATACTAAAACTAATCTACTATTTTTTTATTAAATTTAAATTTACGGCAAATGAATCTTTGAAACATTATTACTTTTGACCATCGGATGGCTGCCTGGTCGTGCGGTTTGCGCGCTGGACTGTCGTTCAGATTTATGGATGGCCCAGGGTTCAAACCCTGCCCGCTCCCATCCCCCGTCGTCCTGCGGGAGGTTTGGACTAGGAAGTAATTATCTTCAACTCTGAAGGAACATCCAAAACGTGTAAAACATTTTACATCAAAATTAAATCACCTCTTGAATATTATTTGCGAATAAGCAGATACGACAGGGATCCGACATCGACGGGGGCCGCCTCTGAGTTTGTGTAACACAAACTCTCTTTGTAATCTTGTTTTTTTTTTTTTAAGGAAACCTCAGAATTTGCGCTATTCAGTTTTAGCTTTATCATCATAGGAATCCTTGGGCCTTAGGCCTCTTTTCTTTGCCTCTTTTTTGGGCTTTATGTGCCTCTTTTATGGGCCATCTTGTTTGTAAGTTATCATAATTCACAAGTATTAAATCATAAACAATTGAAAAGTGATTAACCTAAAAATATAATAATAGTAATAGAAATATTATTTAATCTCTTATTCGAATCCTCAAAATACATTTCCGCTACAAATAATAAAAAGTTCAAGAAAATGTAGTTTACAAGATTACTATTCATTTTAAATTAGGTCTAACTTATAATGCATACTAATTAGCTTTTTCTCTTTAAAAAAATGCTTGCATAACTGAATTTAAAAATTAGATTTTTCGCTTTCAGGAAAAAAAAAGTTGCATCAGAACTTTGAATGGTCTAAAATATTGTAATGTCGGATTTTAAATATCTTTTCTAGTTTACGAGATCTAAACGGGACGGACGAACAGACATTTCACACAAAACTAATAGCGTCTTTTCTAAAAAAAAAAAGAGACCTAATGGTCATTGCCCAGCACAACCTAACTTATACCAATTAAAAAAAACAAAGTGGAAGTAATCCACTATAGAAATTTTAGTTTTTATATGATAACATTGGATAAATAATATTTGGATATTATTTCAAGAATGCCACTCAATAAATATGGTTATAAAAGTGAAACTGAGTTGATAGTTACATGTTACCGCAAAATGTTTTAAGATCTTACTATAACACACATTTATTAACCAAATATTCATCCCTCATTTTACAATAGGGTCACACAAATCATTAAAACTAAATTGGTCACTCAACTGTAGCACTATTTACTTTAGTGTTGGCCAGTTTAGAAAGTAACAGATCTTGGGGCACTGCCAAGCCGGACAACTTACACCTCAAAACATCGCTACGAAATCAATGGCATCTAACACTCTTGAATCAATAAACTATCCCTGATAAGGTTTTACTACCCTCAGCTCCCTATCCACGCACTCATTTCTTTCCACGCTGGCCAGCAGATTAGTTTTAGTTTTGTAAAGCTTATAATTAAACCAGAGTGATAAAGTTTAAACACAATGTTTGGCTTAATAATTTTTTTTTGGTCAAAAGCTGTTTCTTGAATACGGGCGTGTCACTTTTAACCTTGAGATCATGTTTCCAACAAACTCTTCACCTTTCCGCTGGAGTCGATTCGTAACGCCTATATAAGCTTTGTTTTCATCCCCGTTTAAACATTAAAGTACCTACTATATACTATGATATATTTATATCATTTTTAAATGAAATTAAATTTTATTTCTTTTTAATGTCACACTTTTTGTCATGTAAAAAAATTAATATTGCTGAATTCTTAATTTTGTACAATTATTATCTGTTGGCTAAATAGGTCAGAGGACAAATGACCAGGGAACCATATGTATATATATATATATAATTTTGGAGAAATTAACCGCTGGCATTAAGATTGTGAAAGTTGCTTATATGTTCTAGACCTACGGTAAGTAATAACACGTTAAATTTTCAGATCTTTTGGTACATGTAGCCTATATATAAAACTGACAATTTTTGGCGCACAGTTTTAAGAACATAAATGTCGCGATCTATAATTTGATGTCCAAGATCGCACACACAAAAGACAAAGGAAAGGAAGGAAGGGCATAAAAGGGAGCGCTTAGGGCGGCGCGGTGGCTGAGTGGTTCAGCGCTTCGGTTCCGAACCTGGGATCCTGGGTTCGAATTCGGTGAAGACTGGAAATTTGAACTTCGGGATTTTTAGTTCACCCAACTCTAATGGGTACCCGATTTTAGTTGGGGAAATTAAAGGTGGTTGGTCGTTGTGCTGACTACATGACACCCTTCTCGCTAACCGTTGGCCAAAGAAACAGATGACCTTAACACCATCTGCCTTATAAACCGCATGGTCTGAAAGGGGATTTTTTTTTAAAAAAAAAAGGTGTCATGAGAGAAACACTGTCGTACAGGAACAAGAAATTAGTAAAGAAAAGCAGATTTGATTCTCACATTACATACACAAGTGTCATAAATAATGTTTTATACTATCATTGGACTTCTTACCCACTAATACATTTAAAGAATGGCTAATGGGCCAGCAAAAAGACGAAACAATGAATGTTTCTTCAATATTTGCTGGCGATCAGAGGATAAAAACAGGCGTCATTATTTCAATCTCGTTTGGTTTGCCTTAAAACTAAGATAGCAGCCAACATTCAAATCAGCAAGTGGGACGATAAGCCAATCACTCTGCATGTTGGGCCACTGGAGGAGAGGTTAAAGAGAGAGAGAGGGTGACAGAGAGGGGGGGAGAGACAGAAAGAGAAAGAGAGAGACAGAAAGAGAGAGAGGGTGACAAAGAAAGAGGGTGACAGAGAGAGATGGTGAAAGAGAGAGAGAGAGAATTGAAGACAGAGAGAGAGAGAGAGAGAGACAGTGTGACTGAGACAGAGAGAGAAGAGCGAGAGAGAGCCTAGAAGATCCAAACTGTAACAGGGCAAACAAAGTTGGCCGGACCGTAGTTTATGGTTTCAACATCAGGATGCAAAGATTGTCAATCGACTGTTGCACTGTTTGGTAAAATGTTCAAACTACTTGATGCCAAGTGGACAAAACGTGTCTTAAATAGACACATTTATATTGCCAACAACCACGTCTGCATCGATTCATAAACGTTTCCACCAACAGGAGCAAGATTTGAATTCGACTCATTAAATACATTTCTTTGAAATATGAAGGTTCTATTCCATTTAAGTTCGCATGCGTACTGAAGCTGTGACACCAACTTACTATGTGTTGTGCTGCATGTGTCTATCATATACTCAAATCTAGAGCAGTGGTACTCAAACTTTTCTAACCCAGGGACTCCTTTATATAGTCAAAACTTGCCCACAGACCCCTAAGTGAAAAAGGTACATAAATGCAAACTTTATACATTACAAATTAAAAAAAAAAAAAAAAAGAAAATAATAATAATAATAAACACCTTGTTGAAGGAGTGATTGTTAAAATTATAACTTAAAATTAACATTTTAAAAAATTAATGTTTTGGACGAAATTGATGAGATTGCATGTGTCTAATTATGCTCAGCGAAATGTTTTTGAGCAGCAATCGAAAAATCTCCACAAAAACAAATTTCTAGTAGGTTTATTTTATTTGTGATAAGGTTCATTAGAGCAATTAATTTACGTTGCACCAAATAAGATGACGAGAAAGCAGTCCAGAACTTCCATACAATGACCCATCAAGCAGGATA
This sequence comes from Biomphalaria glabrata, assembly GCF_947242115.1. Taxonomy (NCBI): domain Eukaryota; kingdom Metazoa; phylum Mollusca; class Gastropoda; family Planorbidae; genus Biomphalaria; species Biomphalaria glabrata. The sequence goes on along the minus strand of NC_074711.1, from coordinate 35,040,982 downwards.
GAAAAATTGGAGTAAGCTTTGTAACAAACAATGGTTTCAGTTTCTCGTTTGTGGATATTTCATTAAGCTACTCTTGTATCAGTAGAGATTCATTTGTGCTTGGGATGTGAGTTGTCAACCCAGTCGGGAATATCCGACCAAAGAATGTCTCCACATCTTCGTGATAGACATTTTAAAGAGTAGTGAGTGGCGAGTTGATTATCATTCACATTTTTCGATCGGATAAACGGGCTTTTAGCGAAGAAGTTATTTTAATTGTATCAATTTTCATCTGTCTGGGGACAAGGCCGTCTCGAGGAGCCCTGGGGGTCCGCGGATAACAGTTTGAGAACCACTGGTCTACAGCACACACTATTCTACTAATATTGTAATGAATTGATTTTGAATAAATTTGACTTTGTAGCTTAGTTAATAAATAAAATAGACAGGACAGAAAAGTAATAGTAACAAACATAAAAAAAGACTTATCTAAAGGGAAGAACCGCAAAGTTATTTACGTTTCTCTTAACACTTTAAGTGTTTAACTCTCTATTTTCTAAATAAAACAAAATTGATTAATTAACACTTATTGATTAACTAGTTTAACTAATTGGTTAATTATTTTTATTGATTCATGTATTGTCATGGACTATGAATAATTGTGGAGCAGCTTCGATCTAGCCTCGTGGAGCCTTTTTAGTAGTTATAGCAACATTGGTATCATTCTTTTCTTCCATCTATCATACAACACACTATGAAGTATCATAATTAATAATCTATCTAGCACTAGCAGTACACATCGGCTACACCCGTTTATTTGTTCCCAGGCTTTATATTGATAATTATGGCCTGAAACCCCCCCCCCCCCTTTTTTTTTATTGTAATAAACGGGCTACATTTTAACAATCAATCTAACATACTTTTTAGCCCGTGAATTAGTGTATCTGTTGCAATGAAATTTTACGGCCCGCACTCTGTTTCCTTTCCTGTCTATCTGTCTGTCTCTCTCTCTCTCTGTTCGCTCTCAGAAACGTCCAGATCGCATTCTATAGAATGCTAGAAACCTTCAGACATTCTTTAGAATGCCTAGACATTCTAGAGAATGCCGGATTTCGTACTTTGTCGGTAAAATATACATAGAAACAAAAAATTTGATGTGATAATTATGTTATGATCGGTGATAATTTTTCCACTATGATTTTAGATAAGAGGTTGGTTTGAATCACAACAATGCTTTCTAAAGACAAGGGAGAGAATCTATTAAAAACTGTGATTTAAGGTAAATTGTTTAAAGTTATGGACCATGAAATGTAGACATATTAAATCTATGTATTGATAAAAAACTAAAGAGCATGTATAAACCACAACTTTGAGGCCTCAATTCCAAGACATTAGAGTATATAAATGAGCCTGTCCTCCCCCCCCCCCTTTTTTTTATATAGCGCAGATAAACCGTTACTGAAGTGTTAACATATTCATAAATTGGAACCGACATAAAATAATTTCTATAAATAGATAAAACCTCTGTTAACAGATATACAGTAACAAGTATGACTTGCTGAGGCCATAATCCAAAAATAGCCAGTTTCTGTAGTCATAACTGATATGTTCACCTGTAAAAAAAGTTACCCTTTCAGACCTTGCGATCTATAGGGTAGATGATGTAAAGGTCATCTGTTTCTGTGGCCCACGGTTAACGAGGGTGTCATTTGGCCAGCACAACGACCTTCTCCTTTACTTTTACCCAACTAGGGTTTGGTACCCATTAGAGCTGAGTGGACTCAGAGGCGCCCAGAGATCCCGATATTAAAAATCCCAGTCGAATCCGGTACCCCCGGCTTGGAAGTCAAGCGCTTTACCGCTCAGCCTCAGCGCCTCCTATGTTCACGCGTAGCAATTATTTATCCCCAATCTACTTAACGTTAGGATCTGAATCTAAAATGTAAGGTTGTGTTTTGCTATAGCGTTAAAATAAATTATATGAATGTAAATGCTGCCAGTAATAAAACCGGATACTGCTTTTGATATTGTTTGCAGGCCGGTATTTTCACGTGTGAAGAGGAAGTGTTATAATACACGTTTCACCATCACACATAAAAGAAAAGTGACGGCAATAAAGAAGGACATTTCTAAATATTGACGTTCAGAACTATTTAAAACAAATTAGCCTCCAAACATCGTAACATGAGCAGATGAGATTGTGCGTAAGAAAAGAACTAGCACAGAACATATAACGGTGGGCTACTGAAGTTGAGAGTTTGGGTCATACAAAAAAAAAAAAAAAGAAACTAAAAAAGAAATAGTAAAACCCTTTCAAATGACAAACCAACAGACCAAACAACAAAGCATGGAGTAAGTGTGTGTGTAGGGTTACAAATCTTGATGACCTACTTACCACTTGTCTGTTCAGAGAATGGAACTCTGCAGGTAAAGAGGTTAATGATGTCCGGCTTCCCTTTTTAGGGATTAATGTCCGCGAGGATGCCATCCCAGCGGCTGCAGTAGACCATAGCTGGAGAAAAAAAAAAGAAAGTCTCAAATTGAATCTGAATTAATTGTGTCTAAATGTTTGATACCAAATCTTTTTGTCAGAGCCCTTTTATTTCCTTTTCATTTTTTCTTCCATCTACTGAAATAGCATCTGATGCTGATCTGGTCAAAATAGATACATAGATAAGGGAATTTGTGGGGAATAGTTGAATTTGTTGTAGTTTTTCGGCAAAAGCTTAAGAGACAGATCAAAAAGAAATTTAGCACACACGCACAGACCGGTGGAGCTGAAATGTTGTTCCCTTGAGGTTGAATCCGTGCCCCCCTGTCCAAAATCAAAATGTTACACTTGGTCATGATAATACATTTGTAGGAATCCATGACGACTGTTGGCAGGGGCAATAGCAGCTAGATCATCTACTAGGTTTCAACATTGTCGTATACAATGTCAACTTGAAGTAAACTGCTCTTTTCAAAACGAATATGAGAGTGCAGGTACTGCACATTTCTAGATTGAAAATTTGACAGTGCAAGGATCTCACTGAACGCGACGACTCAGTAATACAATGGACAACAAAGGGTCTTGTGTCAGTATGTAGTCAAAAGTTTTAAAAGTGAAAACACATCCTTCTAAAGTCATTGTGTTGTCAAGTGTCAATATATAGTCAAAGTTCTACAGTGAAAAACACATCCGTCCTAAATTTGTGCGTAGACTGAATCGTAAAAAATGCATAGATGCATACATACATTTAATTATTTATTTTGTAATATTGTATATATATGTCTAGCTTGTTTCTGATATTTGTATCTAAGTTAGAGATGTATCCATCCAATCAATTGTGTAACTTATAATCATTAAATGGTATTAACTGATCTATAATGTGTATACTATTCATCGTTATAATCTAATTGTAATTTCCACACCTGAACTTCACTGGTTAGCCGCTGTAAACTTTAAAATATACGTCCTTTGACAGAGTGGGCACAAAATGAATGTCACTCTTTTAACCTTGGAATTTCTGGTATCTACATAAAGCACAGTAAGACACGAATCTTGTAATATATAAATACTGAAAATAGTAAAATATTATGTCTCTATGGCTAATCCACTTCCAGAATCTGATCCGACGCTTATTTTGGACTCGAAACCAAAAAAAAAAAAAAAAAAATGCTTCTGCGCTTCTCCCCCCCCCCCCTCCCCCTAATCTTTTACTGCATTCGAGTTTCAGTAATGTACTTCTCCATGCGCCTTCAATGCACTATAAGTCGTAGAGGAAAAAAAAAGAGCTTTGGTCAAATAAAGTCGTTCCATCTAACTGGGACGTGCCGACACTGAAGTGTGAAAGAAATAGAGCTTGTATCGTCTCCTAGAGTCTTGATGGTCGTACGATCACCTTCCTGTTCAACTAGACGTCCTATAGCGGGCATATATAAAATATATAAAGCAAAATGTGGCTGTTTGACCGCTAGAAACAAATTCCTACAATGATTCGATCAAACTGAAAATCTACACATGGGATTTTGACTGAATATATTTTAAATCTAAAACTTAATGTTTGTCAGATATGAATAAAATGGACATCCAAGGAATATGGCAACTAGTCAAATCAAACTATATACACCGATAAGTAATAATTTAGGTGGGGAATCTTTTAGATCCGAATTCTATTCTTAAACAGGCTCGGTGTCCGACCAAAATATGCATATTCATGACTCAATGAAATATGTTTGTAGGGTTAAATACCTACAAGTTGACATTTGTTACATGAAATCCTTTCACCTAAGGAAAGATTTAGGTGAATCATTTATATAAGATTATGTCACTTTATTTCTATACATTAAAGTTTATTTTGATGTTCAGCACCGACTAAATATCAATTCCATGCAGATGTATTTCACAGGTTAAAATTTAAAGAACCCATTTTTAACCCGTTCAAATGTTTATCTATTTGGTCACTCACCTCTAAAGGTCAGGATTGTCAGTTTTCTCTTAAAAATTCAATGTCGGTAAGAATACTGGGCCCCTTTCTGACATAGGAAAGGTTTATGTATCTAGCCTCTAACGTAAAGGTCGCAAAGATGTTAAGTAGCTATTTGTTAACGTGATGGAAATTCTAAATTGCTTATTTCCCCCTTGGGAGAATCGAATTGAATTGTTTGTTGTAAATATATTCTAACTTTTGTTTCTTTTAAAACGTTTTTACATTGCTGTTTTTTATTATTATTTCTAAAATATTATTTTTAAAGGAAAGGGGGAAATAATAGAAAACGCTGAAAAAAGCCGGGGACATCAGTTATTAGTTTTATTGATATAATCAAGCAAAAACTAAAATAACATTTTTACTTTCAGTATTTCTATCCATTTACAATGAAATTTTAATAAATACAATATGAATGAGTCAAACAAAACGCTGCTTTTGGACTAACGTCAAAACAAGGGACGTAATAGTTTGTTGTTTTTTTTACAAAGCTTATATCAAGTCACTCTGTCTGAGTGTTTGACTGTCTGGCCAAAAGTATGTACACGTCATTTCTCCGACACCCATTCTTCTATCAAGCTGAAATTTTGCACAATTATTTCTTTTACCTGACAACACAAGAATCAATAAACAAAAATTAACCAATTAGTTAATTCAGTATTAGTAATAAAGTACTTGTATCTCAAACAAAGGAAAGACATTGTACTTGACTGAAGTGGAGCTATAAGTTGAATTTGTCTCCTTTCCAAAGGAAAGAAATACAACTTGACTGAAGTGGTGGTATAAGCTGAATTAGCACCCTTTATAGTTTGTCCTTTGAGACTAATTACAAATGACTGATCCAAACTAATTTGTTGTTGTTTTTTTAAAGTATTTTTTGTGTGTGTATTTTGCTTGTTTCTATGTTATGATTAAAACTAGTAAAAATCTCATCACAACTACTATTGACGCAGAAGAGAACAAAGCATCAAAGAAAGTCATGTTAACAGTGAATATATATGCGTGGGTGAAAGGGCTTAACATCTGCAATTAATATTATTATTATTATAGCATTGGTTAATACAGTAAGGTCGTCAGTACTGTCCTTACATTAGAGTTTCTTGCTTGAGAACTTGTGAGCATTTTATTGAATAAAAACTAACGCACTGCACATCATAGACGTATGTTTCTTTTCATCTTCATGCTGAGCCTTTGTAAACATTTGTCAGCAAAGGTAGCGCATTGACATAAGACAGACACATTTTTAACAAAAGATTGTACCTTGCGACAAGATATGTTTGTAGACAAAAATAATGTTCTAGATCTAACAACAAAGCAGATTTTGTTAGTAGGTCTATTATCAACAAAGCATATTTTGTCTTAATAGACTATTGCTCTAAAGGTAAAAGTTGGCAATATAGGTTTAGAACAGTGGTCTTCATAGACCCAAGTTAAGCAGGCATTATTGTCTTCATAGACCCAAGTTAAGCAGGCATTATTGTCTTCATAGACCCAAGTTAAGCAGGCATTATTGTCTTCATAGACCCAAGTTAAGCAGGCATTATTGTCTTCATAGACCCAAGTTAAGCAGGCATTATTGTCTTCATAGACCCAAGTTAAGCAGGCATTATTGTCTTCATAGACCCAAGTTAAGCAGGCATTATTGTCTTCATAGACCCAAGTTAAGCAGGCATTATTGTCTTCATAGACCCAAGTTAAGCAGGCATTATTGTCTTCATAGAGCCCAAGTTAAGCAGGCATTATTGTCTTCATAGACCCAAGTTAAGCAGGCATTATTGTCTTCATAGACCCAAGTTAAGCAGGCATTATTGTCTTCATAGACCCAAGTTAAGCAGGCATTATTGTCTTCATAGACCCAAGTTAAGCAGGCATTATTGTCTTCATAGACCCAAGTTAAGCAGGCATTATTGTCTTCATAGACCCAAGTTAAGCAGGCATTATTGTCTTCATAGACCCAAGTTAAGCAGGCATTATTGTCTTCATAGACCCAAGTTAAGCAGGCATTATTGTCTTCATAGACCCAAGTTAAGCAGGCATTATTGTCTTCATAGACCCAAGTTAAGCAGGCATTATTGTCTTCATAGACCCAAGTTAAGCAGGCATTATTGTCTTCATAGACCCAAGTTAAGCAGGCATTATTGTCTTCATAGACCCAAGTTAAGCAGGCATTATTGTCTTCATAGACCCAAGTTAAGCAGGCATTATTGTCTTCATAGACCCAAGTTAAGCAGGCATTATTGTCTTCATAGACCCAAGTTAAGCAGGCATTATTGTCTTCATAGACCCAAGTTAAGCAGGCATTATTGTCTTCATAGACCCAAGTTAAGCAGGCATTATTGTCTTCATAGACCCAAGTTAAGCAGGCATTATTGTCTTCATAGACCCAAGTTAAGCAGGCATTATTGTCTTCATAGACCCAAGTTAAGCAGGCATTATTGTCTTCATAGAGCCCAAGTTAAGCAGGCATTATTGTCTTCATAGACCCAAGTTAAGCAGGCATTATTGTCTTCATAGACCCAAGTTAAGCAGGCATTATTGTCTTCATAGACCCAAGTTAAGCAGGCATTATTGTCTTCATAGACCCAAGTTAAGCAGGCATTATTGTCTTCATAGACCCAAGTTAAGCAGGCATTATTGTCTTCATAGACCCAAGTTAAGCAGGCATTATTGTCTTCATAGACCCAAGTTAAGCAGGCATTATTGTCTTCATAGACCCAAGTTAAGCAGGCATTATTGTCTTCATAGACCCAAGTTAAGCAGGCATTATTGTCTTCATAGACCCAAGTTAAGCAGGCATTATTGTCTTCATAGACCCAAGTTAAGCAGGCATTATTGTCTTCATAGACCCAAGTTAAGCAGGCATTATTGTCAGCTGTCAGACGACTTGCCAGAGTGAAAAGACGTGCGTGTTTTTTTGTAGTGAGTAAGATTTTTTTCAAAATGCCATTTTTATATTATTACTTCAATCCACTACATTTATTTCATTTAATCTCAAATTGACTTTGTCTATATTGTAATAAAAGTCATATGTAATAGTGTTCACACACACAAATATTCAAGCTATTTCAAGTTTTATAAGATATACTACGCCTACAGCGGTTTAGTTGTCTACCAGCAACTTGGTGCCTACAAGTCAACGACCCTCCACAACACTTAGGCTATGTTTGTTTTATTATCAATCAACTAATCCACGAAGAACTGCTTTTTGCTGAGAACTTGCTCCTTCACAAAGAAGTATAATGGTTAATAGTATATAATAAGTATAATGGTTATCGAAAGGCTTAATTCTAACAATATTTTCTTATCTTTTAATATTGTTTAAGAGTTCTTGGATGTTTCAGATCCAAGTTTAAAACAAACCAGTAATCAAATGGAAATTATAGAATATTGAACAAACTTGTTACATGTAATGATAACCTAAATTTGATAAACATGAAGTCCATGATCTTATCATTTCTTACTAATAAATTAATGAAGGATTATCAAACGCTTGGAGGGTTAAAAGTGACAACTTTCCCGACTTCCTCATTTACTTCAAACTGTCAAGAAGATTATGCTTAGGCTTATGTTGAACATTTAAATGCCTTCTATTGCGATTTTCAGCTAAGGTGTGATAATATTATAAATGTGGTAGCACTTTAATGAATAACTAATCCATATGATGATAATATAGACATAGAAGAGACGATATGTAACAATACAAGATGAATTGCTCGGAATAAATACTAATAATGAGCTTAAAGTACAATTTTTAAAAAAAGGATATCAACTATTTTGGCTTCAAAAAGACGACACCTGATAGTTATCAGATATTAAGGATTACATGTATCACCAGAAGGCAGCTCAATAGTAGGTGTTTGGTGAATTCATATGTAAACAATACATAGATAATAAAAAAAATATGTTGTTGTTTTTTTGCTTTGTATTTTATTCGAAATTCATTAAAATCTAAACACGACTTAGAAATCAGTGAAAGAAATACATTTGGAGTGGACGAATTGTCAAAAATGTAGAATGTGTTCAGGAAGGGGGGGGGGCTACCGAAAACGGGATAACATTGCAAGGGATCTACTAGACACCAATGAAAAAGTTTGGGAAACATTGGCTTAGAGCATGTCATAGCCATAAGATCAAAATGTCTGTCTGGCCTCGAAGTATGTCATTGGAACTATGATAACGATGTGCTGCGTGGGATAGCACATAGTGCTTATTATTAATCAACATGTCAACAAGTAAGCAAAAAAGCAAATGAAACCAAGAGGGCTTTAGAAAGCTTTCATAAAAGATTTACCCGAAAGATCAGTAGGCTTACAAGAGTTATTAGTCTCAGAATAAAATAAGGTAGAGATTAGGGAAAAAAAAGAGTTAGATATCAGTAGTGAACAGACAGTTCATCTTGATCCGAACTCATGGAAGGCTGAAGTTCATGCTACAAGACGCTCTGATTAGATTCAATGTTCGTCTCTGCTGCTTCTATAACTTTTTCTGGTTCATTTTCTATGGGAAGCATATAACAAATTAGACGAAGGTGATTTCTACAGAATTATCGTTCTAGCTATTGATTGAAGTTATAAATTCTGTTGTAAGCATTTAGGACCAATACAAGGCTTCGCTCGCATTCATATTTCTATTCAGAATCTTGTCTTTTTCCTTGCTTACACTCTTTGAATTATGCATGCATTTTGGTGACGATTTGTTTCCGCTAACCTAGCCCAGTCACATAAAGGAAGAGATGAACGAGGAAGTGGATTGGTCGAAATGATTAGGTTGACAGTTTTCATAGCACAAGAAACTAATAGGTTCTGCTGAACGACAAGGACTTCGACGGCGAAACAAAAGACGTTTTTATGCTATGAAGTGCTTGCAGTGTCTTACAAGGTTAAAAAAAAGACATTGAACTATATAGTGTTTGATTGCTGTAAGGCATTAAAAAAACATTTTTCCAGAAATAAAAATACTTCCTAAAGCTTATAGATTCTAAAAATACCATAAGTTTGTTACTATTAATGAACAAAATATTATAATCAAATTTCTTATTTTTCCTATTTGTTTTCCAGAGTTATGTATAAATATGATAGATAACTAATAGTTATTTTTTAGAAAGAATAGAAACAGCACGATTTGGGGGGGGGGGGGCATTCCTAGAGACTGACATGATCAAGACATTATAAATTGATAATTGATGAAAAACTGAATATGAATGAAATAATGAGGGATAGAACACGAACAACTAGTTGAGCATGAAGAATAATAGAGTTCCTGTTGTTTTTTTTAGAGACAAGTCTGGTCCAATACTTTAGCTTCTATGAATTAGGGTTTATTGGATGAAAATAGTTAAAGATGGTATAAAGTTTACACTTGACACAACGTTCTAAAACTCATCACACCATCTTAAGAACGTCAGGATGCAAAGAAAGCCATTGTTCTTTTGTGAAGTAAAAACACTAAGCGACCATAGAATGACATCACACTTTGCAGCACTGATAAGAGCCGTAAGCAAAGCAAGCAGCTTGTCAGAGGTGAGCAAAAGCTTAAGCGAGCGTGAGAAAGAGAGAAACAAAGAGAGAGAGACAGAGATAGAGAGAGACAGCAAGAGGGATGGAGAGGATTGATTTAAGTGAGGAAAAAACTTTGGAAATCTTAAAACTTACAACGAGCTTTCAGATAAAACTCAAGATTTGATGGAATCTCACTCAGCAATACTCTTACAGTAGAGTTGAGCATCCCTGTAAGCAAGTACTTTTCTTGGACGGAAAGCGCCAGACCAACAGAGAACTTTGAAACGTTTTTCACACTGTCCCAAAGTTACTAGATCTCGGCCTGATGAGTTACGTGTAAAGATCGTATTGGTGTGGAAATCTACAAAGTATTCAGCACTGAATTCATCCTTCTTGCAGTTCTGTTGTAACATAGATATACACATGAGAAAGTCATACAATAGAAAACAGGTTCTAATATTAAAGGGGAAAAAAAAGGTCTTTAAATAAACAAAAAGAAAGAAACATGAAAAATGAACTGATAAGTAACGCTGTAGCTTTTGTAAATGTATGTCTAAAAAAAACTTAAAAGCAAAATAAAAATGTTATTAATAATACGTTTGTTAAAATACCTCACAATTATACTACCATTAAACCAGTAACTAGTACCACCATATATTTTTAAACAAATGTCGCTTTTATTTTATATAGTTGTTGGTCATCTATTTGTTACGACCCTTATTGAATTCTGAAATCGTTTTAGTCCCGAAACAAGTGGATGGATGTTTAACATACTTTTTTTTTTGCTGCTACTTTTGTAAATCCATTTCTATATCATCTATAGCTAGTAATGAGTGACAATAGCTATCCAATTGATGAAACCAAGTAACACACAAACCTCTAGTAGGTAGCACGTGACAGAAGATCACATCCAAGCCACCAAGACAAGTATTTTTCTTCTTCCTATCCCCCCCCCCCTTTTGTAAGACCTAAAGTAACCCTTGGAGCCCAATGAAAATATGAAAACCAAATCAAATTTTCCAAAATCTTTTTTTTTTTTTTTTGTATGTCTAGAAATACAATTGACTAACAAAATGTGACCATAGTTGCTGAAGTTTGTAACGTATCTTCGAGGTAATTACAAATTTGAAAGAAATGTGAATACACAACGCTGTTATCATTCGTCTCACAATATCTATTATAGACATAGTTACGTTGGCTTCACTTAAAAACGCTCAATGAAAACAGCTTGCCTATTGTTTTTCTATGGCTGCTTCTAGATCTACTCTAATGTCGCGACGTAACCGAGTTAGTTGTCCATTTCCAGAAATGACATTTAGAGAGTTCTGATCTAAGAGCTATACGTTTCCCGTGGAACTCTATCAGTTCAAGATTCCGTCTGTTGATTTTTCTCATCAGTATGGTCAACATTATCCAACGAGCTCAGAAATCCGAGCAGGCCTTGCTCGCCTAAATCACTGGTTATGATGGGCTAGTGTCCGAGTTTCTGTCAGAAATACGCGACATAAAAAAAAAGAAGTCAACAGAGTGCAACACTACGTAATAATGCACTCGGGTTACATACAGATCTACATTGTTGGACTGTTGATTCCGGGACAAACAAAAACAAACCATTGAAAAACACACTTTTAAACGTACATTTATATGAGCTTCACCTATTCATGCATTCTAGGAGTCAAAACAGAAAAAACGAATCCAAATAATTCCGTTTTACAGCACAGTCTTTGTTCAACACGGTGAACACACCAAGTAAACACACGTAGGCAGTGAAACAACTTTGTAAAGTGCAGTCCATACAGTTATGACTAGTCTTAAGTGCGTATAAAAGAGCCGAATAGCATATATAGTTCTTACCACTAGAAGGGTACTATAAGTTACAATCATTGAATCGACACATCAACTCTCAGTCAATATTTGTAAATATATTACCCAGCATGCATGAAAGTTGTACGTTTGCCATCGAAGCAAAACTTTTCATTACTATAGGCTACCGATAATGACTAGTGCTGACACTGTTATAGTCCAGACTCGGTTGGTAATCGATGAGCTGACAACACCACATGGCGGTTCACTAGAACAAATTACACACACCTTCTGGCGACACGCTCTAACAGTCAAAAAAAATTAAAATGACACTATAAAGTCAGAACATGTTCTATGTAATGTCCTGCTAACACTAACTAACTAACTAACACTTAGCGTCCACTTAGTAGATTAGGGATCACCCATTAATGAGACCTAGATACAAAACGGGAACATAAACTGCAAATATACAATGCATAAAAATACAGCCTTCTAATGACGCGCTCAATGCTGACACCAGAGTACAGATCTATGCAAGGCGTCGACAAACCAGCCTTATTATTCAAGGCCTTAAGAAGAAACTTCTCCATTTGTTTAAATGTATAAATGCATTTCACGTGTATAATATGAAACGCAGCTTATAATTGTTGTTTTAAATTATATTCGACTTATATGCATATTAAATATAATTCTCTGTTGTTTTTTTAAAGTAAACAATTTGTTTGAAATATAAGTAGCTTGTATGACAGAAAGTACGTAATTTAGTCATGCAAATTTTTATTAAAACCTGTTTTTGAAAAAATAAAACTGGATATATGCTCCTTACTAAACATTCTACGGCGTTTTTTAATAGTGAATAGTTGTAAAAATGGTGTATTTATATGAAAAATCTTCTTGCATAATAATTTTAAAAAATTAATTGGTTCACTTTTGAAATAGAAAAAAGAAGCCGTTGTATTAGAACTTGTAAAGGTCTACAATATGATATCCGATTTTCATTTCCTTTTCTAGTTTCTGAGATTAAAACGGGATAGACGGACGGACCGACAGACCACACACAACTAATAGCGGCTATCCCTCTTTCGGGGGGGGGGGGGTAAAATACACTTTAGGGCTAAACAAAATAAATGTGGGATAGTAACATTTAGTAGTTGCTAGATCTGGATAAATTCTGACTGGCTAGTCACACAAAATCTTTAATAAAATCTATGCCATGTCATTTTATACAAACATAATTAACTCTGCCAATAGTTTGGACAGCATAAGATTCTGAGTGAACTGAAAACGTGAATATGTGTGTGGGGTCTACTGTGTGTAGAAGAAACATTTCTTAGTACTGAATATACTTTGGACAGGACTGTAGGTACTAGACTATGCTTGGAATATAAAGTATTGGTAAGAGGCCTGCATAGTTATAACGAATACAAGCACATCAGTGAGTAGGAAATGTACTGTTTTAAAAAGCACCACATTGGAAAAAGAAAACTATTCAAGCGTTTCACTTTTTAAATAAATCTAATCTCTATTTTACAGGAAAAAATGTATCCCCATTCAATTAAATTGTAACAAGTAACATACCCCTAGATTATGTATCTAAAAATTGCAAAATAATAATTATGAGACGAGAGTACTCTTATTTTTGATGTTCAATTACTAGATCTAGATCTAAAAATTAAATTATATGTTACATAAGTTAGGGTTGAAAAAAAATTACTCCTCATAACTACTTTACAAAACAACGCCTTGTTTCAACTTTAAAAAAAAAATTCTAGACATTTTTTTGTAGTGTTTAAAGATCTCCAAGTCCAGTCTAGATATAAAATATATATAGGTCTTTGGTTTATCTATTTTATTTATTCAGCTCTTCATTAAATAAATGCGGGAATTCCCACTTAGTGTGTTCTAAATTTTAAAAAAGCTAAATTGAATTTTAAGATGATTATATTTTGAAAAAGTATAACGGTCAAACCAGAGTTTTCCCTGTGTGGCAAATTAGCTAGTAATTTTTCCCCCTAAGAATAGATAAAATGAAAAATTTATAGGAAAATCATTAGAGCCATTTTCGAGATCCGTAACCACTCAAGTAGGTTTAGGGTAGATTCCAGCCATAAGGATTTTCAAAATTAATAATAGAAACTGTAAAATATCTGTAGTGCATTTTATTTTATTCTTTTAAATCTAACTGTGCACTAAGAGTTATCTGAGCAGAGAAAGACGCTTAAAAGGTCATCATAACGGTAGCCTTTTTGTATTAAACCTAAAAATGAATCTTTAAAAACGTTTCTATTTTCCAAATGAAATAGCAAGCTAGACATTCCATTGAACAGTAGCCCATGCACTACTTAAAGGCCATTTCCTTTTGGTCACACTGAGTAGAGTAGGCCTACTTACTACAAGTCAAGTTTATCCTTTCTACTAAGCGCAGGTATTGTTAGAATTTAGTTCTACTGTATACTTACTGCTTACTGAACAGAAAGGAAATGCACATTGTACAAGAATAAATATAATAAAAGGAGAAAACTACAACGCTGGTTTACACAATTGAAAACATTGTAAGGTTTCACTAAACGTGCTGAAGCTCACAATGTTTCATTGACTAGCATATATTTTATGTTTCAGTGCGTGACGATGAGGTCTTGCACACTCCGTAACAGGGCGTAACAAAAGCACTGAGAATAAAACTGTAGATAAGGATTTATTAATGCAGATCTGTGTGTGTGCTTTCAAGCGCCAAAGAGAACAGCACGTGACCACTGCAGTAAGCGCATGATAAACGTTAGGTCACACAGGAGCGCAATTATGTTTGTAGGTCAGACAAGTCTGAGACGTTGATAGGTGAACCAGATGTGGGGCATCACAGCTAGTACGATTTGATAAGTATTTTTAATGAGAAAATCTCGCACTTTCACAAATGTGTCTTTTACTTTCAAAAAGGGATTAGTATATGTGTTATTATATCTATTTAGCTTACGCAGTTAGTCACCAGTTAGTGTGTTCATTTTGAAACTTAAATTAGTACAAAGCTGATAGAATCACTGTCAGTGAAAGTGAAAGCCATAGTCATCTGGAATCTGACAGGCCAAATACAATCGTCTCCACCAGGACCATCACCATCATCGGTACAAGTAACGTTCGGACCATGTACAAGACAGCACAAATTTTTTAAAAAGTTCAATTGTAAGTTAGAAACCAACGCGTCAAGATGAACTGGTTCTGCGAGCTACTAACCCTCACCTGGAACTCCCAATAGGAAAGAGGAAGAGGAGACGACCGAGAAATACATGGCGCCGAGATTAGGTAACAGATGCTAAGCAGATGGGCAAGACATGGGGACAGTAGGCGGGACTCGATCGGAACCGAGACGCTGGGAGGAAACAAGTTGGTGGCTCATTCCCCAGACGGGACCACAGGCAGAGATATTTATTTGTTTTGTATATACCGGGTATGGACTTCTTAGTGCACTGATGTTCTTACTTTTCAGCATGAAACAAATGAAGTCTGTCTTCTTGTATACATTTAATTCTCACCCCTGATTTCTATAAACGTATATATTTCGTTTCAGTAACTGTAAACTATAATTTCAATACTTTTTATTTCATCTGTCCTTCTCATGACATCGTCATCCTTTTTTTTTAAATCCTAAGCTGCGGGTCTCATTTAATTTGGAAGTCTCTTGTGGAGACCCAATGTATATTGATTTTACTTTCGGCTCTGTATTAATCCCGTAAGTTCACGGAAGTCCTGCAATTTAAAAACGAATATATTTCCAATCAATGCTGTTGCATGTCATTTTCATTATCCATGTGTAAGCATTTGTAAACTATAATGCTCCATAACACTAATCTAAAAGTCATAATGATTCAAATATGGATAATTGTTGCTCTATTTTAAAACATTTGTATTGAATATTTCTGGAAAAATGTCATCGACGAAACTGTTGCTCTCGAACTTCGCAAGATGGCTGTAAGCTTTGTTTGCGAACATTGGATAATTATGGCGACGCCATGTCCGTTGTTCTTACGGAAGAACAGTCATACACTCTGCTCGACAATACGACAATAAGCTGCCTACATGAATACTTCCGGCGTTTAAGGTGGCGAGGCTGAAATTGTGGCGATGTCTCAAATACTTCCCGCTACTAACACTATTCACTTCCGAGAACGTCCGCATGACCCTCCTCGAGTTTACAATGCGGGTTAAAGTCTCTCCATATCCCTGCTATTTAGCGGTTGCATTCACCGCAACGTACTGGAGTGTAAAACTATCGCAGATGATACCTCACAAACTGTCATTGTTCCCCGGATATCCCTGACTCCATCAGATTTAAATGTGCCATTTACCTTTACGAGCAGACAATTCCTGTTAGATTAGCCTTTGCCATGACAATTAATAAAGCACAAGGCCAAACGTTCCAAAAGAAATGTCTTTATCTTCCAAACCTGTTTTCAGTCATGGACAAATGTATGTTGCTCTCTCCAGAGTTCCTTCTTTTCATTCACTCACAGTTGTTTGCCCAAACCCACCCCATTTGGACAACTGGGTCTTTCAGGAAGTGTTCACACGTCACTAAATAGCGGCTATGCTACGCTGTAGGTCGACTAGTAGTTTAATCTAAACCACTAAATATTGACCTACAACCCTTTAGGTTCTAACTGTAAGATAACAGCCTCTAATAAGCCATTGACGCCAGGACCATCTCTAGTCCGACGGTCCGAGATGGGATTTAAAAAACATGCTTGATGACCTATCTGTAAAAAAATGCTGTTAAACTTTAATTTATCATTCAGTAATAGAGTTAAAAACAATAAGGTAAATAAAAGTAATAAGAATAAATTAATAGTAAAATTCTTGATGCAAAAGCTAAAAGATTAATTCAGGCCTTTGAAAGTCAATGCTATAATAAATATCTAATTATACAATATCAGGAGAAGAAATAAGTATGTACAATGCAAACAAGAGGGGCTCCTAAAAGCTTTAAAGAAATAAAGTTAGATTAGCTTCTAAGACTCATAATGAGACATGATTCCTTCACCAAGGTTATTCATCCCATTACTTTAGAGTAATTAATTAAACCTTAACCTACAACCCAATACCCAATTCGAGGTTTCAGTGAGTAAGTGAAATTAAAATCTGAGCATATTCCCCTCATGACCTACATAAATCTATTATTAAATTATTCTTGGCAAATATTGATTAGAGAAAGATAAATATTGTTAAGGGGAGTTCCCTTGAGACCGTATTCAAAAACTTAAAACCAAATTCAAATTCAAATTTTATGATTAAATATTTAAAAACATCATAACACTCAAACTCATGAGCTCTCGGTGTGGCCAATTAGCAACAATTTTCTTCTTAAAGATATACATAAACAATTGGAAAAAAATATATTTACATATATATATATATATATATATATATATACAAGAATTTTTATATTAATATCATAGTACCCGGTATAGAATTTAAAATACATAGATATTCTACTTTTGTTGTTTTTAAACCTTCCAATAGTTTAAACACTAAAATTATTTCTTCTTTTTTTTTTTCAAGACTTTGTGCAACTTCAAAGACTTTGCACAGTACACAGAATTTCACAATAAGAATATTTTTTTTTACCCTCAGAATCCACAATCTCACTCTTGATGATGTGTTTTTTCACTATTTGTGTGTGTGCCAGTCCATACACAAACCCATATATATTTTTCTATACCAAAGATAAGAATCCCTCACGCACACTGCATTTATTTCTAATATAAACACAAACTCATACAGTGCTTAGAATAACCAAATCTTTTTTTAACCTATTTAACTATACTTGGCATTTGAAATAATTTATAAAGCTAAAGGCAAAAATTTGGGCTAGGATACAAGTAATGTAATAGTTTTCAATTCTGAAGGAACATGTTTGTTAACAATCAAAAGCTTATGAATCCTTCTTTAAGATTATCACAAGGATTTTTTTTTAAATCTTGCAAAAATAAAAACAAATAAATATAATCAATAAAACCATGGGTGGGTTTGGGAAGTCTAGCCATGTGATACTGTTAAAAAATTGTATACCCTAGCAGATTAAGGTCAGTACGGTAAAGAAGTCATAGTACCTACTTAAGTCTTCAGTTAAGAATGCACTGAATTAAAATAAGTGAATTCACTGAATGTACTGCTAATTATTAACAATATTATGAACACATCATCTGAGCTGGGGACATAGTTATTTTTATCAAAGTACCTATACTATAGTCTACAGTCTGGTGTAGTAATCTAGTAATAGATTCTAAAGTAATCTAAAGTCTAATGGTTATTTAGATCTAGATCTACTCATCTAGTCTAGTAAAAATTATAAATATATTATATATCATATTTCTATAGATCTAATTATAATAGGTAACTTGATTTCTAGATCTACATTATAATATAATATTAGTCTTCTAGACTGAGATTTTAGTGATAGATCTAAATCTATAATTCTTTTAATTATATAATGATTAAACCAAAACCAGTGACCCATCTGGGCGCATCCATTGCCTTTCAAGACAAAAGGAGCCATATATATATATAATTGAAAGCTAAAGCCCTAGTCTACCGGACCTGTGTGTTGCAGGGGTGCCACCCATGAGCCCAAGTAAACCCTGAAACCCAAATTTCCAAATTTTACAAACCCTGAAATCATAAACTCCAAACTTTACCAACCCTGAAACGTAACTTTTACGTACCGTATATACAATTTAAGCACCAAACTTTGATGAAAGAAGAACAGTAGTAATATTAAAATAGTTTACACATATTAAGGCAATTTTTATTAAAATTAGGATTTGACTAAAAAAAAATATAATTTAATCCAATACACAACTTCATAAGAACACTAGTGAAAACAATGTTACAAAAAAATAAGTTTAAAATTGTAGACACTTGATTTAAAAAAAAAAAGCTTTAAGATATACATATAATATATACATATAATACATTGCATGCACAAAAAACTCAGCAATTAGATTAATTTTTTTTTAAAAACTTGGTGATAGACACAGTGTTAGGTGCATCAGGATGCTTTCGTTTCCTTGATCCTGGCCCTGCTGTGGTTACTTTTGTCATAGATGTGACTGATGGGCCTATGGTAGATTTGTGTGCTTCAGCTGTAGATATAGTTGAGACAAGAGTAGTGGAAATTACTGGTGAAACTTGAGTTGTAGATATGGTTGATGAGGCTTGAGCTGTAGTACAGATAGATGAGACTTCATTTGTTATGACTGTTGAAGTTTTAATAACAGGGATATTAGACAAACTTGATGTGGTATGACTTGATGAAGAGACTGGTGTAGATAAGTTAGAGGAAGCTTGTGGTTTCTCAATTGGGTAAGTCTTAGACTTGATAAAAACTTGTTGCAGATGCTTAGCTGAATTAACAAAGTTTCTCATTTGTTGGGAGATAGACATTGTTAAAGATGTTTCTCCCTTTGCTTTCAAATGACTTTTAATAATTGCAATCCCTTCATAATTTCTATGAAGCATCCTACTTTGGTCACACTCTATTATGTCATCCATGATATTAAAAGTACTCTCCACCAATGGGCCAGAGAATATTGATAACAAACTTTTAACAAGTAAACCTAATAATGGATATTTCACTTGGTCTGTTGATGGCTCCTTCATATTAATAGCTTTACTCCACCAGTCTGTATCAAGACGAAAATCTGGGGATGTCTCATCAGCATCTAACTGAGTCAAAGCTTGATCAATAGTATACAGCCTGATCTCCCTGTCAAGCATACCACATTTATCAGAGCAAATGACGTTTGGCAATTTTTCAGCCAGCTTTGTCAAGGCAGTTGCTGTTTCAGTTGATCGCTGTAACCCAGGATCTAGGGCAGAAAGCTGGATTATTGTGCTGTTTAGCAGAGGCATCTTTTTCATTTTATCAGCTGCATTTTGGTAACCTACTCTTACAGCATTAAAAAAGTCATTGATCCAAATATTTTCAGATTTATTGCGAAGAAATTCCTTCAGATGTGGTAAGCAATAAACCCCTAGGCCAAGTTGTCTGTCTCTAACTTGAATGGATTTATCTGCTAAATTTAGATTACAGAGACCTTTCATTCCTTCCTTAGGGTCACTAATTTTGTCAGGAATAATATATCCAGACAAAAAGGTTCTAAATTGCTCATACATGTCTGCATGAAGACAATGGCATTGAGGCTTCACAGATTGAAATGTTTTAACAAATCTGGAAAACTCCTGGAGTATTCCTCTGTACAATTGTAATGTACAATAAGTCAAATTCTTTTTATGAAACAGATGCAATAAAATTACTTCTTTTCTTTCTTTTCCAGCTTTTGTTATATTCTTTATTTTCAGTGCTAAACCTTCTAATTTTGACTGGCTCTCAGTTGTTATACCATATTTCACAAAAACACTGTCTAGGTCAGTTTTGTATTTGGCACGTTCAAGTGTGGATAAAAATCCATAATAGTAGATGAACAAAGAGTCCCACAACTCATCCAGTCTGTCACAAACTTCTTTCATTTGAAGGAATCTGTTTGCAATAGGCCTAAATATTGTCCTGGGTTTACCATACAGCATCTCCTGAACTTCCCTGAAAATGTCACGAGCTTTTGGTGAGTCCTCTATGTCATAGTAGATGTTGGAGGCAAAAGTTTGAAAATTACTAAGATCTTCAACAGGTACAAAAAAAGCTTTAGCTGCATTGTTAATCATATGGACTGTATCTCCACTGACATCCAAAAGACATGGATTAGCTTTTTTTATGATGGCCTCAACACCATTTTTGGCCCCACGCATCACATTGCAGTTATCCATGGTAACTGAAATTACTTGGGACCATAACAAGTTTCTCTCATTTAAAATGGACTCCAATGCATTGAAAATATTTTCAGCAGTAGAAATATTTACCTGCCTTGAACCAAGCAGTTCAACACAAACTTGCTGTTTAGTGTCACTGTAATACTGCACTAAGACATTGAGACATTTATTGCCAGCGTTGTTAGTGGCTTCATCAATGTTAAGAGAGAAAAAATTTCCTTGAAGACTCTGCGACAATTCTTTTTTCATAGCTTCTGCTATACCATAAGTCATTGTATATGTAGCAGCAGTTCTTCCCATTGAAGTTATGTTAAGTGCTTCAGTATCTTGTGCAAGTTTTTTGCACAGGTCAATAATTGGCTGAGAAAGGCTGTAAGGCAAACAGTGCTCAGCTAAGAATGAGCCAACTATTATTCTGTTATCCAGGACTCTGTCTGAAATAGGGCTTTTTTTCCTTGAAATATCAGATGTACTGATGGCACCAGGGATTTGATAGCTGTTCCTTGCACTTGAAAAGGCAATTAAATGTGAGGCATTGTTTGAATGGTCCATCAAACATTTTTTGCCTGAAGAGCCATATGACAGTGTTTGATTGCAGACAATGCAATAACATACTCCTGAAAAGTTAATAAAATAATTGTTATAAAAATCTCTATAAATGTAGATAAAAAAAAAATAAACTTAGTTTATGATCAAACTTTTAAAAAATCTCAGACCTAGATTCTAGATATAAAATCTATATAAACGAACCCTAAGGTCACTAAATAACTTCTTAGAAGACTTTGATCAACTATAAATAAATCAATGCCACAAGACAAGGCAAAAAAAAAAATATAAAAAATTCATAAAATGTTTAAGATGCCAGTACTGTAGGACATATATTTAATGTATAGATCTACAGATTAAATATTGATCTATTAGATCTATATCTATATATTATACTTGTGATTAAGTATACTAGATCTAGTCTACTTAGATGACTAGTTGTCTTAGTATTATTAGATCTAAATTATAGAATCTATCTATAATACTATAATGTATTTATAATCTATTTCATTTCTCTAGATAACTCTGATAAGATTTCTATTAGATTTTTAGATCTAGTCAATCTATATCTAGATCCATTATCTATAATTTAGATCTAGATTAGATTTAGTTCTAGTAGCCTAGTTTCTAGATTACTAGATTGACTAGATAAGATCTAGATATCTATCGATTATCATATCAATTCAGTATATTTAGTCTTTCTCTTTCAGATCATGCTCATAGTTTAACTCATATTAATTTTTGGTCATATAATATTATAATATAGGTCTAGATCTATATAGATCTAGTAATATAGAAATATAGACAGACATCTAGAATCTAGATCTATTTCTATATCCTATCAATATAGACTCATATAACTAAATCTACATTACTTAACTATGATCTAATCTACATTGTACATCTATTCTAGATAAGCTTTAAATAGTTTTAAAATTATATTTAAAAAAAAGAAAATAGCTAGACTACTGAGTACGTACCTGGGGCATCAATTTTTTTGCACCATTCTTTAAATAAAGTACCGGTGTCATTATCCGTTTCTAACCACTGCCATCGCCATTTGTTCTTAACACTCTGGTCTAAAGTAATGGCCAACACATCATTGCTACTTAAAAATCGCATTTTGAAGCAGGAATTAAACAAATACTATAAGAAATAACTTTCGTGTCCAAATAAGAATGTGAAGGAAGCGAGAATGAGAATCACAATCACAATCAATGCTTACAGGAAATACTGTTCTGAACGCGCTTTGCGCATGCCAAAACAATTTTGAGGGGAGAATTCATTGTGAAAAGCGGTGCGATCGATTAGATTTGGCCTAAAAAGCTTGGTGAGGGGATGCAGTGAAAAATACGGACAATGCCCGGAAACTTTATTTTTTAAAGCTTGCAAACCCGGAGGGGGGGAGAAAACGATCTCATGAAACCCGGATTTCTGGGTTAACCCAGAAAAGTGGCACCCCTGGTGTGTTGAGCACCTTGCTGTACGGAAGTGAAACATGGTCAACCTACTCATGGCAGGAAAAAAAGCTGAATGTCTTCCACCTCCGATGCCTAAGGTGTATCTTTAAAATAAGATAACCAATGAGGAAGTGCTACAAAGAGCAGGGTGCCAGGACATCCGCTCTGTTATCAGCAGCAGATGCCTTGGCTGGCTTGGCCACGTTCGTAGAATGCCAGTAGGTCGACTTCCACAGGACATCCTGTATGGCGATCTAATAGAAGGCAGGAGAGCCGCTGGTCACCCACTTTTACATTATACGGATGTATGCAAACGCGACATGAAGCTCTTCAAAATCGACACTGACAACTGGGAAGAGGTGGCACTGGACAGATCCACATGGAGAGAGAGCATAAAAATAGGGTCACAGATTGCAGATGTCATACACAACAGAAGCAGAAAGAAGGGTGAAAATGCAATGGCGCCTGGTGATTATATATGCCCAACCTGCGATCGCAGCTGTGTATCAAGGATTGGCCTCTTTAGTCACACAAGAAGTTGCAAAGGTAAAAGATGTAAAATGCCACAGAATATAATTGAAATTATTCTAAGAAGTTAGACTAAATCAGATTCTAGATCTTGTAAAAATCAAAACTAGAATTTATGGATCTAGAATAATCTAGTCAAATTCTAGTCAATCTAGAAGCTAGTTCAAGACATACATGACATTTATAACATATATATTATAATATAAACTAGCTACTAGAGTCAATACAAAAAATAAATACAATATATGATGATATGATCTTTATCTTTGTCTGATTCAAACTTATTTTATATACATAGAAAAATAGATCTATCTGAATCTATCATCTGATGACTATACTAATAATTGTCTACTTACGGTACATAAGTACATACCATACTAGATCTATACTGTCTATAGTCTTAAAGTCTATACCTATGTATAAGTATAATGTAAATTATTTATAAATGAATTATAAATACTAGTCTATATCAACTATATGACTATTATATATATATTAAATATAGTCTATAATAAACTTGATTACTATTTATTATTTGTCTAAGTCTAGTAGATCTATTAATCTAATTTAGTAATTATCTCTCTATATATATATTATAGTATACTTATTATAGATTCTATCTAGATTCTAATCTAGTAAAAGTCTAGACTCTAGACTGACTCTAGACTAGACTGTGTCACTGTCACTAGACTCTCAACTCTCAAGACCACAAAGTCACAAGACCAAGAGGCAAGACTACTCAAGAGTTAGAGTCTCTCTCTCAGTGAGTCAGTGTCTGTACTGGCAGTACTCTGACTCTGTGACTGTCTAGATTCTAGATTTAGTTTGAAAATTTATAACTTAGTCACTTAATAGACCTAGATAAATCTTAGACTTCTACTGAAACTGAAGTAGATTCTTGACTTAGGATTCTAGATCTACTTGCTTATACTTGTATACTAATGTATGATGATATACTATCATATATATATATTTAGTATAGACTATAGTAGTATACTAATCTAAACTATTCTAAACTTACTAGATCTAGATGATATCATACTAGATCTACTTTAAACTACTTACTTTACTTAACTTAGAATAACTTAGACTTAGATGTAGAGTCTTAGTCTTAAGTCTTATTTCTAGAAACCTGATTCTGAGTATCTCACCTCCTACATTAATACCACTAATTTTAATAATCGTACCTTGGTAATACAGGTTTCGTAAATTAGATTCAATCTATCTAGAGTAACATTCTAGAAATATAACCATAATAATATTCATTATTATGACAGCTTTTTGTTACAAAAATGCTGCGACAACAGAACGGAAACAGAACGTTGTTTTTTTATTATAAACCTAAGAGAGCTCTTTCTTGTTTCGATTTTGTTTCAGTCAGAGACATAAAAATATATAGGTCTGTGGTATCAACAAGCTGCATCAATATTCAAGGAGTCATCCATTGATGACGTCAAGAATGTAATCAAGGCACGTTACCACTTTAACTCTTTCTCTCCTAACTGACGATACCAACGTTGATTCCACAAGAATGTGGTAAATAATTACGGAGAGAAATAATTAATAGAACAAGTAGTGGCGTTGCAACCATAGCGCGAAGAGTTTCGATGAAACTGGGCACATAACCATTAGGGGCCAACAAGTGTAATTAAAACAATATGTTGTCGTTGGCTATAAGAATTTTAAATGTATAAAATAGTATTTCTGACATAAATATACCGAAAATGCCTAAATAACAAATCGATGTAAACTTATTAGTATGATGAAACAACTTAGGGCTTTATATAGCTCTATGAGACAACCTTACACTGGCGGCCATCACGAAGCTCGGGCTATTTTTCGGGTGTCACCATTATTAATGAAACTTCTTAGCTGTGATATAATTGATTTCCATGTAGGCTATTAGCTAGTGTTCAAAGAATTTCTTAAGCAAAAAAAAAATTAAAAAGTACAGAGTACTTATAGCGTTCAAAACGAAATAAATAGAAAATCTAATTTTTCTAATTGTTTTTTTTGTCTTTTTATGGCAGCGTTCAAGGCAAAATAAAAAATATTAATATTGATCAGATTATCATTAATGTCTGATATTGTTTTGTGATCTCCGTTGACGAATACCTAAATATATGGCAATAAAAGAGTTATTTCTGGTATTTCATATATTACTTCAACCAATATGTAGGCCTACAATATGTTTACTGTGCAACCACAACTTGAATATAGAATCGTGCTATGTTTGCCAATTTGAAGATTTCTATGATTTTGTGCAAAAAGGATATTTTTATTTGCTCACGCTATACGAATCAGATATTCAAGAAAACATTAAGAAACTGGAACATACACAAAATAGAGCAGTGAGATTCATAACAAACAAATATTCACATTTGACTAGAGTAACACCTTTAGTAAAATCACTAAATTTAAAAAGCCTTCAGGATAGAAGACTCAAAAGTAAAGTAGCAATTATACATAAAACACTGAACCATAATCTTCAAATACAAAAGCAAAATCTAATAAAATACTCAGAAAGACACAAAGATAAAGGCACATTCCTCATTCCATATGCTAGGACAAATTAGTACAAATACTCCTTCTTCCCTAAAAATTAAATTATAACTTTTATATAGCGCTACTTTCATGCTTTTAGCGTGCTCCAATTTCATTTGTGGACCTGAGGGGGGGAGGGGGGGGGGGGAGAAGGCCTTCCTAGCTGCCAAGCCAAGTCAAGTAATAGCATACTTAGCCTCTCGACCACGCTTCCCACTTCCCCTAGTGCTATTAGAGCATGGAATGGGTTGCCTGAGCTAGCCAGGAAAACTAGTGACTTAGCAGAATTTAGGTCATAGGTTAATATGCATGACTAAACCAGGGATGGGCAAATTACGAGCCGGCCACATGCGGACCGCCAGAGTGTTTTATGTGGCCCGCTAACACCTACAGAAAGAAGGTGTACCCACAAAATTATACATATTAAAATACAAATATATTAAAAATAACTAATTTTAAATATCTATACAAATAAAACTTCTGATTCTTATCACTTATGATGAAGAGGCTAAATGTCATATCATTCTAAAAAGTTTAAAGTAAACGAAGAGTATTCTTATTGGCGGCAATATGTCGAAACATTCAGTCCAAGACACAAACTCAGGCCAGTATATATTTAATGCTTTGTAGAACTGTGTTGAAAGTGTTGGCTTGGAAACAAATGGCGAGTGTAACAACCAATGGAGCACGAGCTTTGACTGACAGTTTTGTAATAAATAAAAGATTACTAATTCAAGCCATAAACTCGAAACGGAGTAAACGGGAAAGTTTCCGGGAAAGTTTGCGCCAAGCTGCATTGAATTTCAAACATATTGTATATTGTTGACCCAAGTATCTCAGTAATGAGCTAGGGGCCTTAAGCACTGGCAGTTCTGAAAAGTACTTAAAGATTTGAAACTAAAACATTCCGATGTTCGGTACCACAGTAGTATCCGCTAGCTTAGCATGGGTAAGTATTGAGAAGAATATGGAATCTCAAGGAAGAACTCGTTATATTCCTTGAAGAATAAACATTGCTACTAATATTTTTAAAGAAGAGTGGAAGATAGACTTTGTTTTTTTTTTCATCGGAAGTATTGCAATATTGGAATCTTTTCAAACAAAGCTACCCGGTTTCTCTAGGTAAGCAATTGAAAACAGGTTTTGCCATTTTCCTTTGCTGAAAGGTGAAACTATTTCTAGTGAAAAGTTTGGACTTCTTGTAGAATTTAAAAGCGAATTTTCAATACCTTTAGCTCACCATTTAGTGCTGAAGATTCAGTTTCAGAGGACAAACATCCTAGCAAATTATGACCTGAGAAGTTCCAGTCATTCCACGGGAATTATATGGGAGCAACTACTGTATTTCTACACTTAAATAACTTTGATGCTAAACATTCACATTATTTGGGTCCACATAAAACTGTAAAAAGTTTTTTTTATTGTAAGAACAGGTCGATACTGACTGAGTTTCCAAAGTTCCGGAACATTATACGCGATTGCAATCAAATAAATTTTGTGAAACAATATCGAAGTTCAAACAAATATTCGTAAAAGTGGTTTCAGAAACTGCTAAATCTGGTAGTACCTCAATTGAGAGTGTAAGAAAGTTAAATGTAAATGTGTAATACAGTACACATGTATGTCATGCTCTTCCCTAATGCTAGTAAAGCATGGAATGGGTTGCCTGAGTCAGCCAGGAAAACCAATGACTTGACAGAATTTAGGTCACTGGTCAGCATGTATGACTAAATGCATGACGCATAGGACGTAGGCCTAATCCTTTTCTTTTTAAGTAACGTTTACATTTCGGAAGATAAGACAAGTCAATTAAAAGGCTTTATACACAGTTAGCTACCGTATTTTTCTAAGTTATATATATAGTGTTACAAATGAACAGTGACAAGTAGAGGTCAACGTGTGACCCCAGCGAGATGACAAAGCAGCGAGTGTTCTCTGGAATCTACGCGTATAAACAAAGACAGGATGTGACGTGTCCTCACGTGTTGTTCCAGAGGACGAACAGATCTTCGAAGGGGGCAGTGTTACAAATGAACAGTGACAGTTAGAGGTCACTGCGTGTGACCTCGGCGAGATGACACTGCAGCAGGTGTTCTCTGGAATCGACATGTATAAACAACGACAGGATGTGATGTTTCCTCCCGTGTTGTTCCAGAGGATACTAGCAGTGTTTTTGCACTTATGGGCAAGCGATTAGGGACTCTATATAAGCCAGAGAGTAAATGTGAAAGTCAGTCGTATGGAGTCGTGAGTGAGTTGTTACAGTCGATACAGACGATGTAAGACGTGTGCGGCTTTGTGGAAGAGAAATGTGTACGACTCGATGCAAGTTGACTAGGGTAGAGTTAACTGGAGTGGACTACTGTCGTTAAAGTCTATACAGCGAACTACAGTGGACTTGAGCCGTTACAGTCGATACAGTCGATGTAAGACGTGTGCGGCTCTGATTCGGTAGACTTGAGTACGACTTGGTTCAGCTTTAGGAGACCCGGAGCGACACTGGGAAGTGTGTCGTTGGTCTGTTCTGTGGAATACGGCTCGATGCAAGTTGAGAAAAGATGAATTGCAACGAAGTGAAGAGATGAATTGCAACGAAGTATAGCTAACTGTAAACTGACAAATATTGTAAAGTCTTCTACGCTACATGTTACAGTAACGAATTGTTAGAGTTAATAGTCATTAAAGTTATATGAAACTGAAAGTTTAGTCGTCAAGTTCTTTGCAGTGTTTTTATTTGTGTGCCTACTAATACATTTAGCCAGAGGATACAGAAATACGTAACAATATATATATGTATATATATAAAATATGCCCCCCCCCTTTCCTAAAATATTTTTAATGCGGCTCTCGATAAAAAAAAAAGGCTGCCCGCCCCTGTTCTAAACCAATGTGCTACAAAAATCTTTTGTCTTTTGTGAAGTTCATGCAAAACATTCAATCAGGAAGTTGTTTCTGTGCATTTGATAAAGTAAGGCTCAATTTGGATTCAATGAGCTCAGCTTACATGGAGAGCCATAACGTCGTATTCTTGAAGCTGGTCCCACGGATGCCCTGCTACGTTACTGAGGAAAAGGTGTAGGATACACCATTTTTTTTATGAATATCCAAAGATATGCCTGTGTATTCTTGTACCACTTCTAAAAAGAAATACACACATGGCATGGCAAAGTTTATACGTTCAAAATTTTTTTTTATTGATTCTTGTGGTGTTGTCAGGTAAAGGAAATATTTTTGCCAGTTTCAGCCTGATCCGAGATTGGGTGGGGGAGAAATAATGTGTACAAACATTTTACCAGACAGACAGAGTGATTTAATATAAGCTTTGTAAAAACGCATAAAAAAATAAAGTCATTGTCATTGCTATGATTAATAGGTTCCCGGTCATTTCATCCCCGGTCACTTCATCCCCGGTCATCTCATCCCCGGTCATTTCATCCCCTGGTCACTTCATCCCCTGGTCACTTCATCCCCGGTCACTTCATCCCCTGGTCACTTCATTCCCGGTCATTTCATCCCTTGGTCATTTTCATCCTCTGATCATTTTTATCTAACAAATTGTAATTTAAAAAATCATGAAATTAGCAATATTTAATGTATTCATTTTTTATTTAAATGACAAAATTGTAACACATTAATGTTTAAAAGGAATTAAAGCAAAACTTCTACAGGCGACATGATATCCCGAGGATGGGTGAACTCCGCCTTTATTAGAAAGAAATAAAACCTTATTTCAAGGCCAAAAATGACGCGCCCATTTTCAAGAAAGAGCGATTGAAAAATAAAATAATGTGAAACATGGTCGTACTTTCACCACACCTTGGCCTTTGATGATAAGTTATCAGCGGCATGATCAGGATAATATTATAATATTACATCCCCCACATCCAATAGAAGCGTTATAGCTCAGTACAAACTCAGATTTACAATATAATATAAGATTGCTGATTAAGAATACAAAGTGGAAGAGGAAACACTTTAAAGGCACTAGTAACATGTCATAAAATGTCAAAAAGCATTCTACATAATCATATTTATATATAAAATATTTAATTGGGGATGAATGAACCGGGGGATGAAGTGAAAAGGTGATGAAATGACAGGTCACTGGTTGCTACAGAGACAAAAAAAAAAATTACAACATCTTGTATATAAAAAGAAAAAATGTGTTTTATGATTAGGGTTACCAGATACCTGGGCAAAAGAGATGACAAATCCTTTCAAAGGAGGACAAACGCATAGAATATAAAAGTATATTTTAAAAATAATATTGTTACGAATCTCACTATCCAGGCTCTCTGCAAACTGCACCATACACCACCATCTTAAAGAACTTGACGAGTCAGGGCTCCAAAATAACGTAAAGGTTTAATGTCCATAAATAACAGCCAATACTGTACAATTGGCAGCACGTAGAACAGTACAAATAGCTCTGCGATAACAAATATCTCTCCGATAACACCGTTCCGCCGTATCAAGTCTTGCACTGGCCTCTCCGTCTCGTTCCGGGCTTGCACTGGGTTCAACAGTTCGGGACTGACTTCACACACTTGGGCTCGTTGTGTCGGACTCGATCACAGACCAAGATCAAGACGCCGTTCGTCTCAACTGTACTTGACAGTACTCCGCACTGAACCGTCGTAATGCTCCGTACAGAACCACACCGTTGAACTGTGCTGTAGTCGACCGTGTTCTGAACTCCTGTCGTGAGCCCGCTTTCTGAACCGTCTTGACTGCGTCGCCTCCGCTCTTATATAGGGTCCCTACTGGCCTTCTCGAACCGGACAGAACGCCGCTAGACGTTTCTAGGTGGTCAGATGACTACAACTCTCGTGACGCTCCTGAGCTCTTGTTCACGACGGCGATCTTTCCCGAACTGTCCTGTTGACACTCGACTCGGCTGACCGTCGTAGCTCGTCACGGTTGACCGCTCGTCTAGCGCTGGCCTGGGGCGATTTGCGTCGGCTGACTACACACACACCACTACCCCTCTCTGTGCCACCACCAAGTTTATAACACTGCCCCCTCCTTAGATCTGTCCGTCCCGGACAGAATCAACATCATGGCATTGGCTGTAAAGTTTCTTCGCTGCAGGCGGGGGTCGATCAGTGGCAGTTGGCTTGCCTCTTGAGCTTGATGGAGCCATCCATGTTGCAGTCAGCAATGGTCGCTTCCTTCTCTTCCTCCAGTTGGCCTTAACCTGGTTGCTTCGCCGTCGTGCTTTCATCGCCATCCACGTTGAGTTCAGAAAACGTTTTCTTCTTTTCCTCCAGTTAGCCTTCATCTGGTTGTATCGACCTCGTGATAGCATGGTCATCCATATTACACTCAGCGAAAGTCGCCTTCTTCTTCTTCTCCGCCAGTTGGTCTTCATGTGGCTGCAGTGATATCGAGGTTGCATCGTTATCCATCTTGCATTCAACAAAAGTAGCCTTCTTCTTCTCCGCCAGTTAGCCTTCATGTGACTGCAGTGATGTCGTGGTCGCCTCGCTCTCTTGTCGTTCGGTATTGAGGGCAGCCATTTGGCACATGGAAAGGTATAGGATGTACGGGCTGGGGATACCAAGATCGTTGGCCAAAGAGGTGACTTCATAGGGCTTTGCGAAGAAGGACTGGGACGGGCTTCAAATCCACAGGACAGGGAATTGTGGGACATGTCATCATTTTCAGCCTTGTCTGGAGGGCATGCTCGTGGGGCAGGTTGGCAACACTCCTCGTGCAAAGGTCCCTCGTCTTCGGCTTCAGGCTCCATTCGGCTTTCTTCACCACCATCAGGACCCTCTCTCTTTCGTCTCAGTATCGGGCCAATCACTTGTTGGTTTCAGACCTTGTCGATGACTTTCGTCTTTCAAATGTCCATCAATGTCAACGTCAGACTGCCTTGGATTCTCTTTACCACCATCAGGACTTTCCTCTCCAGTCTTGGCAGCTGGACCAACGTCTGTTAGGTTCGGACCTGGCTGATATCTCTCGACTTGCTTATGTCTCTCAACGGCTTCGTCAGGTTTCAATGGGTCCTCATGATCACCACCAAGGCTCCTCTCTCTGGCTTTAGCATCTGAACGAACGTCTGAGTTGATGATTCTCTCCTCCACAGCAGGTATGGGTTGGTTCATGGCGGCTATCTTGGTGTTCATGGCATCTATCTTGGAATTGGTGTTTTCCAGCCCCGAGTTCATAGCTGCAATCTGCTCCTGTTTGCTACTGGCGATCTGTTCCTGCATAGCTGCCATCTGTTCCTGCATGATACTGGTGAGCTGTTCCAGCAAGTTAGGTTCGACTTCAAAAAGATATGTGTCCGGATCTTCTTTTTCTTCCAACATGTCTTCTCGGAGGCGTGCTTGTAAAGTTTCCTTGTTACCATATACCTTCAGCCTTCGTCCACGGAGTTCTTCCTTCAGTTCTCTAAATTCAAGTTCGTACAGCAGTTTCAGACGAGCCATAGTAGATCCGATCCAATCCGATTCCGATCCGATCCCACTTCTGACACCAGTTGTTACGAATCTCATTATCCAGGCTCTCTGCAAACTGCACCATACACCACCAACTTAAAGAACTTGACAAGTCAGGGCTCCAAAATAACGTAAAGGTTTAATGTCCATAAATAACAGCCAATACTGTACAATTGGCAGCACGTAGAACAGTACAAATAGCTCTGCGATAACAAATATCTCTCCGATAACACCGTTCCGCCGTATCAAGTCTTGCACTGGCCTCTCCGTCTCGTTCCGGGCTTGCACTGGGTTCAACAGTTCGGGACTGACTTCACACACTTGGGCTCGTTGTGTCGGACTCGATCACAGACCAAGATCAAGACGCCGTTCGTCTCAACTGTACTTGACAGTACTCCGCACTGAACCGTCGTAATGCTCCGTACAGAACCACACCGTTGAACTGTGCTGTAGTCGACCGTGTTCTGAACTCCTGTCGTGAGCCCGCTTTCTGAACCGTCTTGACTGCGTCGCCTCCGCTCTTATATAGGGTCCCTACTGGCCTTCTCGAACCGGACAGAACGCCGCTAGACGTTTCTAGGTGGTCAGATGACTACAACTCTCGTGACGCTCCTGAGCTCTTGTTCACGACGGCGATCTTTCCCGAACTGTCCTGTTGACACTCGACTCGGCTGACCGTCGTAGCTCGTCACGGTTGACCGCTCGTCTAGCGCTGGCATGGGGCGATTTGCGTCGGCTGACTACACACACCACTACCCCTCTCTGTGCCACCACCAAGTTTATAACAATATGTTACAATGTAATTGATAAAACGCGTCAGTTAATTAAAGCAACGGAAAGCTTGATGCATCGTATTTACAGTTTATTTTATAATTGGCATAAACAAATATGAGGAATTCTGATTGTACCGTATTCAGATTAGACATTGTCTATTTGGTGTATGGAATATATGAAGTGTTGATAATCTATGGTTTTTAGAAGGTTTACGGTAATATTGTGTTTGCAAATTTTAGCACTGTAATATTAATTTTTGTAAGCTCTTTCGCCAGTAAAGTGTGTATTACCATTGTTTTTAGTAAAACTTTTTTTTTTCAATATCTCTCCAAATCTTCCACTTTTTCTTTTCGCCGCCACATTTCTCCAGATTATTTCCCTTGTTATTTTGTACTTTGTTTCCTAAGCAATTAAATCTTTTTTTTTTTTTTAAATTTCTGATGTAAACTTCACATGTAATGTTAAACTGAAACTGTGATATGAACGTAGAGTGCTTATAATAAATCGTTAGCAATAATGTTTAATTGTAAAAGAAACTTCCTCAAGGATAATAAGGATTATTATTAAGGATTATTATTAATATTATTATTCTTATATATTATATATAATATTAATTATTATTATAAAGGAATGAATTATATTGATGGAAAATATTCAATGGCAGTAAACAACTGAGTGAAAGCCGGATATTTCACACTTAGGCCGAGGCCTTCCGGACGGAGGACATGCCCTCCTTTTGTCAGAGGTCTCATAATCCTATTTATGATTTTTCTCTTTAAAGTCCTCACTTGTACAAGATTAAACTCAATTATTTTAGTAATTTTAATATTGACTGTTCTTTCATTTGGCGTGATGTTTACTCTGCTGCTATAAACCTTCATGAAAGCATACCAAAGTAAAAGGAAAAACACTTTCATTCAGCAGAAGCCAAATGTAATGGCTAAGAAATCGACAATTTAAAACTTACATTAGGAGATGACATGGATCTGATTGGACTTGATGGCAGTGACCTTGATAATCTAGTTCCAACAGTAAATATCCGACTGTTTTCATAAACCTGTAAAACATTACATTGATAAAATCAGTTGTCAAATACAATAACTTTCCATGGAATGCCAAGGAGTATTTCGTGTCTTTGTTTGTTTGTGTCTTTGTTTGTTTGTGTCTGTACAGTGTATGTGTAGTAGAAGTGGTTGTCTTTAACCTTTGATTACAACGAAAGCTATACATTTAGTTGGCGGATCCTTAAGGGTGGCTTTGGAGGCGCGGTAGCTGAGCCGTAAAGCACTTGGCCTCCGAACCGGGGTCCCTGGTTCGAATCCTGGTGAAGACTGGGATTTTAAATTTCGGGATCTTTGTGCACCTCTGAGTCCACCCAGCTCTAATGGGTACCTGACATTAGTTGTGGAAAAGTAAAGGCGGTTGGTCGTTGTGCTGGCCACACGACACCCTCGTTAACCGTAGACCACAGAAACAGATGACCTTTACATCATCTGACCTATAGACCACAAGGTCCGAAAGGGGAAATTTATTTTACTATTTAAGGATGGCTTTAAAAATTGAAAAAAGGGGATAAATTTTGACAATGAGAAATAGCTAGACTTTAGATATCTAATTATCTATAGACAATTTTTGGCGGCTAACATTTTTTTGAGTGGATGTTCCATCACAACAGAAAAAAAGACAAAGTCTTCCTCTTCTTTTCTTTCTAGTTTTATTTTTCTCTATTGCGAGTGCACGTATGAGCAGAGGCGTCGTGTTCATAAGTTAGGAAAGTGGAAGGAGGAGCTAGAACATAACCACCGATCCACCCGAGACACACACGCACTAGAACAGGGGACTATATTATATGTTTTAAGCGTTTGGGTGCCTGGGCCGTCAAGTTGAAGCTTGCATTACGCGTAGACCTATACTACACATGTGAATGTTGTTCGTGTTTGTATCTATAGTGTTATTGTTATAGTAGTAATGCTGAGGTGTCTAAATATGTCAGTATAAGCTACAATTAACTGCATCACACTCTCAGACTCGGCTGACAGCCTGTCACCACGTTTTAGTTTTCTAATTTACTTTGCACTAAACTGTAGTAGATAGGATTTGGTTGCAGAGAACTGTATTTAAATATGCTATCACTAGCATTTTCGTCCTAATTGATATTAGTTCTTGCGAGGTCACTGCTCGCGTTTAACACTTGCCGGACATGGTGTAGAAGTCATTAGGTCAAAGACGTAACACTCTTTAGTATCTTTGGAGCCAGTTGGGGGGGGGGGGTAAATATAGTTGGATTTGTTAACACATTTGGTCCCTAAACGTTGGAGTGGAAGCCGGTATCGAATTATTGAGCTAGATGTTCGATTCGATTATGTGAATTTTGATACCAACTTGCAGAATAAGTCCTTTAAAGCTTATGAATATTTCTGCGCAAAAAATATATTGACCTAATTTCTGGACAAAGTTCCTTTTTAGGCCTAGTAGGTTTTATGTTCAATGATGTTAAGTACCGTTGTTAACGAACAGACATACACATATAAAATATTCAAAACGTCATGAGAATGCGCGGTGGCCGAGTGGTCAAGCGCTTGGTTACCGAACCAGGTTCCCGGTTCGAATCCTAGTGAAGACTAGGATTTTTACTTTCGTGATCTTTAGGGCGCCTTTAAGTCTACCCAGCTCTAATGGGTACCTGACATTAGTTGGGGAAAAGTAAAGGCGGTTGGTCGATGTGCTGGCCATTTGACACCCTCGTTAACTGTGGGCCATAGAAACAGATGACCTTTACATCATCTCCCCCATAGATCACAAGGTCTGGGAGACAACTTTAATTTACTTTACTTATGCAATGAATATTTAATATAATTAATCTAAGTTACAAATGTAGGACTACCCACTATGATTGACTCTATAAAGAATTGTGATGCCAATTTAATCCAGTCATTCCAAAAAGTTATTACAAAAAAATATTGTTTCTGACAATTATAACAGGATTTTAAAAAATAAAACATTTGAGAAATGAAAATGAAGAAAAATTTAAGAAAATTATAAAAAAAAAAACGTAAAATATAATTGTACACAGGAAATACTTCACAAGTTGAACGGTATGATTTGTATATGAAACTGGAACAAATAAATTATAACTTAACTTAATGCAGATTCTACTTTACCAAATCTATTATCTTAACGAATTAAGATATATCCAAATCTATGTAGATAGGTCTATACATGGCACACTATTCAATCGTAGACAAAATGAAATAAGACAAATGACAATATTAGTCCAGCAACCTAATGTCCTTTAAGTATTGATTTGTCCCGTCCGACTCAATTCTCTTTGCTCAACGAAAAGCTTAGCGCTGCATTAGCGCATATTTGGTTATCAAACACACTGTCAGCTAGTATCCTTGGGACTTCAAGAGTGATTTGTCCGTAACACCAGCTCTGACTAAACCAGTTACGTCAGTTTCCCAGTATTAAATAAAAGCAAGATTCTAGAATACTCTATGCTATTTTATTTTTCTGGTGATCGAGAACATAAATTTCAATGTCGAGTCTTATAATAATAACTTATGAAAACTTGCATATTTGTTAGTTTATATTTATATTTTAAGATCTCGCTAGTCAGCGCCGGTTTTTTAGTTAGTGGAGGCAGGATTTTTTAGAAGCCGCTATCCTATTCAAAGTTCAAAATAAATGCTCTGCATCTCATTTCCCATATCTTCTTCTATTTAAACGGGGATGGGGAGGGCTTCACTGTCGTACGTCCGGCACTGAGACTTATATGCCTTTTGTGCAGACTACCTTAGGGATGTGCTGACTCATTCTTTTACACCCACTCTTTGAAATGTAGATAAGCTGTAAAGATAAGAACAGTTTGTTGGATTGACAGATAGTCTACTGACAAATATTTCGCTTTTTTCTTCATCGTCCTCAGTGGTTCCGGTCCTCAGTGGTTCCGGTCCTCTGTGGGAGTTCCCCGGGGACTATTTTGGTGTACAGTTGCACATGACTTTCTTCTGTCTATAACGCACAGATCTTTTACACTAGCGAGTAAAAGACATGTGTAGAGATGTTGTTTTCATAATGTGTCCACTTCTCTCTTGAAAACCGCTTTTTATGTCTTCTCAGAAATAAGATTTCCGATAAATATATTAAATATCAATAGTCAAATAAAAAAAAAAAAGTTGGGTTACTCAAATTATAAGTTATGAACATGTTGGCCTTATTCGGCAATCGGGGTAGCCTATTAGTAGCCTATACCTCAATTGAAAGGCATGTAAAGCAGAATTTTAAACAAAGCCCATCCGTTGCATCCTTGCATATAATGCCCCCCGCAATAAGCCTACAATTTTTTTTTACCCAATACTATAGAAGTCCTGATAAATAAATAATTGAACCGGAACAATTTTAAAGAAGAAACATCAATATCATTTGTTTCATGGGCGTAGCCAGGGGGGGGTTCTTGGGGTTCAACCCCCCCCCCCCCGAAATGAAATCCCCCCCCCCTGCGGGGGGGGGGGGGGGAACGGAATTAAGTGAATGATTTTTGCTTTCATTTTGTTTATTTTAGGTGAGATTTTTATACTAAATCATCACTTACCACAGCACAGCCGATGCAGTTTTGAGTTAAAAACCCTCTACCAGGGGGTTTTGAGTTTAAATCCCAATACCAGGGGGTTTTGAGATTTAAAAAACCCCTATCAGGGGGTTTTGAGATACAAATCCCTCTACCAGGGGGCTTTAAGTTTAAAACCCACTACAGGGGGTTTTGAATTTTAAACCCCCTACCAGAGGTTTTAGCAGTTAAATCCCCCTCTTCTATAAAACAAAACAAAAAAATGCAAACAACAATCCCCAAATTCCAACAGCACAGTTGAGGAAGATTTTGATTTTAAAACCCCCTCCAAAATTTACGATAAACCCCATCTTCAAAATAAAAAAAGCAAATTACACACTCAAAATTCTATGAGCGTAGCCAAAGGGGTTTTGAGTTTCAACCCCCCCCCCCCTCCAGTTGGGGTTTGAAGCTAAAAAGTACCTCTTCAATATAAAAAAAAAGCAAATTACACACTATAAAATCTATGAGCGTAGCCAAAGGGGTTTTGAGTGTAAATCCCCCTCCTTCATATGGCTTTTTCTTTAAAGTTTAAACCCCCCCCCCAGATGGTTTTGAGTTTAAAATTCCCCTACAGAGCGTTTAGAGTTGAAAACCTCTCTCTTCAATATTATTTTAAAGCAAACTATAGTGACCGAATTCTTTAATCGTAGCAAAATGGGGTTTTGAATTAAAAACAAAACAAAAAAACTCCAGAGATTTCTTAGTTTAAAACCCCTCAACAGATGATTTGACGGAAAAACTTTCCTTTTCGATATAAAATCTAAAGCGAAATACAAGCATGTAATTCCAAGAGCGTAGTCAAGAAAGGTTACAAATTTCTACCAGTGGCTTGGGCTCCATTAATCAAGTGTGAATAGTCTTCTGCCGAAATTGAAAATCATTAAATGTATCTCAACAAAGATGGCTAAGACAGATTTTAGGAGTCAGTCATAGAGATCGGGTCTAAATCAAAGAAATCATATGCCGAACTGGAGTCGAACCCTTAGTAAGGTTGTGACAGAGCGTCGCATGAGGTTTTGCGGGACATGTTCTCACACAAAAATGAATTACGCAAAATAAGAGTTGCGGAAACAGCTTGCCGGAAAATGCGCCGAACGGCGCGAGAGGGTCTAAGTCAGTAAGAATAGCACAATAGGTTTTTGAAATAAAACTTTTTAATAGCAAGATAATGCACTGTAGATACCTCAGAATATGCATTTTGTTGGCTTTCAATACCAGAAATAGTGCCCGGCTGCGGGGCTTCGCCCCGCGCTGAGGGAGCTCTGCGAACTTCCCCACACCCCCTTGCTAGCAAGGGCGGGAAGTCTACAATAAACAATAAACGTCTTCCGAAAGGGTCAGAATGTAATAAAGATTAATTATGTACACACACACACACACACATATATATATATATATATATATATATATATAATTTTTTTCCGCGGGGGAGGGGGGGGGTCGGGGGGGGGGGGGACCCCCCAAAACCCTCCCCGAAAAAAAATCCTGGCTACGCCCATGATTTGTTTTATTTTTCACTAGTCGACCGGCGGCGTAGCATACGCCGCTATTTTGCAGGGCCAACCTTAGGCCACTGCAACCTATGCGACCGCAGTGGGCACAGCACTTTTATAGGACCCGCGCTAATTTTAGGTGTATACATTATTAAATTAAACCATTTTTCCCGCGGCCTCCTGTCGATTTAACAGGAGGTCCTGGAAATCTCCTGAAATTGCAAAACATACGAAAAAGTCCTGGAAATATCCGGAAATTATTAAAATCTTAAATTACCTAGGATAATTAACTCCCTCCGTCCGAGTTGCAAAAATAAAAGAGTGATCTTTCCATTGTGTCCAAACTCTTGAGCGTGCTCTGTCGCTTCGATAGTTACTACAGAGTAGATTACCCCCCCCCCCCTTTTTTTAACGTGAGGTAGAAATAAAAAAAAAAAAAGAGTGATATTACAACGGTCCTGCCCTGCTAGTTTGTGACTTCGTGTTCTCCCCCTCCCCCTTCTCTTGTTTTCTCGTGGACTATCCGCAGAGTGATCTTTCCTTTACTCCTTACTACTCGTTTAAACTGTTGAGGGAAGAAGAGAATTATTTATATAGATTCATATATCTAGAGACGCGCCTTTTATAGCATGACCTTTCTCGACCACAGCCTTTACATTTCACACTATAAGAGCTATATCCACACACACTCAAACGCTTTAATACATTTTAAGGTAGCGTTAAAATTGGGAAAAAAGGGGGGGGGTCGGTTCAAAATAATTTTTATTTTAAGCGTTCTATTGCTTGTAAAATGCTTTACATGTTTCGGATGTTCCTTCAGAGTTGAAGATAATTACTTCCTAGTCCAAACCTCCCGCAGGACGACGGGGGATGGGAGCGGGCAGGGTTTGATTCCGGGACCATCGATAAATCTGAACGACAGTCCAGCGTGCAAACCGCACGACCAGGCAGCCATCATTATCGCAGCATGGAGCGATAAAAAAAAAAGGTTCGGGACAAAAGTATCTTTGAGTCTTTCAAATATTTCCATTAAGAACTGAAAAGCAGAAAAATGGTCGGATAGTGTAAATAAGACTATTTATTAAAGCGGAGAATTTGGGGGAGGGCGGAAAGAAAATAATACTTGAGTTTAGGGCCGGTCACATTAGAAAACGAAAGAAGGTATAATCTTGTACTTTTGGATATGTCAGCTTTAAAAAAAAACATAAGGTCAAAATTACGAATAAAAACTCTTTTTTTTTTTGGTGAATTTAACCGCTGCGGTTTTGATCGTGAAAATGGCTTAGTTGGTTTATTTACACTGTAAGTAATTTTTTTTTCATTTGTTCGCCTACCCGCAAGTGGAAGAATTAGTGATGAGTCAATCAGTCAGTCAGGGCCCTTAGAAATATAATATAACCTAGATGAGATTATGCTCCTGTTGACGTATCACGACCTATTAATTTACAATTCCCCAAAGGAGATTTAGTTAAAAAGGGCTATTGAGTTTTATGATTATTAGGAATTACTATTATGTTGACACATAGATGACATGTCACATTAACTCACCGGACTATGTTGACATGAAGATGATATGTATTGAATGTTGGCTAAATCGGCAGACAGTCTTTTCTTCCTATTGGCATGGCGTTCTTGACTTCTTCTGTGCGGCATATTAATGGGGTCACGTCTGCCTAACTAAATATCAGAATCTAATTAAAGCTTGACGATGTTCTCAGCTCAACACACAAGCACGTTTCCTGTTAGTTACAATCAAAATTTTATCTGCAAGTTAAAGCTTAAGCAAAAATAATAATAATTTCCTCCTGGCTTTATGTATGTATAGATTTTAGCTAAATTTACTCTCTACTAATGTCTACCTATTTACTTACCGTGGGCACTGTAGCAGCATTTACAGGAGTTTAAAAAAAAAATCCTAATTGATAAGATCTATTCACCTGGATACTAGACTGCAGTCACCCTACGAAAGACAACAATGTCATGATTCTCTCCTCAGTATGACAGAAGGAAGCGCCACTCACTTCCCGTGTAACTGATGGCTTCTACTTTTCATCGTGTCTAGCAGGTGGACGTTTATAAATGCATTGTAATTGTAATACGTTTGAAAGGCCACATTGCGATGAAGATCTAACGTTGGAAAATTTCCCTTTACAACTTTTTTTTCGTTGTTGTTTTATTAATTGCATTTAAAAGCCATTGCTTTAGTCGCTATAGGACTAATTTAATAAGATTTTGTTAATGAAATGAAAATCTAAAAGCTACCTGTTTTGTTTTTCGAAACTGTCAAGTCTGACAGTGACAGCATGATGGATCGTGGGGAACTTCTCAACAACGGAAGAGATAAGGAAAAGAAAAAAAAAAGACATTATAAGCGTTTTTCCTTATGGCTTACACTAGTGGTGCATATATAACAGTGGCGTCACTAGGTTCGATGTTACCTGGTGCGGTAAATTCATGTTGTCTT
Organism: Biomphalaria glabrata; assembly: GCF_947242115.1. Classification (NCBI taxonomy): domain Eukaryota; kingdom Metazoa; phylum Mollusca; class Gastropoda; family Planorbidae; genus Biomphalaria; species Biomphalaria glabrata. The sequence goes on along the minus strand of NC_074711.1, from coordinate 34,999,546 downwards.
CCCACCAATCAAATCCCCACCTCAATTCCCCAAGAGTTTCTTTGGTTTGTTCTTTTTGTAATTTTTGTTAAACCACAAATAGGCATACAGTAAGTAAATTACATAATTCATTGATTGACACGTTATCTTGCCAACAATTTATTGCTAATGTTGTCAAGTATTAGTTTAAAAACTAAAAAAAGCATCTGTAGACCTGTAGATTTTCAACATTCTTTTTCAGAAAATGAATTTCGAATTTTAAGGTAACATAATTGATCGTATCAGCCTTTCTCCGTTTGAAAGACAAAAGCTCTTCATTCATTTCAACGTTGCCATTTCTGATGTTAGCATATCGTATAAAAACTACGGACATCTAACCATTGTGTGCTATGTCAAGTGTGTCAACCATGATACGAAAGTACCTTTCGTCCTTTATGTCTCTAATAAGTAGTTCTTTTATGTAGACACAGATTTTTATTTGTTTGTGTATTGCTGTAAACCTTCTAAGATTTTTTTTTCACACTGGATGATATACATATATTTGTAAATCTTAAATAGACCACCGGCGGACAACGGCTTTGTCTGCATCAGTTAGGTAAAAATAAGTAGGTCGCAACTGGGTTTAAATAGCCATGTGAAACACTGCATTCATCCTTAATCTTCGTAATCGAAGACATTGCCATTATTAGTTGTACATTACTGATTCATTTTGTTCAAAATTAATATTTTTTCTTGAACATTGTTGTAGGCACACTCCAGTGGCGTAGCAAGGGATTTGGGGGCCAGGGGGGATTTTTTAACTTTGGACCACCCCTCCCCCACCCTAGCTACGCCACTGGCCTATTTTAAAATATTTAAAAATAGAAGCGAGATTATGTTTAATAATTCCTTTAGACTATTAGCGAGGTTTGACTAATTTTAATTATTCTTTTTATCAGTTAGCGGGTCTTAGTGGGTACTGTGAACATTAAGTGACCTCTGGGTGGCACATACAGAATAGTGAACACTAGCTATCAAAAATATTTTTTTTGAAAAAGGGGGGGGGGGACTAGAAAAAGATCTAGAATTTCTAAACTGTAAAATATGTTAGTGTTGTCTCTGTGTTGCTGCAAGTCAGTGGCGTAGCTAAGGTGGGTGGATGGGGGGGGGAGAATTTGAAAATCCCCCCGCGGCCCCCACTTGAGGGGGGTCCCCAAATGAGTGTACGAAATTTGTTTGTAAATACATAAATTAATATATTTGATTGACAAAAAGTGTCAACGGGAGTCTTTTTTCAACATTTATGGATTAAATTTATAACAGAGACTTAACCTAGATCCAGGTCTATTAGTAAGTTGACTATGTTGACATTTTAAAATATTTTTTCCCAAGAGATCAAAGGTTTTTTTTAAAGTTAGTTTTAAATTTTAAAACGAAAATCTTTAATAGATTTGTTGCCGATTTATTTTCCTCTCTAAAGAGATCAAACATGTGCTTGCAGCAAGAATTAAAAATATTTCTCTCTTTGTTACTAATGCTAGATTTAAATGGCGAGTATTTTAAGGTTACGCTAATTAACCTAAAGAAGAATGTACAGATCCAAAAGTTATTCTTAATAATGCTAGAATTGTCCATTATTCGAGTTTAGCTTCTATAGTTTCAGAATTAAACTTCACACTAGACTTATTACCCCTCTATTCATCTTTCCTCAATCCAATGGACACATGTTTTTCTAAAAAAAAAAAAAAGAGTAAATTGCAAGGGTGGTAAAATTAATTAAAAAAAAAAAAAAACTAAATGTATGTCTCTTCGTCAGAGGAAATTTCACAATCATGGCACATTTTTTATTTGTGAAATTAAAAGAATGTTATTCTTTCAATGGGAACTTCCCCCATGCCAAGTTGACCAGAGTGTGCTACAAAACAGCGTTCCGCAGAGGTTAAGCCGTTTGTCTAGCCTGCCGATACGTCTGTTAGACATAAATTCAAAAGCAACATTTCTGAACTGTGATAATCACTCTCAACCTGGCATCTTTTCATTATGTTGAGATAGATCCGACAATTGTCACCTTTTTTGAACTGCACATGAACTGTTCAACTTTTTTTTCAAATTAACTTCAGAGATGGGCCAAACTGGGAGAAAATGAAGCCGAGAGTTAAAAAAAAAAAAAGAGTAATACAAGAGAAGAACCTCGTCGGCAGTTTCCTTGCATCTCGACAAAATCATCAAGCTGTTGGAGAAACTTTCTGAATCAAGAACTGAAAGAATGGACACTAGAAGCAGTGCACAGAATCTTCTTCATGCAGTGGAAAATTAAGAATTGTTTGCCTATCTTGAATTCTGGTCAAAGCTCCTGCGCCCAATCAATATAGCTCAGAAGAAACTACAAAAGTCTGGACTGCACATACGGGAAGCTGCTGAAGAAATTAGTACCCTTTCATGCTTTCTGCAAAATGATGAGAAACTGACAAAACTTCAATCCATCGAAAAAGCAAAAGAATGTAGTGAAAGCTATGAATTTCCTGCAATCAAAACAACCAGAACAAAGAAAAGACTTAATGGGGAGTTGAGTTCTGATGTAGGACTGTCAATAGAACTGCAATTCAAATGTGTTGCGACAGAAGGGCTGGACAAATTTCATATGGAGATGAAGGGCAGATTCCAAAGGCTGGAAAGAAAATGGACACCTTTAGGTTTCTTCTTGAACCAAGACACCTGTTGGATGATGACAAACTGTGTTACTTTTTCCTGTTTGAATCATGTAATAAAGGCAAATCGCTTGTTCAATGATGTCATTGATACACGAGCACTTTTCATCAACAAACCAGCAATACATTCACAAATAGACATATTGATGAAGCAGGCTTCATATGGTAATAATGTGTGCTCAAACCTTGCAATCTCATCCAATACTGCGCATGCTAACTCATGCCACTTCCATTGCGTCATGTGAGAGATCATTCTCAAAGCTGAAGTTCATCAAAAACTATCTCAGGAGCACAATGACGCAAGAAAGGCTTATCAGCATGGCTTTAATGTCAGTGAAATCACAAATACTAGAAAGTATCGATGTAGATGTTATAGATGTCTTTGCTGCACAGAATGCACGACGTGAAGCGATATGAATTGAGATTTGTCACTTGAGCATTATTTAGTCAATGAACAAAAGTATTATTCATTAAAAGATTCTTAATGATTATTTTTGGTTAATTTTACTGATATACTGTACCAATTTGATTTTGGGCTTATATATTTTTGCGTACATTATCTCATGTCATGATTTCCTATATCAAAATGCAAGGGACCCCCAAAGAGGCCAATCCCCCCGGGCCCCCAAATCCCTAACTACGCCCCTTCACTGCAAAGCAATTTGGCCGAGTTAATAGTCTAGGCTAGACTCTCATTAAATAGATCTAGAGATTGTCTAGTACTGCCAATATGTACGATTTTGTAATATGTAAGACCTACACAAAAGAACTTCAAGGAGGTCGCGGTCTAAAAAGGAGAGTAGGAGTAGTATGTTAGTGTGAATTCACTAATAAGAGCATCACTATAATGTAATACAAGTTACTTACGTTGATTGTAAAAGTAGCTTATCAGCTCATCCAAAAAATATTTTTAGCAGCATATCATTAACGGCTACCTCTTTTTAAAATGTAGGCTACTGTTGAATCTTTTTAACCTACTATGTGAGTGTGTGTAGCTTAGCGGCTACACGGTAAACAGAGTATTTAGCCTATAGGAAAATTGATAATTTTGGTTAAATTTACGACTGACTAATTGACCATATGTTTTAACGATCGAACTGGAGATTTAGTTTGAGGAGGGGGGATATCTTTTTTTTTTTAGATTTCTCAACCTTTTTATATACATGTAATGTAATAAAACAAATCAAACTTGTTGAACTTTTGTGTTTTGGCCTTTTGTTTATTATTATTTTAGTGAGGGGGGGGGGCGGGTCATGCAATCACATGAATCATGTTTAAGAAAATATTTGAACAACTTTTTGAAAAAAAACAACAACATTCATATGAAAGATAAAAAGACTTTGATGATTAAAAAAAAACATCCTATAGGTCACCATTTTAATATTTTACACTCTCCGAAGAGAAGATATACAAGACACCAATTACAAAAGCAGACAAGAACTCCTTGGTTCCCCTGGCAATCCGATCATTAAATACATTAAATACAATTCAACTTTCTGTTAGAATTAAACTAGTAGGAGCATATATTTTTTTATGTTTTATTATGTAGAAAGTGTACATTACAAATTGTAAACCATATTTCATCAGGATAATTAAAGATATCATAGTATACCTATAACTTGTTTAAAGACTTTCTAGTTCTAAACAATTTTTAGATTGATTTGACTTCACAAGGAAGTTGTGTAAGTCCAAACCGAATGCCAGACGACCGAGTAGCATAAAGGATATGTAATATTTCTTGTTGGTACATATCGCTAACATGATGTAATAAACAGACTTTGATCAGATGTCTTGCTTACAAACATTTGCCATAAAGTCAGTTCTAGTGCCCATTGGCCTATTGGGCGAGTAAAGTTATTCAATCTTTCATTTGCATATTTTGAGATCGATTAGTATTTTATATTTGGCCCATTTTAGATATACATGTAGATTGAGTTTTGTTCTTATAATATTTTCAGGGTGTTCACGTAGATAAATCATTAAATGGGCATATTTTGACTTATGACATTATCTATTATATTATATTTTATTTCTATATTTATGTGCAAGTTTTAGAGAAATAGTTGTTAACAAAGCCAACAAAAGGCGTGAAGCTTTTTGAGTTTATAAACTTTATACAGATTAGGTCTATTAGCTTACATGTAGGTATTAGAAAAAGTTTAAACTGCACTGTTATCCAGACTATATAGCGATTCACATGTTATGCATATGTTCATGTAAATAATCATTAACACATTATATGTAATAATGTTCTAAATCATTGCAAAGCTTATATTAACTCGATCACTCTGTATGTCTGGTAAAAAGTGTCTACACGTTATTTCTCCCACACCCCATCTCGGATCAAGCTGTAATTTTGCACAATTATTTCTTGTACCTGGCAAAACAAGAATCAGCAAGAAAAACATTTTAAAAATACATTTTTAAAAAGACAATACGCCCATATATATACAACTTAAAATATAATAAAATATTTAAAATAATTGATTATAAAATATTTGGTTCAAACCGTCAGCTCCGTGAACAAACGTCGTTAGCAAATCGGCCAGCGGGAAATGCAGTTTACCGATTATGTTTTGATACAGTGGCGTATTATTGAATAATTCCAATGATAGTCCTTTAAATCTAGACTTAGAAGACGATGCGCAAAATTTTCCTGATCATCAATTTATTAGGCCATTAGGCCTACTCTTGAATCAATAATGCCATTCAGAAATGCCCGAACGCAATAGTTCTTTCAAGAACGCGATAGTCCTTTCAAAGCTGATTTTGGATCTAGACCTTGATTTAGTCTTTCGCCAAATTTACATTTATTTTTTTTTTACTTTCAAAATATTATAACGGTCAAACTAGAGTTTTACCCATGTGGCCAACGAGCTATTATGCCTAAGTCTATTCTCAACGATATAAATCGTTAGAGCCGTTTTTTAAATCAGTTGTCCAGGTTCCGTGCAGTTCTGATTTGAATAGAGGTACGTATTGTAATAAAAGAATATTAACCAGAAGGTATGTAAGCTACTAAAGCCGGATGATGTAATGTGTATATGTTAATATGTGTATACGTCTACATTGTAAATGATTGACAATTTTGATTAAATGAAATATGGGATTTTAAATACAGACCATGTATTTATTATTTATATGTATAACCAATAGGGTCAATTTTATGGCACCTTTGTTTAGTCAATATTGATCAATAAATTCCATGATGCGTTGAAAAGAGACGGGGGAATGGACCGGATGATAAAGATTTTTTTAAAAAAATAATTATCTCCCTTTATCTAAAAAAAAAAAAAAATTGAAGAAATATTGGAGTAAAGGAATGACAAGGGAAAATATACCTATACTATAAAAAATAAATATAAGATTTTAGGGAACTAGGAAATTGAACTGGTCACAATTACAGAAATCTTATTTCCATCCATTAATACATCCATAGGTCTAGATTGAATTGAAAGTATTTAAAGTTAAGAACACCCACATAAAAAAACATATCATGTACAGAAATTAGTGTGCTATCTATGCATAGTTATTACTAATACTGTATGTAGATAGATGTACTAAAATGTCATTGCATGCCAACTTCAACAATATTGAATTTGGAAACCATCTGCAAATTGTAAAAGAGAAGTGTTAAACTATTTTGTAGTGAAATCTGTGCCTGAATTTTTTAGAAGCCATTCGCCCTAGACTTGAGGAAGCCAACATTCATAATAGAGCAAGCAGTGTTAAACATTTTTGATGAGAGCTGAATTTTAGTTCTGTTTGTATAACATATATATAAATGTTGAAATTGTGTTCATTTCTATTTAATTCTTGCAATAATTGATAGTCCATCTTATTTACATTATGTGGATACCAGACAGTATTATGATAAGTTATTATTGTCACTTTGAGGGCAAGACAGTAGTCCCCTTGTGTAGCCTTGGTGGTGAAGAAATTTTTGGTTAGTTTGTAGCCTCATATGTGTAGCTATTGGCTGTGCTGAACTTTTTGTTAGATTGGTGTACCCTCTTGTGTTGCTTTAGCCTTGAAGTACTTTTTAGTTGTTTAATCATATTACTTCATGTATATTTACACTTTAGAACTTTTATATAATAATCTTTAGAGAACCAATGACGTGTTGCTTTTTCCATGGGAATTACTAAGGACCTTTTTTTGTTGTTTTTTTTCAAAATAAAATACAGATTTAAGTAAAAAGAGTTATAAATAAAGTGGAGCATTCAGAAGTGACTTTAGAGGGTGGCAAGTGGGACAGCTGTGCAAATCTTTCGTCTCCATTAGCACATTGTACGAATATTCATGTCCCTGATATGAGACTTGCACCAAGGCCCTGTACACTGCTACTAAAGCCCATCTCTGAAGCGTAGACACATAGTAACTAAAAAAATGTAAACCCTTAAATAGTTCTCAATTAAACTGAGGGAATCCTGGAGAAAATTTGAATCCATAGATAATCAGATTATGCTATTTTATACCTTGATAAATTGTTTATGTGTAAATAGGTAAAGAATAATAAACAATACAACTGATGGGTTTGATTTTTGCCTCAGCAAGCTAGTAATATACATTTTATTACCATTGCATTATTACCAAACATATAAGGCACTAGAAAAATATGCAGACAACAAATTTTGTTGAAAAGAATAAAAACATGGAAACACAAGCTTCAGCAGTGAAATGCACTTTATAGCGGATCTTGGGAAAGACCAAATGTAAAACAAATTATAAACAAACAATGAAAAAAACAATTAATTTAAAAAAAAAAGGATTTTTCAATAAAATTCCCTGAGGAAGAAAATATACACAGCATTCAAAGACAAAATGTATATTGCTTCAAATAAAAAGTAGAGCAATGGTGAAAATAAGCAAGTACCAACATTCTGATAAAGCAAATGTTGCCAATGAAAATATAATTAAGCCAAAAAATTTACTGGTAATATATTTTGGATAATTAAATTTTACATGGCTTGATAACAGGATTTTTATTTGTACAATGAATACATATCACCAAGTTCTAAACATCTAATCTACACTTTAAAATAATGTAAACAGCTTTTATTAGCTTTTATTAAACTAGTAGAATAAGAAAATAGTTGACAGGAAATGACAAGTTAAATATTTCTTCTGCTAAGATGTAACACAATGTAAAACATGTTTATCTCATTACTTATTGATTCTTTACTCTTTATGTATTGAAAATTTTTATGGTAAAGCACTTTAATTATTAAACACAAAATCTGTGTAATATAAGATCCATTCAGAAATGACTTCAATGGATAAAACACAAGAAATATGAAATTTGAAAAGTAAATAAGAATTACATAATGTGAAAAATGTTTAAAAGATTTAAAAAAGAAAAATAGGATAAAGTATTTAAAAGGAAAAAAAAAATCCACTATGATCAAAGTAATTGGTCAAATAGTTTAGACCAAAACTTAATGCACCTGTTACTAAAATAAACTTGTAATTAAAATCAAACTTTGTGTTCAAAAATATTTTTGAAAAATATATAGATCCTGCAGAGAGGTTTGAGTCTGAGATTATTATTACTATTCTTATGACAGCCTGAAATGTATATAACATTCAAATTACTGTTGTTTGATTTTCTTCAAATTGTGCAGTTAAAAAATTACATCTTAAATAATATTTACTACACAGTTTATTAGAAATACATAATGCTCTTATTATGACTTTTTCTAATATGATGTTAAGAAAGTAAAAGTTTAATAGCTCATAAATGTAGGCATTTGCAAGGAGTCTGTCTTTCAGGCATTCTATAGATTGCTAGATTTCATACTTTGTTTGTAGCATAAGTAGAAAAGAGAACCTAAACTGACCACAGGCAGACTATGGTTATGTTTGCACTGAATGTGGCAAAATATGTAAATCACAGCTAATAGTGCATAGCCAAGTGAAATACTGCACTCCTAAATCTTCGGACTTGAAGACAAGTCAATTATTATTGGATGTGATCAAGTTATTTGTACATTTAAACATGTTTTATTTCTAAGCTACTGTTGAATCTTACTGTAGAAGGTACTATTGCATAGCATTTACTTTAGAAAAAAGTTTTATTCTTATAATTATCAAAACATTTAATGCTAGTATACAACATCTTTATAGGAAACTAGACTAAAAACTGATGTATAACAATCAACTAAAATACTTATATGTACATGTGTATAACAATTTAAATATATAAAGTGTCTTTGATAAATATATATTCAAAATCATTAAAAAAATATTTAATACCAGTAGTCTACACACAAAAAGTTTAACATGAAATATTTCTCTATTATTAATCTCTCTGAAACATGTACATAAAACATACAGAAGCCGAATTCATAAAAAGATAAAAATAAAAAAGATTGACAGAATGACAAATTAGATACTCTGCTGGACTATATCGCCTTCTTGACTAGATAGCATGCTGGATGATAGCATGCTGGATGATAGCATGCTGGACTAGATTTAAAAAAACAACAAAATTTGAGTCTTGAACTAATCAAGGATATGCATAAATTGTAAAACTAGCAATTTCAGGGTTCAGTAAAACAGTAACAGGACATCAGTAGAGCTCATCTTGACACATTAATGAAGAGAAATGTAACAAGAATGTAGATCTCCATTTTCATAATAGTCAAGAGATAGAGCAAAATAAATGCAAAAAAATCTTAAAATTGGGTACAGAAAATATTTATAATATAAAAGGCACATTTTATGAAGAAGAACAATTTCTAACATAAAAACAAAAAAATGTTTTTGATAAATTATTTCTTTAAAAAAGATTAGCCTGTGGAGCAGTGCTCCCAAGGTCAACAGAACAGGGAACATTAAAATTAGAAAAATAAAACAACACTTCATTGTTGGCTATGTTCAACTAAAAAAAAAATTATAACATGAAAACAAGAAGTGAGTGAGTGAGAACTTCACTGTACAGCACATAGAACAAAATATTTTTGTAAAGGTCTAGACAAAACTCAATACATGTGTGTTTCATTACATCTTTAGCACACTAGAATGTAAAAAATGCAAAAAGACAATGCTTCATCAAATTATTAGAGTCTTCTATATAGGCTACCAGTATTGAATAATTTACACACAAAAAAAACACATTATTCTTAAAGTTTAATGGACACTAGTTATGACAACATCATAAACCACTTTGACAAACATAATGTCCTCACACCATACCAACATGGCTTTAGGAAATATAGATCATGTGAAACACAACTAATAGGACTAATTGATGATTTTTCAAAAGGTTTAGATAATAGTGAACAAATAGATGCTATCTTACTAGATTTTTCTAAGGCTTTTGACAAAGTTCACCACCATAGTTTGCTTAAAAAATTAAAATATTTCGGCATTAATGGTCCACTGCATCAGTGGATTAAAGACTTTCTGATAGGGAGAGAACAAACTGTAATAATAAATGGCTCTAAATCAACACCGATAACAGTAAACTCAGGTGTACCTCAAGGAACAGTCTTGGGTCCACTACTATTTTTAATTTACATAAATGATTTACCAAATTGCATTAGTTCAGGAACAAAAGTCAGATTATTTGCAGACGATTGCATAATATATAGAACAATAAAAACAACACAAGACACAGATATTTTGCAAAGAGAATTAGATGAATTACAGAAATGGGAATCAAATTGGAGCATGTCTTTCCACCCAGAAAAATGTCAGTTGTTAAGAGTAACAAAAAAACTAAAACAAATAAATTCCACTTATCTTATTCATGGCAAACCAGTAACACAGACTAAAAACGCAAAATACCTAGGTGTTATAATAAATGAAAAACTGTCATGGAATCCACATATTGATGAAACTACAAAAAAATCAAACAAAGCATTAGGATTTATTAAAAGAAATTTCTATAAATCAAATAAGAACATAAAACTAAAATGTTATTTAACCTTGGTTAGGCCAATAATAGAATATGCATCCTCTGTCTGGGACCCCTCAACTCAAGAAAACATTAAGAAACTAGAACAGACACAAAATAGAGCAGTGCGATTCATAACAAACGAATATTCACATTTGACCAGAGTAACACCTTTAGTAAAATCACTAAATTTAGAAAGCCTTCAGGACAGAAGGCTCAAAAGTAAAGTAGCAATAATACATAAAACACTGAACCATAATCTTCAAATACAAAAACAAAATTTAATAAAATACTCTGAAAGACACAAAGATAAAGGCACATTCCTCGTCCCTTATGCTAGGACAAATTTGTACAAATACTCCTTCTTCCCTAGTGCTATTAGAGCATGGAATGGGTTGCCTGAGCTAGCCAGGAAAACCAGTGACTTGGCAGAATTTAAGTCATTGGTTAATATGCATGACTAAATGCATGACGCGTAGGATGTAATCATCTTCTTTTTTGAAGTAACGTCTGTATTATATAAGATAAGATAAGAAGACTTTCAGCAAATTTTGTAGGAAAAAAAAAGACAAAATTCAAAATGTCTTCACATTTATTGACAGACAGAGAAAACCCAAATGTCTTCAAGACAGACATTTGTTTTGCAATGAATGTTTTCTTTAAAAATTTACATTAAAATCAATTTTATAAAAATTATATTAAGGTATACAAGAACTAAGATTTAACATTTTTCTTTTTAGTGTTAAAATTATATTAGCTTCATTAAGGATTTAAAAAACTTTTATACTCATGACCAAAGTACACAACTAGGTAGAACAGCCTACAACAAAAGGGCTGCAATAGGCTTTATGACTCTTCAAATTGAATATTGTCTTGTTCAGCTAAAATCATACTAGGAACTATCATAGAATCCACAAGTTCTTGTAGGTCTAAAGCCTCATTTGATTCATATTCTTCCTGTGTTAATATTGACATGATTTCAGACCCACTATCTTCTTGTGAAGTTTGTTTTAAATCTCCTGCAGAGAACTCAGCAACTACCACTTTGGCTATATCACTAATACTGCCACGTTCATCCTAAAATAAATAGTTTGAAATAAATTAAAAGAAAATTAATTTAAGCAAAAGAGAAGATGATAGAAAAAACATTTCCAGTTTTTTTTATATATATATATATAGAAAACTACCAATTATATATTAACTTGTGATATAAAAAACATTGGGATTCTATAAAAATTACCTCCCTTTTAAGAAGGATTTCCATTAAAATTTAGAGCTTAAAAATTACCTGGGATATTTGGTGAAGTCTGCGACGTATGATGGTTTCCATTCCTTGATGCTCAATTTCTTCAGCCTTCTTTAGCTCCATCTGTTTATAGTCAACTGAAGAAATGTCCTTGTGTTTTCCATCAATCTCATTGAAATTGTCCCCTAGGGTAAACATGATGGAGGATTGGGCTACAGGGGAACAAGGTGGAGGGCAGTCCTTGAAGCAAGATGAAGTGATTGTGTCTGTAATACTGGTGTACTCCCCAATTGTTGGAGTAAGAAAGCTCCACATCATACAGGGAGGGTTTTTGTCTTGGTTGTTAGAAGTGAAACAAGCAGATGATTGTGGTAAGCTGCTGTGATTAAAGACTGCCTGAGAAATACTGGTGTTTACAGTCAATGGCTGGCCTATAGAAAAATTTTTATCTCTTAATGAACAGTTTCTGGAAACAGATGAAGAAATTGATTTATTGATATCTGCAATGTCTGTAGAGTCCACATAAAATGAAGCTGCCTGGATTTTCTCTCTCAAATTATCTTCCTGTTCTTGTCTTATAAATACAGTTTGTGAACAAGTATTGGGTTGGTTCTGAGGCTTTTCTTCCTGACTAGCAGGAGACATGTTTAAATCATTCTGATGAACTAAAGAGTTTTTCTTTGGAGCAGTTGCAATGCACATGGGCTTCATCATATCATCAATCATCTTTGAATCTTTTAATACATTTGGATTGGTTGCCAGGTTAAAATTATTACAGCTATCAAAAGAATATACATCACCAAAGGTTTCTTGAGATCCATCATTTGGAAATGACTGATTGTCTTTTCTGCTAAGATTGTCTTTTTCATTTTTATCCACAATTCCACTTTGGAACAAACTTCTGTGAAAATAAAAAGTAAAACATGTTCATTCTTTCATTTAGTCTTTAAAAAAGTAAAAAAAAAAAAGTAAATAAATGGCAGATTTGTTAAAATAATAAACAAGAATAACTATTGGCTATTAAATAATTCTCACTCATGATGCTGACTGGGGACATGTCTAAAGCTGGATTTAAAACTCCTTTTACAGGTAGAGCTCAAATGATTGGTAGTCATTTGTGTGTTTTTCTGTAATGTAAACATGTGTATTATTATTATATAATGAAAAATGTATCTCTTCTTTGTGTATTATTATTATATAATAAAAAATGTATCTCTTCTTTGATAGAACACTCAATATAAATAAAAGTAAAACATTAAGTTGAACAACATCAAAATATACAAATATTTAACAATAACTGATAACACTACATTAATGTGGATAAAACTGATTCTATTGAACAAAAAAGTGAATCAATACAGATGATAGTTATTAAATGGAATTTTCCATAGCATTTTAATATCTCACTTAAATGTCATTAGATCTTGATTTGTGTCAAATCATTTCTACCCACCACTTCTAGTCATATGCTCAGATCTAAAACATGTTTTAAAAAGTAATTTTCTAGTATTCGAAACTGCTACTATTTACATATTTTAAACATTACATCTACTTACTGGTGGTAGCAGTTTTATAGTTTTTAGTTTTCTACTTACTTCCAATGACTCAGCACTGTTAGATTCAGCTCTTCCTGTCAAAGAATCCACAAGAGTTAAAGTTTCTGATAAACACCTTTCCAAATCATCAAATCGGCTCATATGATGCTCCAAGACTCCAAGTGTAAGTTGAAGATGATTTTCCTTCATGTTAATATCATCAAGTCTCAGGGACATGTTCTCAACTCTAAAAGAAGCAAAGATTGTTACTTTATTTTAAACTGAATTCCAATTAAAAGAATATTTTGACCACAAAAAAATCTCAACCATCACTATTACCTGTCTACAATACATTTCAAACGTTCTTCGGCTGAACTTTGATGCCTTAAATCTTTTTCTCTGTGCAGGTCTTCTAAACATTCTTCTTCAAAGTCATGTAGTTTCTCAGTGTCCTCATAAGACAAAAACAATTCTAAAAAAAAAAAAAAACACAAAATGAGCTCTATTGAAATACGAATCAAATGTTTAACATTAATCTAACTTCCAAAAGAATCAAAAGCTTACTTAATCCATTGTCATAGTAGGTTCTCTTTCCTTTGCACCTGTGTCTAATGTATTTGAAGGCTAAGTAAATGTGAGTGACTAAAATAAAAGGAGGAGGAAGTATGGGTCTCATTTCATACTGGAGGACTAGACTGTATCTTTGGAACATCCAGATCTCCTTAGAGTTGGCATTGTTATGAATAAATGTGGCACTGAAACAAAAAAAAGGATAAATATTCATTTAGGTTTACTTCACTTCTTACATTATAAGATCATATTTTTAAGCTGTTTTAATCTATATTAGAGATAGCAATAGATTATAACAAGACATTTAAACAATTTATTAGGGAAAATTTAAAAAACTGTAATAACTTTTTAATTTTCAATTTATTACAGCAATAATGTTAAGTCAATCACATTTGAAACTCTTCTAATATTTAAAAAATGAGCCATTTGCCATGCGGTTACTTACTAATTATTTTGTTAATCATTTATTTTTTGCTAGAAAATTATTTTCAAATAAATGATTATCTTTAAACTTTATTAGGCCTATGATTTTTCAAATTTTCCTTAATGTCTTAACAATGTTGTACAGTGTCTTTCCTGTCTAATTTAGACTGGTCTGAAACACACACAAATTGTTGGTAATTTTTCCTTAATTTCTATTGTATAATTAGTACATTTTTAATTATTAATTTTGTTTTCTTTAATTATGACATACAAACATAATTATAGAGAACATCAAACAATCGTAAAGCTTAAAAATCTATTAGCAACCAACAAACCACACTTGGAAAACTTATTTGACAAGGCTAATAAGATTTTTAAGCATAAAAAACACCACCTGGGGTGAAGATTTTAACATTTTACATTTCACAAAGGAGATACAAGACAACAAAGAAAAAACACAACATGTCTTTTGCTTGTGTACTGCACAAATGTAAGACAAATTCCTTATGGATAATAAAGATTATTATTATTATTATTGAATAGAATGTTGGGTTGGAAATGGAGTAGACATGTTTCTGAAGTTAAATGAATTTTGTAAAATATATCTTTTATTGTTATGTACTTTAAAATTATGCCAATAAACTGAATCTGTTGTAGATAAATTACTAAATACAAAATAACTAGTAAAAATAAGAAGAAACATCTTCACATTTTTCTTTCAAGACAAACAAATTAATAATCAGTACCTAGAATGTCCTTTAGATTAACTTTATGAGGCTGCTCTAATTTTAATTAATCTTTCATCCATATAGAACACAAGAGACCTTAAACTTAAAATCTTGTTTTATCTTAAAATGTTTATATTTGTTTATTACTTATGTCTAAAGTTTTTTATTTATAAAAATATAATTTAAGAAACAATAGATGTTAGTGAGAATGTTCCATTGCTTGAATGTAAAATGAACAATAAAATTTAGTAATATCTACAATGAAGATTTAAACTATCATTTTTCTTTAAGCAATTCAATATAAACTATACGCAATTTTAGCTCTTTCAGTGTGACATTACTTATGCTGACTAAATTTAAAATCCTATAAAGAAATACTTACTTGAATCTAGCTATCAATAAGTTGATCACCAAAATATTGGCAACTAACATAAATATACACATACACGCAGGAGCCAGCCAAGAAGCATACACTGTGCAGTTGCCTTGAGAATCTCTGTTAGATTCAAGATCACAAGCTGCACAAAAATAGAGTAATTGAATAAATAATATTTAAATAATATTTTTTAAAAGCTTTTCTAAGGTAATATGGAATAAGTTTTCAGTACTTACGATCTATTTCCTCAGCAAATAATTCTCCATATATGTTCCAATAAGGGTAGAACCAAACATTTCGTAATCGCATTGGCCAAGAAACTTCTTTGTTTTGATAAAGAACAGTTTGTCTCACAATACCATAGCATGTAACAGCTAAGAAGACTATAGTCAATAAGTAACACATATCTTTTAGCTGTGAAATGAGACACACACAAAAATAATGTTATCAGAAAATGATTATGTTCAGTTTAAGCTGATATTTATTATTAATAGCAAAGAATTAAGGAAACTAAATATCTCACCAATTTGCCCATTATTTTGACAAAAGGACCCAAATATTTGTTGACCGAATAAATCTCTAGCATTTTGATATTCCAGAAAACACTGTCTAGACAGTATATCATTTGTGAATCATTTAAAGTGGAGGGGAAAAATCTTAAGGCAAATCCCATGAAAAACAAGACAATACATAAAGTATCTAGAATATTCCAAACTTTAGAAATGTAAACATTGAGTTTCATTTCCAGAGTTACTGGCTCAGAGGCAACAATCTGAAAGAAACAATAGTTTAAAGTTAAAAATAACAAGAACAAAATAAACATAATTACATTATAATTCCTGTTGCTATTATTGCAAAATAAAATGTCAAAATCTTAAAAATACTTGATTAAATAATAAAAAAATAATTTTTAATTTAATTTCATAAGCTCTTTATTGTTTTAAAAAATATGAACTGCATAGCTTGCTTTAGAAACATATCAAGCTTAAAATGAAAATCTCTTTAACAAAAACTTAGAAGAACACTGTTTTTGTTACATAATTTTTTCTAGTTTCATTTTATTTTTAAAAATTTGTTTTTAGAAATTCTATGCACTTTACATAAAATATTTACATTTAATAAATTATTGTGTAGCAAAAAAAAATCAATTAAGACCAGTGTCTATAGTTATCAACAATAATAATTTATAAAATCCCAAATTTTGTTGTCTACCTGTCTTATTTTTTCTCCTGCTGTTGTAAATATACACACCGTAACATAGATCTCAGCCCATGTTGGTATTTCCTTTAATCGGTCCAGAATCACATAAAAGTAGATACTCAAAAAAAACAAATAGCCAAGCTAAGGATAAATAAAACAATGAAAATATTAATTCATATAATTCTTAAAAATCTGGTAACTTCTATGAGTTCATCAAATTTCTTTACAAAAATATACAAAAATACTTACAAAATGTACCCAAAATTTGGTTATAGGAGCATTATAGAACTCATAGGCCTTTTTTCCCATCCTCAAAGGGCTCTTCTTTTTACCATAGGCTATTGGTGAGACAAAATGTTCAACAGTGGCATTGCCGCCTTCAACAATGCTCTCAACATTACAGTTCTCTTTAGAGATAGCCAGCAGGTTGACTTGACCAATGGGCTCAGCTCTGTCCTCCTCAAAACTGGGATCCTGTTCCAAAGATAAAGTTTTAAAATATTTAGATAACCTGAGGCAGTAGGTACAAAAGTTTAATTGAATAGAAAGGTTATTAAATAAATTTTAGTTTATCCAACTCACTTGGTCTTCACTGAGAGAACACATTGAAATGTTGTCAGCACTTGAAGCATCTTCTAATTCATCCAAATGTTCCTCCACTGTCTGTGGCATTAGCTGAAGTTCTTCTTTAGTTTTAAAATCCAAAGCAAATAAGAATGGTGGAAAGATGATTCCCAAGATAACCTGTTGATATAGTAGTTTACCTCAGCTAAATCTATCCAAAAACAAATAAAAAAGCTAATACTTCTAATGAGTTCTATAAGAAAAAGAAGCAGATGGTATCTAAAATTATTGTCTGTTTAGTACTGTTTACTATTCAACTGATGTCTCAGATTCAATTAAACAGAATAGATAATAAGTCTCAAGTTGATAGCTCAAGCTCCAGATACTAATTTTATGAATTAGTAATTATCATCATTTAAGTTCTCCATAAAATACTAACAGCATAGACTTTATGATGTTCTTGAGTTCGAGTTTTGAGTTTTTTGGCACATCAGCACACTTAAGGGCATGTCGTACCTGTAATCCCTAGATGGTTACTCTTCCTTTGTACCATAAGAACTAAGTTTTATTTAGTTAAGTCAATAAAAACAAGGTCTATTCACAGTTAAAATAGTAAAGGAAGTAAAAATTTAATAATTTAATAAAAATCTTTTGTAAATATTATATGATGTTCACAATTTCACAAATCAAATCTTCGTAGACAACCCCACCTCCTGGACAAATCCCAGTACCTTGCTGGGGTTGACACTATTGAACAGTGTCCTTAAGTTGTGCACTCTAAAAAACCTCCCCCTAATATCCTGGTATCTGGGCCAATCAATGAGGATATGTTCCTCAGTGAGACAAGAGTCATAGTACTCAAAAGTGGTGGCTCCTCTCTCTTCAGCACAAAGGAGTGCGTGATGTAGGTGTGGCCAAGCCTAAGTCTGGACATGGTCATGCTTCCATGCCTTGACAGACCCTTAGATGTGGGATGCCACCTGACATGTACCACAATCTGAGTTTGTTGTGGGTCTCGGCTTCCCACCGATCCTGCCACTCTCAATAGGTGGCAGAGGCAATACTCTGTCTCAGGTCCAAGAAGGGAATTAGGGTTACTGACACCGGTTGATTTAGGGCTCTCCAGATGAAGATGACATCCCTATGGTCAGCTGTTATTTGGTCCAAAAGCTTTAGGCTCTTATGTACTAATGGAATATCAGTCTTCATCCGCCCCAAAGCTTGCAATACAAATTTGGAGTCGGAGCATGTAATAAATTTTCTACTTTCTGATGCTTTGACGGCCATAATTGCAAGTGATATTGCATGATGTTCTTTATAGAATGCTAAAAGTAAACATAACAAGATGTTCACCATAATTATATGCAGAATACAATGCATGAAGTTTTCTACTTCTAAATTAAAATACCAGCGGACACTAGGATAAATAAATAAATTATAGCTTTTATATAGTGCTACTTTCATCCTTATAGCATGTTCAAAACACTATGGTTCAATCTCATTTGTGAACCAGTGGGGGGGAGAGGGTATCTGGGAGAGGGTTTATCCATGCTGCCATTTGGCGCTCAGTAAACACAACTCTGCTAGAGTCAAGTGTCGAACCTTGAGATAAAAAATAATAATTTTTGCCAGAAAAATAAATAACCAGAATTATTTTTGGCTTAGATTATTAGCTATATGTACAGTACGTAAATAAACTATCTACATGAGATTCTCCAAAATGATTTACCTTAATAGTGGAATATTTTCTCATGCAAAGTCCCCCAATCCACAGATCATTCAGTAGCATCTGACAACATGTGTGTGCAATAAACTGTCTATGATTGGCCAGTACAGCTAATCCAAGGCAGGTCTGGTCACTGAAGTTTTTAAGTTCATAAGTAAGAAGTTGCTGGGTGTAGTCATCATCTATTTTGTAACAGTGATTCAGCAACTCCAAGGCCAAATTTAAAAACTCCCTGAAAAATTCATAATATAAAGTGTTTCAGAATTTTATGTTAAATATGGCATATGTTTATTTGTAAAATATGACTTTCAAATATGTTCTAGATTGTGACAATTATAAAATTTTAATAAATCTAGTTTGATATGTAAATATTTTGTCCAGAAAAAATGTTAATCTCAATTTAAACAATAATGAGCTAAAAAGTTATTGAATTTATTTTTTTAAATCTAAATAGCAAGTATTAATGATTTGAAGTTTAAAAAAAAAAGAATTTAAAAAAATTGCTAGTTTTCTAAATGTTCAGTTCACCATGTTCTGAGACCACTGGCTGTCAAAAAAAAATCGTGGATGCATGAAATATTGTCACAGTTAGGTAGGGCATCACTGTAATACAAGGCTGTTCTCCGGTCCAGATTCTCAGCAAAGTCTAAAGAAGACACTTCATGCTGGGGCTTTTTTTCTCTGTCTCTTGTGTAGTGCAAGTTTCTTGTTTTATCTCATTTTACTTGGATAAAAGAACAAAAAACTTACTCTGAATGTGCTCTAAATGACTGCTCTATTTCTGAACCATCTTGTTCAGCTTCATGAGCCATTGCACTATATAATTTGCCAGCTATGAGTGCCT
Source organism: Biomphalaria glabrata (assembly GCF_947242115.1). Lineage (NCBI taxonomy): Eukaryota > Metazoa > Mollusca > Gastropoda > Planorbidae > Biomphalaria > Biomphalaria glabrata. Next base: position 34,979,768 of record NC_074711.1, on the reverse strand, counting down.
GATTTGTGAATAATGAAAAATCATAATTTCATACAATCATGTAATCTAATTTAGTAAAGAAAGAAAAAATAATAATTAGCATTGATAAATTATACATTAAAGATTTTCAAAACATCTTCCTATTTCAATAGTTTTATTTTGAACAACAATAACGACTTGCTTTTGCCATAGCTTCTTCTCCATGTTGCCACATAAAAAGTGCCATCTTTTGTCTTCTCATCAAGACAGCCCAGATCATGAGATCATGGAATGGATACATTAAAAGTACTTCTGCTTGCTTAGTGTTGAGAGGTTGAGAAAATGAGTTCATCAATGTGGTCACAGATGAAGCCTAAGGAAAAATTGAAAATAAACAATTTACAATGAAATTAACATTCTCTGATTGAATTTCTCAAGTAAGTCATTTAACAAATCTATTTGCATATAAACTTAAATAAAAGAAAAATAACATACTTTGTGTTTAAAAGCATAGTATCTCTTTTTAAAGACTTTGCGGCAATAAGATGATCTAAAGCCACCTCCAATTAGAAACTGCAGCACTAAACCAATATCTGGCAGTGTATAGTAATAATTAGAGGGCACATTCTGTCAAAAGAATTGTGATTTGAAAAAAACAAAAAGTCTTTTAGATATTTGCTAAATAAAAGAAAAATCAATTACAAAAATCCAAACATACAAGAACTAACATAAGCATTGTAAAATAGCTGTACTAACCTTTTTAACATCTCTGATCAGATAACGAAGTGAGTTGGTTGGACCTTGCCGCTGTTTAGTATAATTAAAGAGGTACCAGTCAAATTTTGTACTTCTAGGAGTGCTTAAATTATATTTCTTAAATATCTAACTAAATCTACATAATGTTGACAATAAATCACAATAAAATATTAGTCCTGATTTGTAGACCAAAAAAATAAAAAAATAAAAGTCAAGAAAAGTTACAGAAATTATGAAAGGGATCAATACCACAACATTACCACTTTCAAGAATGTCATTAGCTGCAATTTGCAAAAAAAAAAAATGTAAACCTCTCAGTACCACTAACATAAATAAACATAGCAATTAAAAAAAACAAAACATTATTAACTCACACAATTATATAAATCCTCAAGCCTGGGTATGGTCAGGAATGTATGCATACTGACTCCATTTTCTAGGAGAAGTTTAACAAAATCAACTCTGTCATTTATCAAGGCATCCATCATGGCTACTTCAAGGGCACCTTCCTAAAAACAAAAAAGTAAAAGGAATGAATGTCCTTCTCTATCAACACAATTTCTAGAGTTTTAATTATAATTTAAAAGAAACTTCTTTCAGATAAAACTTACTGGCCATTCTTGTCCATAAACAAAAATATGACTTCGAGCTATGTCCACTCTATCCCAGGTTAATGCCAAATTAAGCTGATCTATAGGATTGGCAGTCGTACCTAAAGAAATAAAAAAAAATTATATTGACATAATACATATAAAGTACATAATCTATATATTGTTCCTCAAAAATATAGCTCCCTCCTACTGCTATTCATACACCAAATCAAATATACATGCTCACTATAGCCATCTTTAACCCACCCTTTCCTTTTTCTCTTTAAATTAAAAGTATGGCTGATGACTATGTAGCCTATTGCTTTTTTTCATTTTCTCACATTGCTAATTAGAAAGGTTAATTGTGTTTTCAGTGAAATCTTTCCTTAAAAAAAACATTATACAAGCAACCTTTTAATAAAGCAGTAAGTATGGCTAAGTCAATATCCTTAGAATCTTCATTGTCTCCCATTCTAAACACTGTAATCTGTAACAAGAAAATAAAATCTTATAAATAAACAAATATTTTAATTGGCATGATCAATCTTCTGATTCATTTATAAGAGATTCTTAAAACTAAGAAATTAAAATACTCTGACATTATTAGGACTGCCATGAATGCAATTTACATTGGCATAAATAATAATTACCAGTTCTTTTTTCTTGACACAAAGCATAATTTCAATGAAAAGTTTTTCAGCTTGTTCCTGACTGTACATGAATGTCCTCTGTATGGTGAGAATCAACTGGTCCCTTAGACACTCTGCCATTGTGCTACAAACAAACAGTATTTTCTCCATAACTTCAGTGGCACCCATAATAGGAAAGAATTATATATATAGTTCTCTCTCTATTTTGGATCTTACATAAGTTTATTTATGCCTCTTTGCAAAATTTTGTTTTTATAAGTGTATTAATGTTAGAGTATGTCTTTGACGTAAAATAGTCAATATTAAAAACCCTAACCTGAAACAGTATACACAATGTATCAAAGAAAAAAAATATAAAAATACTTTAAAAAAAAAAACAAAGCTTGTATTAAGTGTAATTGTATCAATTAGTTTGGAGAAAGAAGGGCTATCTGGGTGAAGGTAATTGTGATATCTTTAAATGTATTTTTTTCAAGTTGTTCGACTTCAAGCCAATATACTAACCACTGTACCAGCAAAGTGCTTATGAAATAGAAGATTTCATTGCTATTGTTAGTTTCAAACTTTTAAGTGACAAAGTAGAAAGGGGACTAATTCAACCTCAACATCAGCCAAGTACAATTTCTTTCCCTTGTTAGATACCAAACAAAATAATTAATTACCAATAATACATTAACTAATAGGTTATTTTTTAATTAATTTTTGTTTTGTCAGGTGCAAGAAATTATTGTGCAAAGTTTCAACTTGATGTGAGAATGGTTATGGGAGGAATAGCATGTTCAAACTTTTTACCAGACAGGCAAACAGATTGTAAAAAAAAAGTGAAAGGAAATTAAAACTGGATCCATCAATATTTCAGGACAAACTGTAGTGTCATAAGCCCAAAGCTATTTTTCTCTTTATTACAAGTCTTCTTTCTTATGAACCAAATAATGTCACATCAATGCTTTATATCTAGCCTAACAACCTAAAACTTACTAATTACAAAGTAATCAGGCAAGGCAACAGGAAAAATATATATTTGTTGAAGTCCAAGGCAGACACTTATGAAACCAACTTTCAGTCATACTAATTAATTTGCCTCTTAACCTAAAAAATGTGAAAGTACAAACCCATCATCCATAGTGTACTTGTGGGCAAACGCCAAAAGATCTGCAGCTCGACCACTACCATCACATACAACAACTGGAACTGGGGGAGTGTCTGTAACATACTCTAAGACAGAACGTATAGTGTTGGCCCCACCTTCCAGCACCACACAGATCACAGGAACAGAATGGCCTCTGAAACCACTCCCTGAAAATTAATGAGTATAAACAGAGACGGTTTTTATTATTTAATTTTCCATCAATAAAATTAAATGTTATCTTTAAATCAATAGCCTAAGAATTTCATTTTTTTTTTTACCTATGCCAATTTTTTGCTGAGCAATGTACTTTTCAAACTTCTTTCGAAAAAGAATTTCTCCTCCATATTTACCCACAGTTCCATTGTCTACCAGTACAAAGTAAGAGTGGTTATTATTTAAAACTGAAGAATTTGATTTTGTAGAAGACACACAATGGTAGGGAACAACTTTCTGAAAAATGAATTGTATAAATGATATTTTTTAAAATGTCTAATGTCAACTTAATTTATTTGTAAATTTTAAAAGTCGTGAGTAATTTAAATTTGTAAAAAATATAAAAAGAGCTACTTACATCTCTCCCTATCAAAGACTCTTTGTTTTCCACAATACCCCATTGTGTTATACCAATAGCAACTACTTTATTGTGTGTCTTTGTTGTTCTATCACTAATGGCATCCCCTACATGTTTGGTTACACCTTCAGTATAAAGTAAAAATTATTGAAAAGATGCACGAATCTAGGCAATATTTAAAATCATTAACTAATGAAAATATTATATATGTCACCTGTATTTGTGCCATTTGTGACTATCCAAGCTCCTGTTGTTCTAGCAGCTTTAAGCAACCCTTTTCTGAAGACCCGCTTTAATTTGGGCTGAAGTTCAAAGTTTAATATTCCTCCATGTACTGTTATAAGCAGCTTAGGAAGATCTAGACCCCAGTGCTGAACAAAAATATTGCAACATGAAAATTATGAAATGATGCTGTGGAAAACTGAAGGCTGGATTTAAAGGAGGGCAGGTGGGCTACTGTAACAGGGCCTCTAAAAGAGAGGGGGTCCCACAAGAGAGAAAATAAATATGAATTTCAACGGTCAGAAACTTTTATATTATATTTGTTTCATATGTTTACTGACAATACTTTAAATCTTTATGTTGGTAATACTGTTGTGATTAAGAGGTGTCATCTTGTAGCATGCTCATGATGATGATAATATACAAATGCTGTTCCAGATATGTAGATCTAGATATTAAATATTTTTTTAAAAGAAGGAAAAAGTTAATAAACTTATAAGTATTCTTGTTCTTCTAAAGAAATGGCATGCTTTTAGATATAAGTATAATTATTAACAAGTGGATTTTATAAAAATGTCCACACAGTGTATAATAGGGGCCTCCTTAAGAAAACCTGCCCTGCCTGGGGGCCTTCAGTTAACTTAAGTTCAGCTTTGGAACAACTTATCGTACTACCTGCTAAACTGATAGACAAACCTTAAATAGAAGAGTCAAAACATTGTCCTGTCTTGTGTCTAGGCTACTTAGTCTCATGTACTGTGCTTTACTGGGATGTGGGCCCCCTTGAAACTCGATTGTTCCATATGCATCAGTTGGCTTTGGCTCAGTATGCTTTAAAGGATGCCATTTTTCTAAATGGCCACTCTCTAGCCAGGAAGCCCCAGTTTGTCTATGCCAATATTCATTTCTTCCACAAGAACATCTGCAGAATAACTTCAATAAGTGAGGTATAGATCTAGATTCTAATATAAAGTTTAGATCACATTTAATTAAAGGTTGTTACTTAATGATAGACGATGTGTATGTTCGATAGTGCAATATTAAATATAAAGCTTAATAGATCTAGCCTTGGAGACTATACTGATACTCTATAGTGACTATAGATCTATAATACTATAATTATAATTAATAATAATTAGATTTAGATCTAATAGAATTTATAGATCATCTATAGTGTTCTTTTCTATGTATCATGACTAGAATCTAGAGTCTAGAGTAAAAACAATGAAAAACATTTCGTGATGTCATCAATTAGATCTAATATCTGATTTATTCCCTTTTCCTTCTTACATTTTATAAATTAATTAATTATGAAATATTTGACTGTTACCTCGTGGTATCTCGAAGTGATGGAATAAATTTGATACATTCTCTTTTCACAAATGTTTTTTCTACCCAAGATCTCTGGCTCTAAAATACAAAGGTTGGAAAAATACCTTATTATAAGTAAGCAAGGTCAGAAAGAAGATGGGGCTTTAAAAAAAAAACACTGAACCTGGCGACACCCAACCATAACCAAACTATTGAGTTATTGAGTAGATGTGTGATAATATGTTGATATTTTTGACATAGGAACTTAGGCTACTAGATCTATATAGATATAAAATGTGTGTGTGTGTGTAAATGTAGATCTTTGTAATCTGTATGCATCATTTAGGGAACAAGAAGAATTGCTGTAATATTTTGTATTTTTTAGATATTATATAAATGCTAATATTTCATAACCAGCTTTGAGTTGTCAGCCTCCACCCACATTTTCTCTTAGAAAGGTGTAACGTGTGTGTCATGGCAAAAAAAAGATATCCGAACATACAATATATATCCATATACAAATTAAATGGGGAAACAATTGGAGAGACTATAGTTCAGAACTGAGATGCTTGGAGGAAGCTGTTTGGTGACTTAGCTTATATAATACAGACGCTACTTCAAAAAAGAAGATAATTACGTCCTACGCATTTCATGTGTCAATGTATTCAATGCACGTTAACCAATGACTAAAACTCTGCCAAGTCGCTGCTTTTCCTAGCCGATATATTTATTGCTCCAGAAGAAACCACAGGCAGAGATGAGATGGAAGAGTCAACTGAGCCACTATAGCAGACTGTGATGGCGGACAAAGGAAAAAAAGGACATGTAAACTTTCAAAAGAAAACAGAAAACTTTGTAAAATTCTATCAGGTAAAAAAAACAAACAATTCTTAACAATATTTCAAGCAGTGTGAGTTACCAGAACATATATTAGGGGTGAGATTGTTATGAGACCTTCATCATGCATTATTCTCAGTTAACTAGTTGTTAGTTCGTAGTGTGCTTTGTGAAAGTTAAAGCAATATTTACCACATCCAACATAAAAATCTGTGATGGCAATGTGTTGAAGCTGCCTGTGGAAGAAAATGACCGCAGCTCGCCAATTGATTTATTCCATCCATTTGCATGCACATCACTTCTCTTACGACGGCGGCAGTCGAGCCTGGAAACGGGTGGCCTGAAGTCATCAAGCATGTGCCTTGACAACATCCCTGCAGTGCCCGGTCTGGCTGTGATGATACCATTGACTGTCAGTTCTTGCTGTTGACAAAATTTAAAGTTAAATACTAACACATGTGAAAGTTGAATACCACTTTCAAACTACAAATCATTACCTATAGTACAGTGTTTCCCAAACTTGTTTCCATAACGTACCACTGCACATTCTGAATCTGATTATTCAAATGAACACTGCTTATGTTTGTAGGATGGATTTTTTTAAATTAAAAAATAGCACCTATTTACAAATATATTAATGACTTTTATGGTATTATATCCCGGAAGAGCATAACTTTTGATATCAGGCATGATCCACTACTAGATCTAATATATTATTATTTTATTTTATTTTGCTAGCTCAGACAATCCAATAAAAGAAATTTAGAAGTAAATATCTAGAAAGATCTAAAGCGGGATCTATACATGTGTGGGCTTTATAGTCTGTAGATGCAATAAAATAGTATATTTTTTCTCTCATTATATCCTGGAAAAGCATAACTTTTGATATCAAGCATGAATTGTAACATCATTATGTCTAAAAATCTAAGTTGTCTAAATCTATGGATTATATGACTTTTTAAATTTTATTGATATACAATACACTTACAGAAGTCTCAAATAAATATATGTCATTCAATATTATAAAAGAAGAGGTGAAAATTATCTAACATATGGTATGCAATTTTTAGCATCCCCGAAAGGGGAAAAGACGCTATTAGTACTATTAGTTTTGTGTGAAATTTCTGTCCGTCTGTCCGTCCATCCAGTTTAGATCTCATAAACTAAAAAAGATAGTGAAAATCCGACATCATAACATTTTAATCCATTCAAAGTTTTGATGCAATGGCTACTTTTTTCTTTTCTAAAAGCGAATAATCTATTTTTTTAAATCACTCATGCAAGTAGTTTTTTCATAAAAACTATTTACAACTATTCACTATTAATAGTAACAAACACGGGAGGCTCTTTAGTAGGGGAGATAACTATTTACCATATTTTCAACACATTTATGCAAATGGTTATAGACTTTTGTTAATTTTTTTTTTTTTTTTTTTTACATTTACATTGCTACGTTATGTAAGTTCTGTCCTACTAATTACTACACTTACCCAAAAATAATGTTTACTTTTTTTAAGAGAAAAAAATCTATTTAGTATGCATATAGTAGGACATAATTTAAAACAACTATTAATAAGTAGGTATTCATAATATCGCGTGAACTACTATGCTTCAATGCATCCATAACACACTTCACTAAAGGAATTTTTATTTTTTTTACGGAAATTTATTTTTTTTTTTTTTTGAGGATTTGAAAAAGAGATTGACCCTTTACAAAACAATTAGATATTCATTATGAGGCATCAGTTAAGCCAGGTTCGCACCAAACTTTGCATTCACTTTCAACTATCCTTTGGTCTGCTGGACCGGTGGGGCACCACACAAGATTTGTCAATCTTTCTCCATTCTTGATGAATTTAATTCTGATGTTCTCTCTGAAAATATTGATACCTGCCTTTTTATCTGCCTGGGTGAACCACTTCCGGAGTTCATGTTAGTCTAGTTTCATAACCTTGTTAGTTATTACTATATCTGCTTCATATTTTAGCTCATTAACTTATTTTAGAGTTTTATTAAACGATTACCTATTATTTTATATGTAAAGCAAAATATTGAAATAAAATATTATTTACAGTAATTTATTCTTGTAAATCTATAAATCTGACGCATTTTGACACATATTACATGCAGGCAGCATTTAATTTATAGTTGTTTTTTTGTTACGAACTTCTGAAAATCCACATTTTTTGTGTTTTTTACCTCCTTTTTTGAAAAATGATAAATACAATAAAATGCAACATTCGCCACAAGTAAATAAATTTAAAACATTTTTTGACAAGTTTGAAAAAAAAAATGAGCGTGTTATCTGTGTGCACATAAATGTTTTTTTACTAAGTTTCATCTCTGGGAGTCGTATAATTTCTCTTTTCTTTAAATCTCCTTCAAAAACAAGGGTTTTGGAAAGTCAAAAAGAAATCGAAAAAAAAAAAACGACTTTTTACAAATGTGTACCTTTCTTGATATTTGAGCTATATGTATAAATTTGGTATCCTCGGTCTTTAAATCACGATTCCTATCCAAATAAAAAAAAAAAAAAGCTATATGACCATTTTGAAAAATCGGTTTTGGGTCCCGACTTTAACACATACTTAGCAAACCCAGAGCTTTTTTTTATTATTATTATTCTTTAAAGTGTTTTTCAATAATAACGCTTTTTTTTTTTACATAGCTTATATCAACTCTATATGGTAAAAGGTTTTTACACGTTATTTCTCCCACATCTTGAGACCTGAGTGAACATTTTTGTTAATGCATTTAAAAAACGACCATGTTAACATTCACAAAGATAGGCCTACACCCTTCTTCCCTCCCCCTTTCACATCTGATAGGATCATGGAGAAAGCCTATTGGTAAAAATATTTCTAATCGTACAGATTAGTATGTCTTTGTCGGTCATACATATAGTTACGTGATTGATCCAAACTTATTGATACAATCACACTTAATATAAGCGTTTTTTTTGTTTGTTTCCTTGTGGACCTACATGCACATGTATGCTAATTTATGTACCTGTATTCGTTGTTTTGTTTTGTTGTTGTTGTTATAGGGGGAGACAATGTACACTCACCACTTGTTGAGAAAGAGATCTTGTAGAAATAGAATTGGAGTTGTCTTTACTTGGTATCGATTTCTGATAAGCCATCCCTGCGGCTATAAAATACCATCGCTAATCAGATAAGAATAAATAATGTTTGAGTTGACCCATTCGCAGTTTAAAATAAAATGTTTTGTTCTCATTCACACACAAAAATGGTATGTAGACACTTCTAATTGTTAAGTCCTATTCCAAAGCGAGTGCCGTATGATTCTATTAGGAAATACTACTTGTGAATGAATATCCACTAGTTAGTGGCGAGCCATTCTTTTAATTCTCTTTTGAAAGTTATAGTCCTAGCGAGTTCAAGTCCAACTAAAAAACATCCAAATAAAAGTAAAATATATTTTTAAAAAACGTGACAAAATTGTTTAAAGTGGGTCAAAATATATTTTACATTGGCCACAATTGCATATCACGAGTTAAACTGACAAGTCTTACAAATCATAGAACGCGCGATTTGTTAGTCGAGGATAGGCTTTTATAAAATGGGGATAAGAAGTGGGATGCCACAGTCTTTACTTCGATAGGCCTAATTATCATTTAATATTATTAATGACTTATGGCGAGTGCGTTCTAGACTTAACGTGAACTGACGGATATGACATTTCCACACAATGATGTCAGTAACGAGCTTGCTGGATTTCGCAATTTATATAAGTGCTGAAGACTTTGAAGCGATTCGTGATTTGGCTAGTCAATCTACAATGTGCCTATATTTGGAGCATTGTGTCTGTAACATCAACGCGCTTAAAACGCTCGATTTACAATGAATTGTATATGAATATTAAATACATCTTTACAATTTACCGTTAAATGTACTTACAAGGTTGTTGATGAAACAATGATGGTGTCTCGTTAACTGATGATTGGTAGCAAATAGTCACCATCCCTAGAATACGTCAGCTGTTTTAAATCTACACACACACACACACACACACAACACGTACAATATGCTGTCTAGTCTCTACATTGGCTAGTAGACTGAATGGGACAAGCGAAGACAGGTACGACCACTGGTCATCAAAAGGTGACGTCACTGAAATATGCAAATGTTCATTATACCAATGGGCTAGTTAGACGATTGCGAATGCAATGTCAGAATTATGAATGTCGCATTGCCCATGCCCTCTTTGAACTATTACAAGGTCTAACTGACAAGTACGATAGTGTTAGGTAGGCTACAAATAGCCGAATAGAATAAGTCTAGAGTCAAGACATATTAATGCCAGGAGATAATGTTCTGTTTGCAGGGTAATATCTTTAAATTGACACTTAGGATTGAATATATCAACTGATTTTCATAAGTATGATTTCGACACGTATTCCAACTTTGTTCTTTGCGAACAGCAAGGAAATGTTTTCTACAATAATTATTCTTAATATTAATATTGCATATAAAAAGTAAAGTAAATAAGTAAAGTACCCCTTTCTGACCTTCTGTTTTTTTTTTGTGGCTCAAGGTTAACGAGAAAGTCATGTGCCCAGCAGAATGACCAATCGCATTTACTTTTCTCCTAATGTCAGGAACCATTAGAGTTGGTTTGATTCAGTAGCGCTCAAATAATTCCGAAATTCAAAATGCCACTGCTCACCAAAATTCAATATCAATTGTCTACTTTAAACAATCGTCATTATTATAATAATCAAACGTCCTTTAATGAGGATTTGAAAGAATGAAATCCTCTCTTTAAAACCCAAGACAGAAAACGTACGGTTGTGCCTAACCCGTGTAGGCCTTATGATTCCATACAGGTCAATAGCAAGTGGCTTTCCCGAAACATATTGAATCGGAATGCAAACTATATATAATGATGGTTAAGTAGGGAAACACTGTTATGTGCTGTCTAGACTGACGTGGATATCCGTCTGTCTATATTATGTCGAATTTCGTACTTTGCTAGTAACATATGCGGGTGCATGTGTATTAATCTATATGGTAGGCCCGTTTGTGTATCACGTTTAGATCTCAACAACTGAACGCCATGACAATAAGATTTCACAATCTCTTGTACCTTGCTAGAAGTAGCCTAGCTGCTTTTGGTCTTCTGTAAAAGTAGGTCGCACTCCGAAATCAATGCTGCTAATGGTACAATCGGATTTCCCCAATTCCGATCGTCAGTTTAAATGGCCATATCTTTAGTGAGTTCCTCGTTGTTTACAGCTGACGACCACGCTGTCAACGGATTGCCTGAATCAGCCACGAAAACTAACGACTTAGCAATAGGCAACATGCATGACTAGAGGGAACACAGGAACAAGCGTAGGAGGAAACCAACTACTCTTTTTAAGTAACGTGTGTAATTGATAAGATAATTAAGATTGTCATTGCAACACGGTCAACTATTAGAGGGGCGAATATCCTCATGAGCTCAATTATTTAACCGCGTCTTTAAAACAAGTTAAATATTTTTAAAAATATCTAAAAAAACAAACTAGCTTATATTGAGAGAAATTAATTATTTTGAATCAGTCATAACTGTACACAATTACGTAAATTACTCTGGTCTTGTGGCTTCTAAGCGTCTGCATTCTTGAATGTTGAGTCCCTTCGCGCATAAAAAAAAATGCAACACTAGAGAAATAAAAATACTTTAACAATGTAGCGACTCAAATATGAATGATAATGCTCGTATATTTAAAAAGCACCAAATCATCACATCTAGATACAAATGACACTTACCGATTGCAACAGTTTCGTGTAATCAATTAATTCAATATCATTTAGGTGTTAGCGTATTGCAACTTATCCTAGACTGAAAAGATGGTCAGAAAAGCTACTGATATTAAATCCTTTTGCGTAACAAAGTTGACCAGAAAAGTTGGCGGGGCAACGATGAGATTTCTCCCACAGGGGCAAGCTATTTATACCAACGTTCACGTCTAAGGGATTGGAACATGTACAAGGCATACAATTTCATGGTTCAATAATTGAGTCCATGGGGATGTTTGCCCCACATAGTTGGTCAACTGTGACCGTGTTGCAAGGACAATCGTTGACAGCATGGACCTCAGCAGCTTGTAAACAACGAGGAACTCACTAAATAAGAATTAGGTTTAAGCTGAGACCTATCCAGTGGCGTAGCTAGGGTGGGGGGGGAGGAGGGGGGAGAATGTGAAAATCCCCCCATATGAAGGGGGCCCCAAATGAGTGTTTTTTACGTTAAGTATTGAATATTACGCAAAATGCTGGGGTCCCAAAAGAGGTCAAGCCCCCGGGCCCCCAAATGATGGCAAATTCCTAGCTACCCCCCTGGACCTATCTGTTGTCTAGAGTAGTGGTGTGTATAGTGTAGAGGATTGGTAGTTTTGAAAAGGGGTATTATTCATCTAGTTTAAAAAAGAAATGATCAATATGTATGTGCTTATAATATGCATAATTAATAAAAAAAAATAGATCTAGTTGCTACACACTTGAGAATCCTAACTAGCCCTTGGATATAGATCTCTTTAGAGCACTATCAACGCGATAGACATTTTACTTCATTTAAGACACACACAAAAAAAACAACACAAAAACATGCGTATATACTGGGCAATATATAGGCGTACTGGCGAGCAGCAAGACAATTGCAAGCTCTGTTAGTTAGATAAGTATTAAATTACTATGGTGTAACTATAGGCATACATGTAGCTTTATCACAATATGTATAGGCCTTATTATGCCTGTTTTTATAAAGATTATTTTTTAAGTCAATTCGTCTGTCTGTCTTGGTAAAATCGTGTACACGTTATTTCTCATACTTCTCATTCTCGGATCAAGTTGAAACTTAAGTTGCACAATTAGGATTGTTGATGACAACATAAGTGGATCAATAAAAAAAAATAGTCCAACAAAAAGTCGCAATTACCTAATTTTGTTTTATATAGAAAATGTATTTAGCTAAAGGGAAATAAGCCTTGTATAGAGAGTTAAGTAGTTCGCTAAAAATGTTAAACTAACAATAGTCTATAAAACTTATATATATATAAGTAGGCCTACTTGCATAGCTCAGTTGCTAGCACGTCGGTCTTTCATCATGGAGGTTCGAATTCATACTCAAGCAACTTTTGTTCTAAATTGCCTTTTGAAAAGGCAGCACGGAAATCTCCCAGATATCCCTCACCCTCCCCAACTGGTAAAGAAAAGACAAAAGTGATTGGACCAATATAACGCGCTCAGCCTACATGTAAAACTGAAAGTTGCGCTAAACAAAAACAATCAATAAAAATATTTTCAATCCCACAAATGTCTAGATCTATAAAAATTAATGACATGATTGATTCAGTATAAGCTTTGTTGTTGCTGTTGTTGTTTGAAAGTACCGGTACTTTTTATATTTTACTTGTTTATAATTATCGTTTACCACCTCAAATAAAAAAGTTTAAAATGTGTAGAATCTGTGAAATCGAGTTTAGTGTTAGAAAAAAAAAAAAGCTATTTATATATCTGCGTGCTAACACCATATGTTACTAAAGAGCTAACAAAGACATTTTTCTCCGGATTCAGGCGGTCGGCCACATTGAAGCGCTAAACCTTGTTACAAAGGTTTCTTTCTGAATGAGTTTTCGGAAGGGTGTCAAAGTCAACATACTTATTATAGTCAATTTAACAAGAGAAAGCTGTGTGTTCCTTGAAGAGGCCGGTAGCAACCAGCGAACCCTATATAATAAGTGCTAAGGATTCCTAGCTTTTTCTTTTTAATTTAAGGGAATAGTGCAGTGTTTAGATTCTTAAATGTTTTTAAATGAGAAGCGAATTTCCAGAACCATATATTATGTTTTTATTGTTTGATCTAGATGGCATACTAGAATTATCGAATATAAGTTGTTCTATTGACCAATCTATTGCTATGTTCTTGGCCAGTCTCGCTGCCTATATATATTTCAATGCTTTAACTGAATTTCAGTATTGTGGCGTAATATTGTCTTGAACTCTATATGCGCCTTTTGGGAATATGGAGATATTTCTAGTTTGGTAATGAACCTTTTGAGATTTTAGAACTGTTTATTTATTGTGCGTTTAAACCGTAACATCCGCGAACAACAAAATTCAAAGATCTCATTCTGAGAAAATGTTGTTACCACAGACCTAGATATATTAGGTTGTTACATTCGACAATCGTGTCCACGTAACGATCTTGGTGTTAAAACCGTGCTTGTTTTCTTTAATTAATTCCACAATTTTATCATCCCAAATTTTAGACGCTTGCTTTATAACGTCAGTTGTTTTGTTTTTTCATACGCTGAAATGGGAAAAAAATCCAAGTATCATGGTTAAATGTTGCTTCCCTTGCAGAGTTAATATGTCACACAATTACTAGAGCATAAAGAGGATAAACAACTTGTCTGTGTAAACAATTTGTTGTGTTGGAGTCTATGACACCGCGTCACGTGGTAAATGCTGTCATAATGAGGTAAATGAGTTAACATGTCTTATCGTAATATATTTTGTACGCTTTATGCTATTAACGTCAAACGCATAATAACTTCGACAGTTTACTTAAAGCGGTGTATCTCAAACGGTGATCCGGGAGACGACCGAAGGGGGTCCGGAGAAAAATGAAAATTGTAATACAGTTAAAACGTCTTCTCTGAAAGCCAGTTCATCCGATAGGATAATTTGATTAATAATTCGCGCCTCACTGCTGTTTAATATGCTTATGACGACCTAAACCAGTTACAATATATATATAATACATTTTAGTCTAACTAGCCCATTGTGATGTAGAGGTTTTTCTTTTCCTTTGACGTCATATGGAGTTAATTCTATAAATGTAATGCTAAAATAACTCGGTGCACCAATGTCTGTGAACCCTCGACAACTTACTTATTAATGAAGACATTTTTTAGTCTTAATAAGCCTTGTGACTTAGTAGATTTTTTTCCTTTGACGTCATATGGAATGAATTCTTCAAATGAAATGCAAAAATAACTCAGTGCGTTAATGTTTATTAAACCTCGTCGTATATCTCGTAGACATACTAGTTAGATTTATATCTAATCTAAATTTTTTACACTAGATCTGGATTTATTTTTTACTCTAGAGATAGATTTTTCACATTAGATCTAGATTTTTTAAACTAGATTTAGATTTATGTTCTAATTAAAATTATTGTAGATTCTAAATATAGAATTTCTAGGTCTAGTTTAAAATTACATAGACTAGATGAAGATCTATCATTTCAATTTCTAGACTTAAAGTGTAGATTTTTATTTCCAAATCTACTATTTTTAAATTTAATATTGCATCAGTGTATTAATACATTATCCAGGCTTTTTTTTTTTACATAAATCTTATCTAAATTACATCTATGCATTATTACAAATTTATATTTTAGATCTAGATCTAGTAAATATAGATCTGAAGAGTGCTAAATCAGAAGTTTAGTTTAGGCAGATCTACATCCTTATTCTTGTTCCATTTAAATTAAAATGCCAATATCTCTGTTGGTAACTGTTCTGGGACAACGAGCAGACGTTGCCGAAGTAAAGGTTGATACCTGTTAGTTGTTTTTTTTTTCAATTATCTAAAATCGCTCGTCTGACATATTGTAGTCGATATCCGGTAGTTGTCTTGTTGTGATGTGTAATATAGGCCCTATCTATTTAACAATAATAGGCTATTAGTTTGTTATTAAGCTAACAGCAATGCCTGATCGTGCGGTTAGCGCGCTGGGCTGATTATCTCGATGGTCCCGGGTTCATACCCTGCTCGCTGCCATCCACCGTTTTCCAGCTGGAAGTTTGGATAAGGAAGTAAATTATCTTTAACTTTGAAGGAACATCCGAAACATATAAAACAGGAATCCGACTCCGACGTGGGCCGCCTCTGAGTTTGTTTGATAACACAATCTTGTTTTATTTTTCATTTTAGAGCTATGTCTCTATTACTGTATTTATCGTACTTATCTACCTATATTTGTGATACAACGTGAGAGGAACCTCATCACGTTGAGTTCATAAAATTGGTCTGCATTGACGTCTTCATCTGTCTTACAAATTAATGTAGGCCTATTTAATTGGGTGATACACAACCTTTGCTTTTTCGAGTTTATAGCTGTTCTACCTTTACACTCATATTGTCGTCGTGCTTATTTAATTATTTTTGGTTTCAAAAACACAAATCGTTGGCACAAATAGTGCGTAGAAAATACTAGAAACGATCTATTTTAAAGAGTTCTATATTACAAATATCAATTTTACGTAATCAGATTACAAAAATGTTATATTTTTCACATATAGGCCTAATCGACATTTACAATGTGGGCCGGGTGGGAAGCGGTAGGGTCGATCGCCCCCCCCCCCTCTCTCGACAGCCCCTCTTTCGAAAAGGGGAATTAGTAGAGCCTACAGAGAAATTACACAATTTGAGTACACGATTATTTACTTATCTTAATAAAAATAGGTTTATTATTTATATTTTAACCAAGTTTTATATTATGTCGCCCTATGGTATATTGTGGGGTGGAAAGGGGTGTGGAGCATGGCGGACTTTCTGGAGTGGTTGTCAGTGTCGTGCGCATTTAGAGTTGCTTCTTGTGTGATGTTTTCTTTCATGCAACATAATGTTTGTGCACTAGTTCCTAAGGACGCGCTATGTTGATGTCATTGCTTCATTGCTTGTTTTGTATTTGTGCTGATGGCGGATCTTTTGCTGGAGCTTTCTTTTGTTTCTTCCACAGTATGGGGGACGCAGGCTTGAGACTCTGTTGTAGTCAAGCGTGATTGTATGGTTTGTTCCTTGCAGCCATGGCATTGGGTTGTGGGCTTCGCGGGCCCTGATTGAGTTGTGACACTGAGATTAAGGTGTGCTACGTTATATTGAATAAGCTGCTTGTTTGTACTTGACCTTGTAAAATACTATTTACCAAACACTTATTCATCTGTCATGTCATTTATTCGTTAAATTGTTGCATTTACACTCTTGTTATATAGGTTAACGTACAGTCAGTATTTGTGTTGCATAATTATCTACGTATTAACTAATAAACTGTCCGGGGTGTCCGGGCAGACGAGCCACGGCCAAATTACAACATAAATAACATAATAAATAGCGTTCAGGTGGGGAACCCAGCTTAGCAAGTCATACCCTAGACCTGTTATCCCACCTGACAGTCAGATCTCTCTTTCAGCCTCACCCCAGATTAGATTTTAAAAAAAAAACAACGAAAAACTTACCCAAGGTAACCCGACAAAGGCCAGATTCGCGACCCGTTATTCGCCTATCCATATGTTTAAACAAACTGATATAGTAGGCCTATACTATTATACTTATGTGTTTTTTTTTAAGACAACGTCTGAAGTCCAGTGACAAACCTTCTGGCATGGATGTTTTGATAATGTTAAACCGATATCTTATCCATTCAATATTTTTGTTTAAATCATGGAAATCGTTTTTCAAGTCCATTCGCAAATTCTCCAAATGTTGCGTTAAGAATCTCAGAGTATCAGCATCAGTTTTAGTCGCCGAACTTGTTGTTATAGACTTATGAAGAGAGGGAAACGAGTCTACTTCGCCATTACCAACTCTCTTTTGCCATAAATTTACTTTTGCGATGGAAGCGTATACTTTATCTTGAACGTGAAACAATGAAAATTCTTTGTCTTGTAACGATACGTTGAGGTAATTTGAAACGGAGAATGTATCTGCTAAGACTGTTAGTTTGCAAAACCAGTTTCAGTAGGCTAATGCAAACAATTTCTCAACTCAAATCTATCATTAAGAAAACATTCAAACTCTTGTAGAAGTTCAAATAATTGAGTTAAAATGTTTCCTCTAGATAGCCAACGAACATTGGTATGGAAAATCAGCTGAGATTCCCATGTCTTTACATATTTGTGAAAAAGTCGAGCATATTTAAACAGCAAACTCTTCCCGTACCTATGGGGTACTCGTACTCCACTTTAGGAAACACTACGTATTGTAGACCATTAATTCAATATATCTATATCAGTGTTTCTCAACCTGTTATGTGAGCTTGAAAGTCTACATCTTGTGTATTTGATATGTAGTTAGGCCCCCATTACATTTATATTTGAATATTGATTAATTCAATGATATCTTTACTTATGATTAATAAAATTTACACATTAAATTATTAAAACATTATATCATCCTTTCGTACCGTTTTCGCGAGAGGCGTCTGCAGAAATTAATCATATACAAAAGAGCAGACCTACTTGTATTGAAAATGTTCTACTCAAATCAAAATAACATGTTTTTAATCATCTTATCTTATCTTATATAATACAGACGTTACTTCAAAAAAGAAGATGATTACATCCTACGCGTCATGCATTTAGTCATGCATATTAACCAATGACTTAAATTCTGCCAAGTCACTGGTTTTCCTGGCTAGCTCAGGCAACCCATTCCATGCTCTAATAGCACTAGGGAAGAAGGAGTATTTGTACAAATTTGTCCTAGCATATGGGACGAGGAATGTGCCTTTATCTTTGTGTCTTTCAGAGTATTTTATTAAATTTTGTTTTTGTATTTGAAGATTATGGTTCAGTGTTTTATGTATGATTGCTACTTTACTTTTGAGCCTTCTGTCCTGAAGGCTTTCTAAATTTAGTGATTTTACTAAAGGTGTTACTCTAGTCAAATGTGAATATTCGTTTGTTATGAATCTCACTGCTCTATTTTGTGTCTGTTCCAGTTTCTTAATGTTTTCTTGAGTTGAGGGGTCCCAAACGGAGGATGCATCATATATGAATTTGGTACACTAATGGGAGTTTGGGGGGGGGGGGACGCCGCGAGACACTGAAGCTCCGGGCGCCTCGACCATATGTGGGGATTATTTTTATAAAGGAGTAATTCTCTATTTCTGTTAAGGCAAAATGCGAATTATTTAATTTCGAGAAATAAATGAGGTAGATGAGTTTAAAAGAAAAGTGGTGGCAAAAGTAGGAAGTCCTGATCATTTGTAAATTTTTGGTCACAACTGAAAACTAAGACTAAGACTGCTTTATTGATCCTTACGGAAATGTGTTGTGATTACAAGGACTCTTTTCTCATATAAAGACAACACAACAGAAAAATACACATAAATACAACAGACAACATGAAGAGTTCATTCAGCGACTACACACAGGTATCTTGGTGCATTACATGTTCCTGATCAATGAGTGGCGGTGATAGAGTCTGACCGAGTGAGGTACAAACGAGTTTTTGTACCGCTCCGTTCTTGTTTTGATTGACAGCAGTCGCCCACTTTTTCTTCCTAAATCTAATGTAACAACAAAGAGAGTCGGAGCATAAAAAAAAAAACGAAAGGAGTGGGAACGTGTACTTTCCCAAAGACTTCTGTTCATTATTATACTTACCCTATCATAATCAGTCCATAGGAAATGAGAAATGTGCTAATCTTCGATCACCCTAAAGTAGGCCTAATAAGCCTTCCACTTCTTGCTAAAAGTAAGAACGTAAATTCTAGATTTAGTTCTAGCGGTTAAAAAAAACTAAGACTAAGACTGCTTTATTGATCCTTATGGAAATTTGTAGTGATTACAATAACTCTTTTCTCATATAAAGACAATACAACAGAAACATACACATACATACAACAGACACTACATAGAAAGTTCATTCAGCGACTACACACAAGCATCTTGGTCCTATTCATGTTTCCTGATCAACGAGTGGCGTTGATATAGTCTGACCGAGTGAGGTACGAACGAGTTTTTGTATCGCTCTGTTCTTGTTTTGATTGACAGTAGTCGCCCACTTCGCGACGACCTGACATAGTTCTGATGGAGAGGGTGGCCGTTGTCTTCCAAGATTTTTTCGATTTTCCTTTGGGTTTGAAAACAATAAGATGGGCTGAACCTTGGGACTAAAAGTAATAATAAATTATAAATTAATTATAACACACACGCACATTGTAATTAATATTACATTACTTTTAATATCTAGACAACTGAATTATTAAATTAAATCTTAAGTTCTGACACTGGTGATCTTACTGGATACACACAAACTTGTGATCTAACTGTATGCACAAAAACTTGTGATCTTATTGCGTTAGACAGTAGAAAATGTGTTTCTCACAAGACTTTGAGGTCAGAACTTTCAAATGGCAAAATAAATGTATGACCTTGTTTCAGAAATTGAAATGTTACAGTTAAGATGTCTCGGATCAGGGGTCAACAGAAAATAAAAGCTAAAGGCTGACAACATAGCCAGCGGCAACAATTAGTAGCTTTCCCCTGGTCAGAAAGCGGTTTTCGCAAGGGATGGTTAAAAGGATGACAATAAACCAGTGACCTTGAAGCTTGAAAACGTTTTGGGGTTTCTGGGTGGTCAGTAGCGCAAAATGTCACATTATATTCATGACCTTCACGCACAAGTAACTTTCTTGTTTCCAACCTGGACTAGGCCATTAACTACGTCACATGACTGAGGGCATGGAGACAACATTGGCAGTTGAAGTTAGCCAGCGGACATCACTAGCCGTCAATTTCAGTGAATTCTTTTAAGAGCAAAATCTAGATCCAGCTTGTTATTAGGCTAGTTGGACAAGTGGGCCTTGTTACCTTTTTTTGGAAGCATTGATAACTCAGGTAGTCTAGGTGTGGCAACAGGTTGTGGAGAACATTGTAAAGGAAAAAAAAAAGGTTTATTGAGCTGTTAAAATATTTTTTTAAATACAAGAAAGCCATCCTTAATTTTCAGGAAGCTTCTGTTGCGCTCTGATAAACTATTTTAAAAACAGGTACCGGTAACATAAAATAAAAGTTTTTAAATTAAAAAGACTAACTCACAAAATGATAAATGTTTATAATTTTTCTTTCGATTCATTATTTCAAGGAGTCTTACCAGTGATTTGACATCATCGAGTTTCTCTATTTCGAAGCTGTAGCCTACGTTGTGGAACACGTTTTCAGCCCCATTATGAATGTTCATTTTATTGTGTCTCTAAATAGAATGATACATAGTTATGCTTTGTGTTCAAACGTATTTGTATGTAAAGTACTAGAGTTATTTTTGTCCAATAGATTTGAGATTGAAGTTTGTTGTGTTATCATTGTTATGTCACTAACATTATAGGCCTAATGTGTGTGTGTGTTTTAATAGTGTCGAAAAACAAAAGAAAACAATGTTAGAAAACAAACAATCGATGCAATTTTCAGTGCACATGAAAATGATTTATTTAATTTATAGTAACTTTGACTAAAAAAAAAAAGAGAAAACTGATGAAGGTCATCCTGTGCGTTTCGCACACCTCTAGGGAAGCATATCAAGATCATGGTCGGATGTTCCCCCAGAATTGAAGGTTACTACATCCTAGCCCAAATCGCCCCCCTCCCAGGAGGGCGGGGGATTGCGACGGGCAGAGTTTGAACCCGGGACCATCAAGACCATTGGCCTATCCCCAGCACATACTACACCTACCACTAGGCAGCCATCCATAGTTTTGCAATATGCGTTCGCGAAATGTATTTTTTGTTTTTAGTTTGAATTTATAGCATAACAATGTACTATCAGAACAAAATATCACTCTGCATTATAGGATATGTTAATTTTTCTAAGCTCTCTAAACTGCGACTGAGAGGCCGATTAGATTGATCAGTTTACTATATCGATAACGTGAATATATCGTTCAAGTTTCGCAAAATTATTTTCACCAATTCTTTAGTCTGTTGGACCGTTGGGGCACAACACGTGATCTGTCGGCGGTGTCTCTTCTCCCTCTGTCTTTTGTCAGGATTCGAGTTTCTCCCATAGATAGGCCCGTCCTTTCATTGATGTTGTTCTCCCATCGCTTCTCTGTCTTGCCTCCCCTTTTCACGGGCACTGTTCCGTGTAGACGATCTCACTATATGACCACACAGCATCGCGTTTTTTGACAGTGGTCGGAGGGCCATCATAACGCCCAATCGCCATTGAGATTCTGTTTTGGATTTCCACGTTTGTATGTGATGCCTAAAATCCTTCTATGACATCTAATTCCACGGCTAAGACTAAGACTAAGACTGCTTTATTGATCCTTACGGAAATTTGTTGTGATTATAAGGACTCCTTTCTCATTTAAAGACAACACAACAGAAAAATACACATAAATACAACAGACAACATAAAGAGTTCATTCAGCGACTACACACAGGTATCTTGGTGCATTTCATGTTCCCTGATCAATGAGTGGCGGTGATAGAGTCTGACCGAGTGGGGTACGAACGAGTTTTTGTACCGCTCCGTTCTTGTTTTGATTGACAGCAGTCGCCCACTCCGCGACGACCTGGCGTAGTTCTGATGGAGCGGGTGGCCGTTGTCTTCCAAAATTTTTTCGATTTTTCTTAGGCACGTTTGTTAAAAAAGTTCCTTTAAATGTGGTAATGTTGTGAGTGTAATTTTTGATGCTTTTTTAATGATGTTTTCTAGACGTTGCAACAGTTTAGATGAGGCGTTGCCTTGCCAACAACTTATTCCGTATGTTAGCAGATTTTGTACAGTCGCGCCGTAAAATGTCTCAAGGATCTTCTTGTTTAATTTAAAACTGTTGAGTTTGTATAGAAAAAAAGAGTCGCTGGGCTGTTTTCTTTGTCAGAGTTCCAAGGTGGTCTTCCCATGAAAGCTTGTTGTTGATGATAACGCCTAGATATTTATATGCCTTTACTTATAGCATTGAACTTTGCAAGTGCTGCTCTAGAATGTGCAATTCTTGCAAGTAATTCTGGTCTGGTTTCCTCTAGCTTTGAGATATTTGAAGCTTTTCACTCTTTGTTAGCTTTTCGCCCCTGATCCTGCTGTCCTTTGTAAATCCTTCGTCTAGGTATTTGTGTACATGTCATATGCTGCAAAGAAGAGAGCACCTGGTTGCATGCAGCCTCAGAACGAGACAGCTGGAGGTCACCCACAAAGGCCGTGGGATACACATTTGAGACCAAAAGAAAATCCGCTGCCGAGAACAGACGCAGACGGCGAAAAAAAAAAATCTTAATCGACCACCGGCTGACAATGGTTATGCTTGCCATGGATGAGGCCAAATCTGACTCAGAGGTTTTAAGCTTATCCCCAAATGTTGTTGATGAAGTACACACTAATTGTAAAAGTTCTGAAGTATTTGAATTGTGTGTTTTTTATTTATGTTTATTTTATTCCATTGTCGCACTGTGCAATTTTTTGATGCTTTTTTTTTAAATGTACTTTCCTTTTGTCTAAAAATAAATATGATCTTCCAAAATCTAACATTTCAAGCGCTATTTTATTTTCATTCTTGGAAATAAATACGAGAATTACATTTTTTTTTTTTGTTCTCTCCTAATTGGCCGTGGTAAAAACATCTAGGTCAATTGATTTGTAATTAAAAAGTAAAAAAAAACAACAAAAAAACGAGTTCTGTTTGTAAACCAAAGAATTGTGTTGTGCCTGTTTAAGCAATGGCTTACACGCGAGGAGAGGTGGCTTTTACTCATGCTTTTACTGTTGGTGAAAAAGCTTTAGAGCCTACATAAGATGGTGCGCATGGGTTTATTTAATCCTAATTATTCATTAACACTTTCTAATAATTACAAAGACGTTTTAGTCTAGCGAATGAAGCCCTGTGACCCTGTGACGTAAGCAAAATATTTGTTTCCTTTTTTGACGTCAATTGGAACAATTCCATTGATAAAACGGCCTATGAGAAATGTTAAGTTAATTTTACGATATACAAGTATTAACGATATACAAGTATTAACGATATATAAGTATTAACGATATACAAGTATTAACGATATATAAGTATTAACGATACATACGTTTTAAATGGCGACCTCGACTTTTCCCGGTGTGGACAAAAAGCTGGCAATTTTTTCTTATTGAAATACATATTTCTTGAAGTGAAATAAAAAAAAAAGAGCCGTTTTCGAAATTGTATGTACATTTGAGTAAAGTGGCCTATATTTTCTACACTGCAATGAGCTGAACTAGAAGAAGTATAGTAGGAAAACAAAGTGTGTTCTCTCTTTTATTGTTTGGACCAATGGAATCCACTCTAAAAGTAACACAAATCAGAACTGGCTAAATGTCTATATGGACATCAATAGCAATGTTGTTCACTCTCCAATACAGAGAAATTTAATGGCCAAAGATAACATTCAACAATTCATTGGAAAGTTTTGTCTTCAAAACAAAAAAGTATGGGTAGACATTTCAATTTGATATTTATCTCAATAAACAATTCTAATACATTGAGCTATTAACATTGGAAGTGTACAAATAGATGCAAAAAAAAATGGACTTCATAATTTGTTAAAAAGCTTGAATAAAATACAAAAGCTACAGCAAAGAACTGCAACAAAAGATTGTTGGAAAGACAAAAGTTAAAATATTAGGTGATAATGTACAACAAAGACAAACAAACAATTTGAAAGATCAAGAAAAAAAAGATTTTTGATGAGATTCCCTGAGGAAAAAAAACCAACAACATTCTAAGACAAATGTATATTACCTTTAAATATTGAACAGATCTATCTCTAGCTAGCTATGCACCAGAAATAAAAATCTATATTACCCTTAAATTATAATCAGATCTGGCTTACTACTTCATGACAATAAATAACTATTCTACTTTGATGGAAATGCACATGCTGCCAATACAAATATACTCAAGCAAAAACGAGAATTTTCTCTACTAATAAAACGTTTTGGTTGACTTGTTTTTTCTTGGCTTAATAACATGAACAATCATTTGTTCTGTACTATCACTGCTTTTTATCTACAACATAAAAATTGTACATAGTATATCAAATTTATATACAATTAAAAATATAAGTTAAATGCCATAAAGTAAAATACAATTTTACTAAATGTGATGGTACACAAATCTACACAACATCATCAAGTCAAAAGCAAACATAATTTTCATTTTGATTTAATTTAAAAAATGCATTGTATTTACTTGTGTAGACTAAATAATTGTTAGAAATAACTTAGAAAATGTAAACTAGGTCTCTTTTAGTCAGTGTTCTCAGAAACTACTGCAAGAATTATTCAAATTTAAGATTTTTTCTTATTCTTTTTCTCCAATACAACTCAAGTTGATGGAAATTGTAATATGTCTTGCCACTGTTGAGCATGTTGAATTATCAGAAGATGCATGTTACAATGTGCAATTGTATTTCTATGCAACATTATCAGTTTGGTACACTTCAAAACAGCAACAAAGACATACTGGTATACAAGATTGAAGGTAAAATGACTAACTTTAATACAGAATGGGAAAAGTCTAGTCTCTGTCACTAATGAGATGTTTGCTATGTGAAGGTTCTACCCATACTCTCTAAGCTATCTATATTCTCAAGTATATTATGAAGTCACTATTAGTCATGTTCTAAGTCAGTCTCTTATGGGAGGTCACTACAATAACAATAACTAATATTTTTTGTTCAAAAGATATGTTTTGTTCTAGAGCTTTTTGAAGTTATGAAAATTTAAAAGTGAAATTAGGAGAGGGAGAAAGTAAACATGTTTCTGGATTATCTGCTTGGAAAACAAATACAAACAAAAATATGATTCTTATTTATGACAGTCATTCAACAATATATAATTTTTGTTTTTTATTTGAGTAGTTTCCCTTTCCCCTCTCAGATTTCTAAAAAAAAAGAAAAATTCAACAGGAACTACCTTCAACTAGGACCTGCTACTCTAATCTTCCTTGCCTCACCCAACTTCCTCACTAAATGTAACTGAAACAAAATGATCCAAAGTGTCTAAATCAATGAAACTTCTTTCTAATGGTACCACAATAGAACGATGTATATTAATATAATGTAAATATCAATGAATGTAAACAGCATTGAACAAACAAAAACTGGAGTGTGTTGAGACTAGTAGGGCTACATTCAGTATTGACATAGTACAATTTGATATAAACTGAAACTAAACATGTCTTACAGCTTTCACCCCTATATACTTATTTTCTTTGAAATATAAAAAATTTGACATGTAAAAAGCTACTTTAAAAGTGCCTGCAACAAGTATATAAAGAGTAAAGCAAAGGAACTATATGTCATGTTTTCCAGTTAACTGTGATGGGTTCAATTTATTTTCTATTCCCCTAAATCAACGTTATAGTTCTACAGGACACACTGAATGAAGTGAACTAGATGTTTTGACACTGGCCAAAAAAGTATTTAAATCTAACACTTTTAAAATAAACATTTTTTCTCATATAGCCTTTTTTAAAATTAATCTAACAACTTTTTCATCTAAGAAAAAAAAAAGTTTTTTTTTAAAAAACACAACTTAAATTATAATTAAGCAATCTTTTTAATATATATTGGCTAGGTATTTACTAAATATCTTGCAGTATTATAGATTATAAGGTGTGATCAACCCTAATGAATACAGGAGCTCATGGGTAACTAAAGAGGGACTAATCACTTGAAGACAGTGATGTCTAAACTATGGCTGGGTGACCATATCTGGTCCTTGACACATCCCTCAAAAACATGAATACACAGATTCAAAAGCCATTGGACTAGACAATTTTTTTTTCTGATGCAGCCTGTGACAATTGTCAGGGCCACTAGATAGAAAAGGGTAAGGGAACATCACTACTTCAGACACAAAAAAAGATTTATCATTATTAAAAAAAAGCAACAACTGAACATAGAGATCTGGTTTAGTCTTTTTCAGACACCTTTACTTGGATGATATGTAATAATACATTTATTCAGCCTAAAATGACTTGTAGATCAAACTAATCAGTCAGAAGTGTCTTGAACTGAATGGGATGAACAACAGCAGCATTGCTTTTTTAAGCTTTCAAACTTCTAAAAAAAAAAAAGAAAAAATTGAAAATCAATGAAACTTATTTACTATGGTCTATTGGTGTGCATGAGTACTTGTCATCAAGGTGACTTTCAAACATCAACTCTTCTCTATTTAGCACATTTTTGTTTTGAGATCCCATTTTGTTATCAAGTGACATCAAATAATATATATATTACCAGTGTAGGTAACAGAAGTCCTCATGATGGCTGAACACTATATATAACTGAGCAAAAGGTGAACAACAAATGTCCAATAAATCAAAACATTGGTAATTATAAACAAACAGATGTTTAAAACCTATAAGAGATGAATAAATATTAATGATAATATATATATCAATCTTTAATTAATTATACAAAATTTTTTAAAACTTTTATAACACTAAATCCCAATTCATAGAAATAGACATTTCTTCTTCTACAAAAAACAATATATGTCTACTTTAAAAATATACATACAATTTTATTCAATAAAAAACATAGCATGGCATATAAATTAAATTTTTTTAAAAATTACATTTCTTTTTAGTGTAAAAAAAAAGGTTATTTACAAGTTGAAAAGAAATTTTAGTTCAGATAATTACATACAGCTGATGAGTACTCAATTTTAAAAAATGCAATGTTTAACTCTCTGACTCCTCTAACTGAAGGTCATCATGAGCAGCTAGTGGCACACTAGTAACTGTCACAGTATCTGCAAGTTCTTGGAGGTCTAAAGCCTCATTTGATTCAAAGTCGTCCTGCGTTATTATTGACGTGATTTCAGACCCACTATCTTCTTGTGAAGTTTGTTTTAAACCACCTGCAGATAACTCAGCAACTACCACTTTGGCTATATCACTAATACTGCCTCGTTCATCCTAAGATGAATAGATAAATGTATAATCATATTCTTTGAAAAAAAAATAATTAATTTAAGCAGACAAAAAATTTGTAATTACACATTTCTAAATTTGTAATAAGAATTACCTTGCTTAATGCAATGAATGTCTAGGTGTAATAGAGATTTGAGATAATAATGATTACCTGGGATATTTGGCGAAGCCTGCGACGTATGATGGTTTCCATTCCTTGATGCTCAATTTCTTCAGCCTTCTTTAGCTCCATCTGCTTATAATCAGCAGAAGATATGTCTTTCGGTTTACCTTCTAACTCATGAAAACTTTCTCCAAAGGAAAACATGATAGATGATTTGGCTACAGGGGAACAAGGTGGTGAGCAGTCTATATAGCAAGAAGTGTCAATGGTGTCTGTGATACTAGTATACTCTCCAATAGTTGGCGTTAACAGGCTCCACATTACGCAGGGCGGACTTTTCTCTTGGATGGGGGCAGTGAAACAAGCTGAAGACTGTGGTAAGGTGCATGGAATAAATACTGCTGGGGACATATTGGTGCTCACAGTCAATGGCTGGCCTGTCATACTATTTCTTCCTCTTAAAGAGCGGTTCTTGGAGGAGGATGAAGTAATAGATTTATTAATGTCTGGAGAGTCCACATAAAATGACTCAGCCTGGATTTGCTCTCTCAAGTGACTTTCCAGCTCTTGGCTTGAAGGTTGTGAAGAAGGATGGACTTGGTTCTGATGTTTGTCTTCAAGGCTGACAGTGGAAATGTTTAAGTCACTCAACTGTAACAAAGAATTCTTTTTTGGAGTGCTTTCATTGACCAAGTGGTTATTCTCCCCTTCATTAATGTTTGTGTCTGCTGAGCCTTCAATATTTGTTGAGAGGTTCAAATTGTTCTGACTTATAAAAAATTTGACATCTCCAATAGTTTGTTGTTGGGAAATATCTTTAGCGAAGGACTGATTATCCTCTCCAATAAAGTTGTCCATTTCATTTTTGTCAACAGCTAACTCACTTCCACTTTTTAACAAACTTCTGAAAAAGAAAAAGGTCAGTCCTCCTTTAAGTTTTACTGAGTGTGAACAACTACAAGTTAGTTTTATTTCATCACTAGCCTAACTGGTCAGTCCTCACTTACGTCTTGCTTAATCTGAACAACTACAAGTTAGTTTTATTTCATCACTAGCCTAACTGGTCAGTCCTCACTTACGTCTTGCTTAATCTGAACAACTACAAGTTAGTTTTATTTCATCACTAGCCTAACTGGTCAGTCCTCACTTACGTCTTGCTTAATCTGAACAACTACAAGTTAGTTTTATTTCATTACTAGCCTGTGTTTAATAATACTCACTCTTGATGCTGACTGTGGAAATATTGTTGCCTTGATTTCAGACTCTTTCTAAAGCTAGGACCTAATGGTCTTGTAGCTAATTGTATGTCTATTTTCTGAAATGTAAAAGAATGTATTTTAGTATTTTATTAAGAATAATTTGTTAGGTCTTTCACAGCACACAGATTCAATGTCAGTTTTACTTTCAATAATTTTAATTAGCACAAAAAAAGCAGCCACATTAACTGATAAAGTAGTCAAAAAAGAAATGTATATTGTCAGAAAAGAAATTATTTGCAATTTGAATTTTTCACAGACTTCTATGTGAACCATGCCTAACTACCTCCCATTCTAAAAGTCAGACTATTAGTAACTTGCTAATGTTTTAGACTTCTATATTAGAATCATGAAATCAATTTTAAATTCTAGTGGTAGCATTTTTATAGTATTAAGACTTTTACAAACTTCCAATGACTCAGCACTGTTAGATCCAGTTCTTCCTGTCAAAACATCCATAAGAGTAATAGTTTCGGATAAACGTCTTTCTAAATCGTCAAATCGACTCATATGATGCTCCAAGACTCCAAGTGTAAGTTGAAGATGATTTTCCTTCATGTTAATATCATCAAGTCTCAGGGACATGTTCTCAACTCTAAAAGAAGCAAAGATTGTTACTTTATTTTAAACTGAATTCCAATTAAAAGAATATTTTGACCACAAAAAAATCTCAACCATCACTATTACCTGTCTACAATACATTTCAAACGTTCTTCGGCTGAACTTTGATGCCTTAAATCTTTTTCTCTGTGCAGGTCTTCTAAACATTCTTCTTCAAAGTCATGTAGTTTCTCAGTGTCCTCATAAGACAAAAACAATTCTAAAAAAAAAAAAAACACAAAATGAGCTCTATTGAAATACGAATCAAATGTTTAACATTAATCTAACTTCCAAAAGAATCAAAAGCTTACTTAATCCATTGTCATAGTAGGTTCTCTTTCCTTTGCACCTGTGTCTAATGTATTTGAAGGCTAAGTAAATGTGAGTGACTAAAATAAAAGGAGGAGGAAGTATGGGTCTCATTTCATACTGGAGGACTAGACTGTATCTTTGGAACATCCAGATCTCCTTAGAGTTGGCATTGTTATGAATAAATGTGGCACTGAAAAAAAAAACAGTATTATGTTCAAGAACACTCTTACATTTTTTTTTTCAAATTTCATTAAACTAGCTTATAAATTAAGCAGATGAAGTAATGAAATAGAAATCAAATAAGTAATATAGTGAAAACTAAAAATAAATTATTTTTTTTTTAAATCTCTTCCAAAAATTCCAATAGTAAAAGAGAATAGAAATTTATTATGTTTTATGTTAACTTTTCAAAACTCAAATTTTAAAAGAGAAACTTTAAATAACTATAAAATTGAGTTTTATGTATATGTCCCCTTACTGATCAGTTATAATAACACAAGACATTACATACAAACATTCACCAAAATCAATGAAAACTGACCTTCATTTAACAGACTTTGTGTGTGATAATTTACATCTCATACAGCAATTTAAAAACACAAACTTTGAAAATCTTCTTTAAAAAGGTTTTACTCATTTTGCATATGTTTATATACTTAATTTTAGAAATAAAAGTTCACATTCACACGATGAAAATTACGTATTACATTTATTTTGATCACAACGAGGCTGATGGTAATTTACTATACACTTTAATACAAACTTTCCAGCTTCTACAGAGTTCCATATTTGATTGTATTTTTAACTTAGATAACTGACTGTACCAAATTTATGTAATAGGTTAATCATCTCTTTTGCTTGGTGTAAAATAAAATTATCATTAATGGGGGGAGGAAGGGTAAACTTCAATCTCTCAACAAATTCTCAATATTTCACTACTTTTTTTATGGTTAATAGAGCAGCAGAGAGGACATGGAAGTGAAACAAAAGCTGTGTTTGACCTAATTACAAGTTATTTTTAGCACATTGTTTGGCAGAAGAGTAGATGCTCAGTTATGGGTTAAACGATGCTCTTCCAGGTAATGGAAAAAGTTTAATAACAGTATGCTTAAGAAATTTTAAATACTGACTGATAAACATAAGGTGTTTGAACTAGTGCTTAGGCTGTGGTTTCATACATCAAAACTAAAGCATAATTATGGTGTATTATAAGTGTGTTTCCAATGTTTTAATGTCCACAACATGAATGTTACTCTACCTGTGCGGGGCTTGAGGGAAATTCAAAAACATATCCAGACAAGACAAAAGAACCACAAAATTAGTTTATGACTGATTTTAGCATTATTTAATTTTACAGTTTAAGTTAATTTCACTGAAACCTAAAAATTATGCTCTTCTGAACAGACCCCTTGTTGGTATGCTTTGCCCTCCAAGAAGTTAAAAACCATAGGGAAACCAATCTATAAATATCATCTTTCTTTTTAGATGGTCATAGAAGCTCAAAACCCATAAGGGTGCAATGCAGAAAATGAGAAGGTTGAAAAAAAAAATATAGCGAGAGATGCCTTATTTGGAAATCACTGCAGTTCTAATCATAGTTAGAATTGAATATCTGAATGCTCTAATATTGATAATAGGAATGAAGAAAAAAAAATAGAATCATGAAGGCTTGTATATTTGTTAGAAACCTTTGCTTGGTCATAAGGTGCAGACATATTTTTTTTATTATGCCAATTTTTAGGTAAATATTTAATTGTTTAATATGATATCAATTCTTAATTATTGTGATTAAATATGTATGGTAATTTCTGTATTTAACATTGGTAATTAAATACAACCGCATGTTAAATAGTGTTCTCTTTTAAATAGTATCTGGTAATTAGTAATAATTAAATCTGGCTATGGGTGCCAATTACCTACTGAACTTTTTTTTAAGGCTTACAAAGTAGACCTAATGAATAGTTTACAAACATTAGGGCCTAAAAATTTCAACAAATGCCACAAGAAATGTGATTCTAAATGTGTATTGAATGTACTACAATTTTGATAAAATAAAAATTCAAGTTTTATTTGAAGAATTAGGATTCAAAGTGTTTTATTAAATATGCTAGGACTAATTCCTGTAAGTACTCTTTCTATCCTAGAGCCATTAGAGCTTGAAACAAGTTGCCTGAATCAGCCAAAAATTATTTTTTTACTAGAATTTAAGCTAAGTTAACACCAATACGGAATCTTCTTTTTATGAAGATTAGGGTATGTATGAAGTGTCTAATTATTGGAGCAACTTAATTAGTGCTATAAAATGAGTAACGTAGAAATGCAATTTCTGATGATAAAGATGGAGATACTTACTTGAATCTCGCTATCAATAAGTTGACCATCAAAATGTTGGCCACTAACATAAATATACACATACACACAGGAGCTAGCCAAGAAGCATACACAGTGCAGTTGCCTTGAGAATCTCTGTTAGATTCAAGATCACAAGCTGCACAAAAATAATTTTAAAAAATATAAACCATGAAAAAAAAGCAACAATTGTTGAATAGAAAACACTCATGTGAAAATAATTTTATTTTCAGTACTTACGATCTATTTCCTCAGCAAATAATTCTCCGTATATATTCCAGTATGGATAGAACCAAACATTTCGTAATCGCAGTGGCCAAGAAACTTCTTTGTTTTGATAAAGAACAGTTTGTCTCACGATCCCATAACATGTTACAGCTATGAAGACTATAGTCAAAAAGTAACACATATCTCTTAGCTGTAAAGTGACAAACAAAACCCATGTTAACATATCTGGCTAGTAGAGACATTAAGCAAAGCTAAATGTTAAGAAGTAAAGATAATAACTGTAAACAAATACTAAACATCTCACCAATTTGCCCATAATTTTCACAAAAGGACCCAAATATTTGTTAACAGAATAAATCTCCAGCATTCTGATATTCCAGAAAATGCTGTCAACACAGTAAATCATTTGCGCATCCTTCAAGGTTGATGGTATAAAACGTAAAACAAATCCCACAAGAAATAAGGCGATTCCCAATGTGTCCAGAATATTCCATACTTTGGAAATGTAAACATTGAGTTTCATTTGCAGAGTCACTGGTTCAGAGGCAACAATCTGAAAGAAAGAGAATTATTGCGACAAACTTAATACCAAAGATAATATATATAAATAGAATTTTATAATGTTACAGAATAATCTATTTAATTAGTCACAAATACACTCGCCAAGAGTGGGAGAACAAACTCACAAGTAAACTCTGCTCTCTATCCAGAAGAAATGAAGAAATTAATTGTAGATAAAATAAATGAGAAATGGACGAGCTCCCATCCAAATCACAAGAAAGATGATGCTTACTATAAGCTATCCCGACAAGACCAGCGTCTAATCTTTCGACTCAGGACCGGACACAACAGAATGCGACAACACATGTTCCGGAAGCTCAAAATTGGAACCAGTGAAATCTGCCCATGTGGAGTATCACCAGAAAATGCCGACCACGTCCTCCAAAACTGCTCTCTCTACCAAGAGGCCCGGATAAGACATTGGCCCCAAATCACCCCAATAGAAAGAAAACTATATGGAGAGCTCCCTGATTTGGAAACCACTGCGCAGTTCATCTCATGTATTGGTCTAGTCATATGAACACTCCAACATAACAATGAGAACGATGAAGAAGAAGAAGAAGTCACAAATAAAAAAAAAAGGTAACTGTTTAGGAGTAAAAAATCTCTCTAGTGAACTAATATTTAGTGAGCAAAGAAAGTAAATAGTTTCCAATTTATTTGATAAAAACAGAATTCTTATTTCAACTAGAAAAAAAGTATATTCAAAGAAAGAAGGTGAAAAATAAAAACAATTGTTTCTAAATGGAACCAAAATTATACCAATACTATCATTTTTATTTTGAAATGTTTAATATTTTACTTTTAAGATATAAATATTTCATCTTAGAACAGTGTATTTTTATTACAGACTTCTTACCAACCTGTCTTATTTTTTCTCCTGCTGTTGTAAATATAAATGCTATGATATAGATCTCAGCCCATGTCGGTACTTCTTTTAACCGATCCAGGATGACATACAAGAAGACACTCAAAAAGAACAAATAGCCAAGCTAAGGATGAAATATAATAGGTAGAATAAAAGTAATTTCAAACAAATTTTTTATTATTTCGAGAAATCTACTTTAACTGCTTAAATTGACATCTTAATAGAAAAATTATTTTAAAAAATACTTACAAAATGTACCCAAAATTTGGTTATAGGAGCATTATAGAACTCATAGGCCTTTTTTCCCATCCTCAAAGGGCTCTTCTTTTTACCATAGGCTATTGGTGAGACAAAATGTTCAACAGTGGCATTGCTGCCTCCAACAATGCTCTCAACATTACAGTTCTCTTTAGAAATAGCCAGCAGGTTGACTTGACCAATGGGCTCAGCTCTGTCCTCCTCAAAACTGGGATCCTGTTCCAAAGATAAAGTTTTAAAATATTTAGATAACCTGAGGCAGTAGGTACAAAAGTTTAATTGAATAGAAAGGTTATTAAATAAATTTTAGTTTATCCAACTCACTTGGTCTTCACTGAGAGAACACATTGAAATGTTGTCAGCACTTGAAGCATCTTCTAATTCATCCAAATGTTCCTCCACAGTCTGTGGCATCAGCTGAAGTTCTTCTTTTGATTTAAAATCCAGAGCAAATAAAAATGGTGGAAAGATGATTCCCAGAATGACCTGTTGATATAATTTTTTTTTCAGGATTAACAATCAGAAGAAAAAAATCATGTTTTACAACATAAAACAAATTACCATCATAATCTGCCAATAGGGTAGCCAATAATGGGTAACCAGCAAAAGGGACTAAATTTGACTTGTTCCTAATATTTTACATCCAAACAACGAATGTTAGTAAGGACTTGTTATCAGTAGACACACTAAAGGATCTTTTATATACAAAACAAGCATTTTACTAACAAGCTATGCTCAAAAACTTTAGGTAAATTAAGATGGATAAAAGGCAACAAAAGATCAGTTGTATATATCAGTGTTATTTGCAGAAAAGAAGCACTTAAAGGATTTTTTAAGTATGAATATATCAATATAAATGAAGTTTGAACATTCTCAATTGTGCCTATTCATGTCTCCAAACAGCATGCTTATTTTTTTTTTCTTTTTAATACAAATGTGTAAAAAATAAAAGAACTTACTTTAATAGTGGAATACTTTCTCATGCGTAGTCCACCAATCCACAGATCATTCAGTAGCATCTGACAACATGTGTGTGCAATAAACTGTCTATGATTGGCCAGTACAGCTAATCCAAGGCAGGTCTGGTCACTGAAGTTTTTAAGTTCATAAGTAAGAAGTTGCTGGGTGTAGTCATCATCTATTTTGTAACAGTGATTCAGCAACTCCAAGGCCAAATTTAAAAATTCACTGATAAAGGATAATATAGTGTTTTAGACTTATTGCAAATCCAACATCAACTAAAGAAATAACTCTGAATGTAAATTAATGAAAAACTTAAGAAAAACTAAATTCAAATGTAGTTTGTAGTTTCTTTAGAAAATAGAAACAAAAAGCTTTCTCTGCTTGCAGTTGGCTTTCAACTAGGATATGAAACTTATTTGGAATGTGTCTAAAGGAAGTAGCAACACCAAACTTAACTTACTCTGAATGCACTCTAAATGTCTGTTCTATTTCCAAACCATCTTGTTCAGCTTCATGAGCCATTGCACTGTATAATTTGCCAGCTATGAGTGCCTGAGTGAAGAACAGTGAAAAAACATGTTAAACTATTTAATTATGAAGTCTATTTAATTAATGCTAAACAATATTGATAAATTATACATCTAAGATTTTTAAAACATGTTCGTATCTTTAAACTTCATTTTTAGGCAATGTTAGAAATTTACCTTCGCCAATGCTTCTTCTCCATGTTGCCACATAAAAAGTGCCATCTTTTGTCTTTTCATCAAGACCGCCCAGATCATGAGGTCATGGAATGGATAAGGAAACAGTTCTTCTGCTTGCTTGGTGTTAAGTAGTTGAGGAATAGAGCTGATCAATGTGGCCACAGATGAACCCTAAAACACAAGCATGAAGAAAAATGTATGCCTATTTTAGAAATAAATTGTACAAACACACAAATGCCATAAATATAACAAATACCTTAACATACTGTTTATATGAAGGAAAAGAACCTACTGTGTGTTTGAAAGCATGGTATCTTTGTTTGAAGATCTTGCGGCAGTAAGATGATCTAAAACCACCTCCAATTAGAAACTGCAGCACCAAACCAATATCTGGCAGTGTATAGTAATAATTGGAAGGCACATGCTGTAAAATAAAAGTGTAAGCTTTGAACTTAAATTCTAAGGTTTAATATTGATATTAATGTTAATATGGACAGATTCAAATAGCTGTACTAACCTTTTTAACATCTCTAATCAAATAACGGAGAGAGTTGGTTGGACCTTGTCGCTGTTAAAGTACAATTAAAAACTGTGAGTCAAATTTTTTTTTTAAATTTCATTTAACATAACAAAAAAATCCTTTACAAATTATAAGTAAAGGAATAAATAATTTTTACAGATCCAAAAATAAATAGCTATTTAATATGTTCAGCATTCAATATACATCTAGATAATCTTAAGGGTTTTTTTGTTTGTTTTTTTACATCTGGGACAGTAAGATGGATGTTTAGATTACATAGTCATACTGATTAGGTTTTCACAATAGAAAATGCAAAAATGTCAGTTCTCAAATGATTAATCTTCACAGGTAAAATTTAAGAAGTGTAAAAAAGAGCTGGCAGGCATTATTTTATTAACTCACACAATTATATAAATCCTCAAGCCTGGGTATGGTCAGGAATGTATGCATACTGACTCCATTTTCTAGGAGAAGTTTAACAAAATCAACTCTGTCATTTATCAAGGCATCCATCATGGCTACTTCAAGGGCACCTTCCTAAAAACAAAAAAGTAAAAGGAATGAATGTCCTTCTCTATTAACACAGTTTCTAGAGTTTTAATTATAATTTAAAAGAAACTTCTTTCAGATAAAACTTACTGGCCATTCTTGTCCATAAACAAAAATATGACTTCGAGCTATGTCCACTCTATCCCAGGTTAAGGCCAAATTAAGCTGATCTATAGGATTTGCAGTTGTCCCTAAAAAAAAAAAAAACATCTATTTTTTTACGAAAGATATTTTTAGTAGACTAGATATTTATTGTTATTCTAAAAATTGGTACTCTCCTACCTGTATGCCAGGCTAACACAAAATTAAAAAAGGTCACTATCACCAGTCTTCTCACTCCCCTCACCTTTGATAACTATATTAACAGGTTGTTGTTTTTTTTTCACACATTGCTAATTAAAAGGCTTATTGTGCTAATAATATAATTATTGTATAAAACATTAATGTCTACATACAACCTACCTTTTAATAAAGCAGTAAGTATGGCTAAGTCAATATCCTTGGAATCTTCATTGTCTCCCATTCTAAACACTGTAATCTGTAACAAGAAATCAATTTTTTTTTGCACAAAATTTATCTCAGTGATACACTAATTATCTTTTCTTGGTTTCGCAAGGTTGTTAACGCCGGAAGTAGAAATGGTCTTAAGCCCATCATCACCTATAAAATGCTTCCAATGGCATGCGTCTCTAATAGCCTCTGACAACCAGTCCTGGCCATCACGTGTGGTTCAGATACTGAGCCTGGCGGAACCGTTAACACAGACAGGAGAAGGGGCAAAGGCGAGCAACTGTCGCCTAAACCAGTAAGCTTTGGGCAGGAGGGGCTCGTTAGTCTTGGTTGGCTCCCCATCTAGGAGAAGGAAAACTCTGAATCCAAACCTCCGCTGCCTTGCGGCTATACCCAAACATGGGAAAGGCTTCAGGAGACAACCCTGATGAAAAATCAGGAGCTGGAGATCCTTAGGCAGATTGTGGCACACCGTTCTACAGCCTGGCAGAGCCTGCGACGCTACTGATCCCTAACTGTATCGGACATTCCATTTCTTTGGTAAAATCAGCTGCTGTGTGGGCGACATTGTTCACTTCGCGAAATGAACCATAGTCATTCTACAACTGAAAGAGGCCAACAAAGTGATTTATAAAAGACACAAATGAAGCTTAATTGTTCATACACTCTAGAGACTACCCTGAACATCATTTAAAGAAAAATTAAAATTACCAGTTCTTTTTTCTTGACACAAAGCATAATTTCAATGAAAAGTTTTTCAGCTTGTTCCTGACTGTACATAAATGTCCTCTGTATGGTGAGAATCAACTGGTCACGTAGAGACTCAGCCATTGTGCTACAAAAACATATTTCTCTATTTTATAAAAAGAACTCAGAAAAAAGGAAAGAGCTATGTACAGTAATTCTTTATCTTTGCTCTATTCCATTGATTAAATTTCATGGGACTCTTAAATTAAAAACTAGTTTATTTCAGTTTCAAATAAATCTTAGCAAAATAGTCAATTCTAGATAAATATTCAAAATAATGTACAATGTTCAAAGAAATACTTAGAATAAAGTAAAAGTGACTGAATCATTATCTCATTTCAATGACTGCCTGTTTCACTTTTTCCCCTTTTGGACAACTCTGCTCCCTACCATTAACACACTTTCACCAACAATAGTGAGCAGGCAGAGCCACAAAAGAAATATTTATTTTATAGGAGATTGTACAATTTTTCAGTAGCTCTTCAAGCAAATGCAGAAAGCTAGATGCAGGACTCCAATAATAAAGTTGCATTGGCCCTGGGCACACATTAAAAGCCACAAGTCATCAAACAAATTGAATAACCTG
Organism: Biomphalaria glabrata; assembly: GCF_947242115.1. Lineage (NCBI taxonomy): Eukaryota > Metazoa > Mollusca > Gastropoda > Planorbidae > Biomphalaria > Biomphalaria glabrata. Next base: position 34,940,919 of record NC_074711.1, on the reverse strand, counting down.
TAAGCCAATAATTTGTGTAAATACAAACCCATCATCCATAGTGTACTTGTGGGCAAATGCCAAAAGGTCTGCAGCTCGACCACTACCATCACATACAACAACTGGAACTGGGGGTGTGTCTGTAACATACTCTAAGACAGAACGTATAGTGTTGGCCCCACCTTCCAGCACCACACAGATCACAGGAACAGAATGGCCTCTGAAACCACTCCCTGAAAATAAGAGCATAAACAGGAATTGCTTTTCAATAATTTTTCATCAATATAAATCAATATAAAATACGTTATCTTATAATCAATAGTTTAACAATTTCATAATGTTGTTTTTTTTACCTATGCCAATTTTTTGCTGAGCAATGTACTTTTCAAACTTCTTTCGAAAAAGAATTTCTCCTCCATATTTACCCACAGTTCCATTGTCAACCAGTACAAAGTAAGAGTGGTTATTATTTAAAACTGAAGAATTTGATTTTGTAGAAGATACACAATGGTAGGGAACAACTTTCTGAAAAAGGAATTGAAATCATTTAATTAAATGTATATTTTCAACTTAATTTTTTAAAGATTTTTTTTTAGTAGATCCAATAGAAATAAAAATATAAAAGCTACTTACATCTCTCCCTATCAAAGACTCTTTGTTTTCCACAATACCCCATTGTGTTATACCAATAGCAACTACTTTATTGTGTGTCTTTGTTGTTCTATCACTAATGGCATCCCCTACATGTTTGGTTACACCTTCAATATAAAGTAAAAATTATTGAAAAGATGCACGAATCTAGGCAATATTTAAAATCATTAACTAATGAAAATATTATATATGTCACCTGTATTTGTGCCATTTGTGACTATCCAAGCTCCTGTGGTTCTAGCAGCTTTAAGCAACCCTTTTCTGAAGACCCGCTTTAATTTGGGCTGAAGCTCAAAGTTTAATATTCCTCCATGTATTGTTATAAGTAGCTTGGGAAGATCTAGCCCCCAGTGCTGAACAAGAAATAGCGTAAGATAAAAATTATACAAGGACACTGTGGACAACTTAAGCTAATTTTAAATTTACCAGCTCCTAGTCCCTGAAACAAACTTTCCCGTATGCCTGAACTTCTGAGGGCCAAGCCCCCCCCCCCCTCCCATTTCTTACAATCTCTTTTAAGCTCTAGACCTTATTAAAATCACATTTTTTTTTTTATCAATTGATCTCTCAATGTATCTTTCAATGGCAGAAAAAGCCTTCTTAATAAAATTCTGATTCTAAAGAGTCAAAATTAACTAAAATTTAGATCAACTTTAGGCTTACTATATCATAAATTTTCATGTAAAACACACCAATTCAATGAAAGCACATGGGGGAAGCCATTTGCAAAGCTAAATAAGTGGTTTAATTACAATTATTTTTATTTTTATTTTAGATTCATATGTATCATGAGAAAGACAAGTACAGGAAAATAGGTACAATGGAATAGCACCATTAATTAAATTACCAAAAAGCAGTACACTGATGGCTGAGTGGTTAAGCGCTTGCCTTCCGAACCAGGGATCCTGGTGAAGGCAGGGATTTTGCATTTTGGGATATTTAGGGCACCCATGAGTCTCAGCTCTAATGGGTACTTAACTTTAATTGGGAAAAGTGAAGGGCGGTTGGATGTTGTGCTGGCTACATGATAGCCTGCTCTTTAACCATTTGCCAAAGAAACAGATGACCTTAACATCATCTGCCTTATAGATTGCAAGGTCTGAAAGGGAAACTTTACTTTTTTTTACAAGTACACCAGTATGATAGTGAGCTAAAATTATAGACAAACCTTCAATAGAAGAGCCAAAACATTTTCCTGTCTTGTGTCCAGACTACTTAGTCTCATGTACTGTGCTTTACTGGGATGAGGACCCCCTTGAAACTCGATTGTTCCATATGCATCAGTTGGTTTTGGCTCAGTATGCTTTAAAGGATGCCATTTTTCTAAATGGCCACTCTCTAGCCAGGAAGCCCCAGTTTGTCTGTGCCAGTATTCATTTCTTCCACAAGAACATCTGTAGAATAATTAAGATATAGATCAAAATCTAGAGTAGCATTTTGAAATTAAGATCTGATTTATTCTTATTCCTCAATAGATTTAATAAATAAAGTTAAATATTTGGCTGTTACCTCGTGGTATCTCTAAGTGATGGAATAAATTTGATACATTCTCGCTTCACAAATGTTTTCTCTACCCAAGATCTCTGGCTCTAAAAATAAAAGGATATGTAAATATCAAAGACAAGAATAAACTATCAGAACAAGCAGTAATCAGTGGAGTTTAAAGGAAAAGGAAAATGGAGCAATGATAATCATAATATACTTAAAGTAGTGACCTAGAAAAAAAAAGTTTTAGTGACCGTCAAATAGAAATTATAAAAATAATTTTACAAAAGTATTTAATTTTAATTAATCATAAAAATATATTTTATAATTATATATTCCTTGTAAGTAAAATTAAATCATTTTGTTTTCTTTTTAGAAATAAATATATCATAATTAATAAGAATAAAATGTTTCTCCATTTCACATCCTGACACACAAAAAGTACAAGTAAAAATTGACAACACTACAGATGTTTAGAGATTAGGCATCAATATTTTCTAATAAAATGTGAATGTGAAACAACTGAAGGTATGTAAATATTGTAAATGTCATCATTGAGAGAAAACATTGAGAGAGACATAGCATGAATTCTTATATAAAGAAATCCACTATTTAACAGAACCAGTCACTTCTTTGGACTAAATCATAGAAAAACAAAATAAAACTTCAAAAAGCATAAAAGTATTTACTTATTGAGACCAAAATGTCAGTGATTAGACCAAGTGAGCTAAATTAAATGTAGAGAAAATGATAAGAGAAATATAGAGCTACAACAGGTAGAATATTATATTTTTATTTTCATAAATGACAAGTTTTAAAGGTTTAATAAAAAGATTTACAACAATGCCATTGAATTATAAAACACATGACAGTATCAAAAGACCAGGAAAATTATGCTGATGCTTCTCAAAAAATTGGTGCCGATAACAAAACAGTGCTAGATAAAAAAAATTAAACATTGCATTATTTCATGCAAGAAAGAAAGGCAAGCTATTCCATACTTAAGTTTTGTTCCCCCTTGAAAAATATATCAGATCGTTTCAAAATTATTGAAACATTTTCTGGACTTGGCAATCTTATTTGATTAATTTTTTAAACAGAGAATTGTATTGTAAATTATGTGCATAACTGAATTTTTTTTTGTTCCAAATTCATTCTAAAATTTAAAAAAGTAAGCAAGTTTGCCTTACGTATGTGATGAATAACAAAAATTTGTGAATTAAATTTATATGTAAATAAGGTATGTCTGTAACACCTGTGTATTGAGACTAGTGGGTTATTAGGGCCATATAGATGGGACCCTGATGAGGTCCAATAAGAACAAATATTTTATGAAGAAAGTAATTGATCATTAAATCACAATGCCATATAGATGGGATCCTGATGAGGTCCAATAAAAAAGAAATTATAGTATGAACATAGTTGTTGATCATTATATCTATGTAATGGCATAAATTGGGTCTGATAAACATTTTGGATTTGTTAACTTTAATCAATTTAATTTCTTAAATAGGGCTTGGTTCTTTTATTTCCTTGCAAGTATTCTTTTTTTCAGTAATATTTTAAAACTCGTAATCTAAATTTTTAAGTTATTTCTACCTCTTTTAACTCCATTCTTAAATTTATTGGAGAAAAATAACGTGATAGCATTTGCAGTGGGCTAATTGTTATTTACATTTGACTAGAGGCTCTATTAGATTGAAATATCTTAGAAAGCATTTAAGTTAAGGTAAACTTTAAACTTAAAGGAAAAGCTAAAATAAATAATTTTTTACTGCATATATAGATCATGACTAAGATAATATTTCTTATTTTATAATTTTATAATGATGTCATGTACAGAGTGACAGCTTTTTTTGTAATGTGATCAAATTAAAGATGCTGAATTAAATAGGTAAAGATGCTATGGCTCTGTATACAAAGATGTAAGAAGACATAAACATCAAATATAAGCACAAGACCCCATGCACAAAGATTATTAGACAAAGCAAAGAGTTTGAAGAAAAAAAAAGAAATAGTTCTTTTTGCTTTCTGTGGGAATAAAATAGAAACTTAGTTATTGCACTGCTTCAAACAAGGCTATTATGTGAGTGACACTCCCTGGTTTAAATCTATGAATTTATTGTATTATATGTTTTTTTTAATAATAGCTTGGTTTTAAAATCTAATTTAGATTTTGTTTGTTAAAATGGTACAAACAAAATGTATTTTAATCAGGTCACTGTCATGTCTCTTCTGAAACTATTTTTAACTAAACTTGTTCTTTAATACTAGTTTTGATTTTCTAGTGACTGTAGACAGCACTTGAATTATTAATTAAAATAAAGCATACACTAAGAACCTTTTTAATTTCAAGAGCATATGCAGTTTAGCATTTATTTAGTCACTATTGTGTTTGTTGGAAAAAAAAATGCTTTAAAATGTGTATGTAACTATGTAAGAAGATTCACACTGATCATATGTTTAGCTTGATGTTTTATTTTAGCTTTTTATGGTACTGTACAACTTAAAGAAAACCATGTCAAATGGAAAGATTTGTGAGCATATTTTGTTGTTTATTACAAATTATAACAACAAAACAAGCAAAATATTTTATTTTAAAAAACTATAAGGGGAAGAACAGTACATTTACAGTCATATATCTCAATACTACTGTAATTTTTCCCTATTTGTTCAATATAAAACAAAAATAATTAATTACCATAATTATTTTTTTTATTGCTTTATGTTTTGTTAAAGACAATGAATAATTGTTCAAAGTTTCAACTTGATCCAAGAATGTGAGAAATATAAAGTGTACAAAATGTATACCAGACAGACAGACCCAGGTAGTTCATATAAGCTTTGTAACAATTGCAACCGTAGGCAATATAGTGAATTCTTGTACATAGTTTTGGTGTAGTGGACCTGCTCATGTGTGTGTAGCACACATACACATTACATGTGTAAGTATGTGTGTTTTTGTATTAGGTATTGTGTATGTAATACATAATGTCCTGTTGTTTAGCTCAATTTTTTTTTTCTAGCAAACTTTTTTTCTTTTGGGGTTATGGCAATACATTCTGCATTGTTAGATACAACATTAAAGAAAAACTTCATGGAAAATATGAGCAAGCATATTCATCTCTAGGATGAGAGATTTACAAAACCAATACAATAACAAAGACCAGTCTGTGTAGTCTTGTGTACAACAATGGATGGGATAAGTGGAGTATCAATACTTGGCAGCATACTGGCTGACCCGGCCATTTTAGACTCACCTTACCTTCCGACTGTTGGCGAAACAGTGACCTACGCAAATTGCTGATGTCCTCCATGATTGAAGTGCTCCGTGAGCGAGGCTGTACCTGCTCCATCATGTCCAGCTTTAACATGCCGTGACCATAAGGGGCGAGGCTAATTATGGTCATTGAAATTGTGGGCGCTCAAAAATCTCGTAGTTTTGGAGCCCTCATGGCTCGGAAGAAAAACCACTTGGAAATGTATAAAGTTTCTACTGTCCAAGAGTCGAATCTCTAATTGATGTTTACAAAGTCATTGTATTCAACGTGTTTCTACAGACAAAATTTTGTGTAGAGACTAACTCTCTATTCACAGTTTGTAAATGTAAAGTCAATTAACTCCAGATGATGTAATTGAAAGCACAATCAAGAGGAATCTCTAAAGCAACATCACGGTTTCAGAATGTTTATTTCACGTCTTGCACGAGAACAGTTGGCCCAAAAGATGTCATGATCAAGTCTACCTGGTTAACAGACACTACAAGTTATTCGACCCAAACTGTACCAGTCAAGTGCTTGTATAAGACTTCCATTCACGCCAGTGTCTAAGAATATTTAGAGCAATGCACCTAATGAGAAGCACACACAGTGTTTTATAATCAGTGTTTATGTTCTCTTTATCTCGGAAATCATACATGTATCAGATGCTTATATTCAGTGGCCAAAGCTCTTTCGTTCAATAAATGTATCCACGAGTGATAAGTCATAAAGTGACACACTCACTAAATGATACACACATGAAATACTTTATGCTAAAAGATTTTAAGAAGTACATTTCTAAATATGAATATCATTCGAGGCATTCCAAATATTTGACGGATTCCAAATAGAAATGATAGGTAAAAATTTTTATAAACACGCATAGTCCCTCACATAAGAAAATAGATTGTTGACAATGTCCCATTAAAAATTCATGACAAAAGTTCGGGTTACGATACAGCAAGCGTGACCGTAGAACGAATCATGTGTGTAAGAAAATTGTCAGAATCTAAATATATATATCGCACAAGGTCACCAGTAGACTATTTCAATAACTTTACACATGTCGGCCAGCGTTACACATCTAGAGAGGCAATTGCAATAAATCATCATGACGCAACTCTCCAACTAACATTGTAGAAAACTAAAAGGCATTCTTGCAACCATCTTGGACAGTACAAGAAATTCTCACAACCATCAAAATATAATCATTTCTATTACCGCCATTAAAGATAGTACAAGAAAAGCTCGCGACTTTCACAGCACACTGACTAATCATATTGTAACCATCTGTAGTCACTAAACAAAGACACAAATTCTAAAAGATCTAGGTCTACGACCATCAAGAACAAACGCAAGAAATGTTCCTAAGTGTACTTTCTGCTCACAGACAACATAGTGGTTCAGTTTTGAACTAGAAATAAATCGATAGCCTGTCCAGACCGCCTACTTCTCAGGTATTTCATTACATCCTGAAACTGTACTCGCTAGAATTAAAACAAATAACTCAACAAAGTTATCTAACATTAAACCAAAACATTCTAACACAACTGTCACATGCTTCTGGGTGGCATTCCTTTTTGGTGTGTAAATAATTGCAAAGATAATTAAATCCTCATGTTAAAACAACAATAGCCCTGAATGCCATGACTAGCGTGACATGTGAAAGTTATTTGAAGTAGAGATTACACAAGCATGTCCTTTTTAGCGTTAACAAGTTTTGCGTCATACATAAACATTCACATTTTCATTATTAAGAAGAAAAAAAAGACTTTAAAGAAAAGCAAAAAAGAAAAACTGGGCAAGTCCAACAACCCGTAGCAATATTAGTTTATTTCAAGCAGTGTGAGTTACCAGAACATTAAGAAAAGTGAGATTGTTATGATCACTTCACCATGCGTTATATTCTCAGTTAACTAGCTGTTAGTTCGTAGAGTGCTTCCTGAAAGTTGGAGCAATATTTACCACATCCACCAGGAATATCTGTGATGGCAACCCGTGGAAGCTGCTTGTGGAAGTAAACGACCGCAGTTCCCCGCTGGATCTAGTCCACCCGTTCGCATGTACATCACTTCTCTTACGACGGCGGCAGTCGAACCTGGAAACGGGTGGCCTGAAGTCGTCCAGCATGTGCCTCGGCGACATCGCTGCAGTGTCCGGTCTGGCTGTAAAGGTGCCATTGACTGTCAGTTCCTGCTGCTGACAGAAGTTGATTGAAACACTAACACATGGTTAATAATGACATCTTATAATGGCGAGTTTCTTGACAGAAGTAAGATAACCGTACAATGAGCAAAACAAATACATCTAGATTGTACAAAGTGCGTTTCACTGCAGTGGTGTAGCATTGTAGGATAGTAAACATAAGACTTCAAAAGACTAAGCCTATTCTAATGGACTAAATCTGAAATGGCCAAACATTAAACTACCTAACAAGAAATGTCTTTTACATATACTCGTTATGGAAATAGAAATATTTCTTTGCGCAATGACAACAAAATATATTCTTCCAAATATTTTATACATCTAATTGTCAAGTTTTGCATGTTGCGTGTATTAGGTTGCAAACTCATCATGGGCAAAAAATGGAACCTTGAAACGGATTTTGAAATAGGCTCTAACGATTTTCTTAGAAATTTGACAGAGTATGTATACTAGCTAATTGGCCACACCGGGAAAACTCTGGTTTGACCTTTATACTTTTTCAAAATATAATTATCTTAAAATTAAATTAGGGTACTTTGAACACTCTTTCCTCGTTAAGTCTATTGGGCCTATATTTGCCATTATTTCAGCAGCATTTACTGAGCTTGTCCAGAAAGTTCCACATACAAATCTTAGTGCTATGGACTGTAATTTATCAAGCTTTTCAAGGCTTTTTTTAAATTGATTTGTCAAAAAAAGGGCTGCCATAGAGCCATACATTTGCACAGGCAGACTGTAATCGACCTGTGATAGGGCAGTAATCAGACTGCTTCTAAACACTGCGAACGTAGCATGTCTGCGTGAGCTCCCCACTTCGTAGCACTGGCGGATATATATATATTTATGTCTATGTATATATATGCTGTACGCGCGTTTATGCTTAGGGTTAGGTTTTACTGGGCGTTAGGGTTTGGGTTTGGAAAAAAATCGCCCCCCCCCCCTCCAAAGTTCTGGATCCGCTAATGCTTCGTGGATGCCAGATTCAGCACGATACCAAACTTTCCAAGGCTGAGTCTATTATATTTCTGAGTGTTAGATTGTTTAGGTTCCTTTCGACGAGCTATTTTCTTAAAGGCAACAAGCGTTTTGATTTGATCTGTCCAAAACAAAGACTTGAACGTTTTACAAGGGTAACTACAATGTTTAGTCGCGTCAGGCATTGCTGCTGTTCATTGCCAGTATACAAAGTCGACAGAGTTAGACTCCATGTGTATATAATTTTTAACGTTAGTGTCGACAGATAACCCGTATCCCTACCGAGTAGCTTTACTCTAGCACTATTTTCGTCTAGCATAGTTGTGACACATTCCAAGTTAGCAGAAACTTAAAGATCTGACCGTGATAAAAAGCCATTTCTAGCGTGCATGAAAGTAGGAGGAGAATGTTTGACGTCGTTACCAGACGTATCAATGTCATCACAGCCCCGGGAAGGGGAATGAGCATTAAGATCTCACGCTAAGATAGTGAGTATCATTATTGTATCTCAGACATCTAAAGCCAGTTCTTGTTCGGGTGGATTTTAAACGATGCAGTTGAAGCGTTTTTGTTATTTATGTTTTTCCGAATTTCGAACACCAAAGTGTCTATACTTTACCCTTAGTGGAAGGTTCCGAAAAGCGCTAACGTGAATTTACCAAGCGCGTGCTTCAGTGAAGAAACCCATATTAAGTCAAAAAATAATGATAAATATCCTTCAACTCCTTTACGGTGGACTCAGAATAGAAGTTGACAAGACAAAATAAGCAACGAGGATCTCCTGCGACGTTTCCAATGTAATCAGCAATAGATGACTTGGCTGGCTTAGATTACTGGCGGATCAGGAGGGCGGGGGTGGAGGGGCCGACAGCCCGGGCGAATTTATTTTTTTTCGAGAAATCACAATTTGTGTACAAAATTATTCATCATTTTTCATAATAGTATATTCAAAATATTAATATTTTAACCAATTTTTTATATTTTGTCGTCCCCCACACTGGTATGTTGGCCAATTCAGTGGGGCGTTTGGGTAAGATAGGCGATCCCATTTTTGTGCAGAAATCAGTTGTAGAGAAAATTAGTTAAATATCTATTTAATATATGCTAGTACTTATTGATATTTTAAAATATTAGTATTTTATGTAGCACCGCATTCTTAGTCTCAAATTTAATCATTAGTAAATAAAAAATGAAAGATGGTGGTCGTTACCAGGTGGGACCGTGGGAGGGGCGCGTAGATGCAATGGCCCCCACCCCCTCCTAGACAGACCCTTAACCTTTTTTTTTGGGTGGGGGAAGAGGTGACGGACGTATTTTAATCGAAAAATTCCACAATTTTACACAATGATTACACAAACCACTTTTATTATTCTTTTTTAAAAAATGCCGGGTAAAAATGTGTTTAAAAAAAAAAAATACGGGCCAAAATGTAATAAATCATCATGAAGACTCAAGTGTTATGACACATAATTCATGTTACTTTCAGTTGGACTAATAGAATAGTTCATCACAGTCACATAGGTTTTTGTTTCATCTATCCAGGGTTTGTAGGACAATATCATTTTATAGTACATAGTCAAAGTTCACAAGTAAAAGATAAGTTGTATGACAATGTCTATTTTTAAAATAAATACATTTCTTGAATTGATGACCGACCTACGTAACATTATAAATGTTTGATACACATTAACAAAATGATGATAGGCTATGGGTCATAATTTGACAATGGTGACCAAGATACTCTTAGGCTATAAACGTCTACACGTAATTTTGTTGAAAATATGAAACAATTCAAGAATCTCTACTACACTATTACGTATCTCTCAACTGGGCAACAGACATTTAAAACGTCACATTCTAGTCTAATGTCAAGTCATTTCTTTGATTGCACCTAACAAATAGGGTACTAAAACATGACATAATTTGACATGACTAGGTCTCAATAATTTCATGGAAGTCTATGTTTAACAAAGTGCCAAACTAAAACATTGTAACGTAATGATTTCAATCAGTCAGAGATCCTAATGATGTGAAAGAACAAACGAAAAGGTTACAAAAAAACTTGCTATGAAATTATTTCTTCCTAAGTCAAAGCTTGTT